>NC_058524.1:48445669-48748700 GCF_904849725.1 Hordeum vulgare subsp. vulgare
TCCATTGCAAAAATAGGGATTGATACCCGTATTAATACCTTGATACTTTGATATCATCCATGTAACATAATCCAGCATACATCCAACGAGCGATAACCAATAAATAAAAAAAATTAAAATGTCCATCCATCGGTGGTTGTGGGTGAGGAGAAGGAAGGAGTATGAGGGAAACGCTTTGAGCTATCGGTGATTTTATTGTACAGACTTCGAGACACAAATCTCCTCAATAACTAAGCTCCATAGGTGTAGATTTCTTGAGAAGCGACTGTGGCTACGGTTTTTGTTTTGTCCTCTCGATTTCGACCAGGTCATTGGGTTAGGCCTTGTGAAAAAAATTCAATCGAGTAGTAGCATGTGAAACAAATGACGTGTTAGGTAAGGATGGTGAGTATACCCGTGGAAAATATTACTAACTTTATTGAAATGCATATTTGTCTATCTAGCATATTTTGTTGACTCATATCTAATAGATACTTCCTCCATACTATGTAAGGTGAGAGAACTACGGTTTTGCGACCGAGGTGGTGTCTAATTCTCCTAATTGCATTATGGGTCCGGGAGATCCAACTGAATCCATTGCAAAGATAGGGATTGATGCCCACATTAATACCTTAATCCTTTGTATCATCCATGCAACATAACCCATCACACATCCAGTGAGCGATAACCAATAAATAAAATGATTAAAATGTCCATGCACCGGTGGTTGTGGGTGAGGAGGAGGAAGGAGTATGAGGGGTACGCTTCGGGCTACCAATGACTTTATTGCACGGGCTTTGAGACACAAATCTCCTCAATCACTGAGCTCCCTAGGGGTAAATTTATTGAGAAGCGACCGTGGCTACGAATTTTGTTTTGGCCTCTCGATTTCGACCAGGTCGCTGGGTTAGGCCTCGTGGAACAAATTGCAACCCATTAGTAGCATGCGAAACAAAGCACGTGTTAGGTAAGGATGGTTAGTATGCCCATATAAAATACTACTAACTTTATTGCATTGTATATTGGTGCATATAGCATATTCTTTTGACTCGTATCTAATAGATATTCCCTCCAAATTATGTAAGGTGAGATGACTATGGTTGTGCAACCAAAGTGGTATTTAATTCTTAAGATTGCATTCCGGGTCGGAGAAAGCCAACCGAATCCATTGCAAAAATAGGGATTGATACTCGCATTACTACCTTAATCCTATCATATCACCCATGCAACATAATCCGTCACACATCCATCGAGCGATTACCAATAAATAAAGCAATTAAAATGTTCATGCATCAGTGGTTGTGGGTGAGGAGAAGGAAGAAGTATGAGGGGGACGCTTTGGGATATCGATGATTTTATTGCACGGGCTTTCAGGCACAAATCTCCTCAATCACTAAGCTCCCTAGGCATAACTTGCTGGGGAAGCGACTGCGGCTATGGATTTTGTTTTGGCCTCTCAATTTTGACCAAGTCGTTAGCCTGGGCCTCGTGAAGGGGCTCCCGCTGGATGGTATGGGCCTTGTTTTCAATGGGTGGAAAACGATCGATGGAAACATGCACACAAATTCTTCTCCAACCGCG
The DNA here is from genome assembly GCF_904849725.1 of Hordeum vulgare subsp. vulgare. NCBI lineage: Eukaryota > Viridiplantae > Streptophyta > Magnoliopsida > Poales > Poaceae > Hordeum > Hordeum vulgare. The sequence goes on from NC_058524.1 coordinate 48,447,230, forward strand.
GACCGCCTCTCCACTTGAACCCTTTCTTTCATCACCGTGTACGCAGCTGCTGCGGCAACAAAAGTCCTTCCTTGGCGCTAGGAATTCTTCTTGTTACTTCTCTGGTTTGCGTCGGTTTTTCCCTTGAAGAGGAAAGGATGATGCAGCACACGAGCAGTAAGTATTTCCCTCAGTTTGAGAACCAAGGTATCGATCCAGAAGGAGGGCCTCGTCAAGTCCAGAGTACCTGCGCAAACACAAACAAGCTTGCACCCAACGCTTCAAAGGGGTTGTCAATCCCTTCAAGATTGTTTGCAAAGTGAGATCTGAAGGCGGAAAGTGCAACGAAGTAAAAAGTGTAAGGCTGAAAATATGGTGTGGAGTAGACCCTGGGGGCCATAGTGTTCACTAGAGGCTTCTCTTATAATAGCAAAGATCACGGTGGGTGAACAAATTACTGTCGAGCAATTGATAGAACCGCGCAAAGTCATGACGATATCTAAGGCAATGATCATACATATAGGCATCACGTCTGAGACAAGTAGACCGATACTTTCTGCATCTACTACTATTACTCCACACATCGACCGCTATCCAACATGCATCTAGTGTATTGAGTTCATGACGAACAGAGTAACGCCTTAAGCAAGATGACATGATGTAGAGGGATAATCTCAAACCAATGATGAAAACCCCATCTTTTTACTCTTGATGGCAACAACACGATGCGTGCCTCGCTACCCCTTCTGTCACTGGGTGAGGTCACCGCACGGTATGAATCCAAAACAAAGCACTTCTCCCAATGCAAGAATCATAGATCTAGTTGGCTAGACAAAACCCACAACTCGAAGAGAATTACAAGGATATGAAATCATGCATAAGAGAGATCAGAAGAAACTCAAATAAGATTCTTAGATAATCTGAACATAAATCCACAATTCATCGGATCTCGACAAACACACCGCAAAAGAAGATTACATCGGATAGATCTCCATGAAGATCATGGAGAACTTTGTATTGAAGATCCAAGAGAGAGAATAAGAAATTTAGCTACTAGGTATGGACCCGTAGGTCTATGGTGAACTACTCACGCATCATCGGAGAGGTCATGGTGTTGATGAAGAAGCCCTCCGTGTCCGAATACCCCCTCCGGTAGGGCACCAGAATGTGCCCCAGATGGGATCTTGCGGAGACAGAAGCTTGCGGCGGCGGAAAAGTACTTTCGATGATCTCTTGATATTTTGGGGATTTTTAGGGAATTTATAGGCGCAACCCCTAGGTCAGGGGGCTCTCAGGGGGCCCACAAGCCTGTGGGCCGCGACCTACCCCCCTGGCCGCAGGGTGGGGGCTTGTGGGGCCCCTGAGGCTCCCCTGCCTTGGCTCTCAAGCTTCCCGATCTTCTTCCGTTCCGGAAAAAATCTTTTCGAGGATTTTCTTCCGTTTAGACTCCGTTTCAAAATCTCCTCTAAAAGGGGTCAAAAACATGGAAAAACAGGAACTGGCACTTGGCACTGAGTTAATAAGTTAGTCGCAAAAATATATAAAAGGCATGCAAAACATCCAAAGTTTGACAAGATAATAGCATGAAACCATCAAAACTTATAGATACGTTGGAGACGTATCAAGCATCCCCAAGCTTAACTCGTGCTCGTCCTCGAGTAGGAAAGTGATAAAGAACGAATTTTTGATGTGGAATGCTACCTTGCATAGTTGTCCTTTGCAACTTATTTCACGTGACATGAATGTTCAGATCTGTAAGATTCAAAACAATAGTTTGCTATTGACAAGAAAATAGTAATACTTCAAGCAAACTAGCAAAGTAATCTTGAACTTTCAAAATAACAAGGCCAAAGAAAGTTATCCCTACAAAATCATATAGTCTAGCTATGCTCCATCATCCTCACACAACTAATGTAAATCATGCACAACCCCGGTATTGGCCAAGTAATTGTTTTCGCACCCTTACTTTCTCAAACTTTTTATAACTATCACGCAATACATGAGCGCGAGCCATGGATATAGCACTATAGGTGGAATAGAGTGTGGTGGTGGTTGTGAGACAAAAAGGGAGGAGGTAGTCACATTGACTCGGCGTATCAATAGGCTATGGAGATGCCCATTAATAGATATCAATGTGAATGAGTTGGGATTGCCATACAAGAGATGCACTAGACCTATAAGTATGTGAAAGCTCAAAAGGAGAACTAGTGGGTGTGCATCCAACTTGCTTGCTCACGAAGACCTAGGGAAATTTTGAGGAAGCCCATTGATAACCCACAAGTGTAGGGGATCGCAACAGTTTTCGAGGGTAGAGTATTCGACCCAAATTTGTTGATTCGCTGACAAGGGGAAGCTAAAGAATATTCTCAAGTATTAGCAGCTGAGTTTGTTAGATTCAACCACACCTGAAAGATTAGTGTCTGCAAGCAAAGTATCAGTAGCAAAGTAATATGATAGCAATGGTGCCAGAATCGATCTGTTGACGGCAGACTATTCCTAACTTGGCGTCCCCGGCAACGGCGCCAGAAAAAGGTACGTTGACGAGTAACTATTCTTCCCCGACAACAGTGTCAGAAAAGATCTTGCAACAAGTAACAGCGGAGTGGCAAGTAACAGCAGTAGCAATAGTAGCAGCAAAGTGACAGCAGCAGCAACAGTAGCAGCAAAGTGGCCCAATCCCTTTTGTAGCAAGGGAGAAGCCTAGACAAAGTAACAAAGCGAGGACCAGTAGTAAAAGACTCGTAGGCAGTGGATCGGTGATGGATGAGTGTGACGGATGTGATTCATCATGTAACAGCTATAACACGGAGAGATATGTAACTAGCTCCCGTTCGTCAATCTAATGTAGGCATGTATTCCGTATGTAGTCATACGTGCTTAGGGAAAAGAACTTGCATGACATCTATTGTCCATCCCTCCCGTGGCAGCGGGGTCCTAATGGAAACTACGGGATATTAAAGTTCTCCTTTTAATAAAGAACCGGACCAATGCATTAACACTTGGTGAATACATGAACTCCTCATACTATGGTCATCTCCGGGAGTGGTTCCGGCTATTGTCACTCCGGGGTTGCCGGGTCATAACACATAGTAGGTGACTACAACTTGCAAGATAGGATCTAAAACACACATATATTGGTGACAACATAATAGGTTCAGATCTGAAATCATGGCACTCGGGCCCTAGTGACAAGCATTAAGCATAGCCAAGTAGTAGCAACATCAATCTAGAACATAGTGGATACTAGGGATCAATCCCCGTCAAAACTAACTCGATTACATGATAGATCTCATCCAACTCATCACCGTCCAGCAAGCCTACGATGAGATTACTCACGAACGATGAAGAGCATCATGGAATTGTCAATGGAGGAAGGTTGATGATGACGATGGCGACGATTTCCCCTCTCCGAAGCCCAAAACGGACTCCAGATCTGCCCTCTAGATGAAGAACAGGAGGTGGCGGCGCCTCCGTATCGTAAAACGCGATGAAACCCTCTCTCTGATTTTTTTTCCGGGCGAGACGGAATAAATAGAGCTGAGTTCGGGGGCGGTAGTGCCACGTGGTCCCCATAAGCCCTCACGGCGCGGCCAGGAGGGGGTGGTCGCAGCCTGTGGGCTTGTGGCCCACTGGCACGCCCCCTCCGATGGATCTTTGCGTAGGTATTTTTCTTTTATTCCAGAAAAAATCTCTGTAAATTTTCAGGACATTCCGAGAACTTTTATTTCTGCACAAAAACAACACCATGGCAATTGTGCTGAAAACAGCGTCAGTCCGGGTTAGTTCCATTCAAATCATGCAAATTGGAGTCCAAAACAAGGGCAAAAGAGTTCGTAAAAGTAGATACGACGGAGACGTATGAAATCCCCCAAGCTTAAAGCATTGCTTGTCCTCAAGCAATTCAGTTGACAAACTGAAAGAGACAAAAGAAAAACTTTGACGAACTCTGTTTGATCTTGTTGTTGCAACTATGTCTAACTCGTAACCAGAATTTAAGCAAGATCACAAGCAAACCACAAAAGCAAATGACATCTAGGTCTCACGGTAAACTCATATCAATGGCATAATCAACTAGCGAGCAAATAATAATAAGTCTCAAACGTCAACACTTCAATCAAAACAACTTGAAGCATTACGAACAGATGGTATCTCGCTAGCTCTTTCTGAGACCGAAACATAAATGCAGAGCACCTTCAAATACCAAGGGCTGACTAAACATTGTAACTCAAGGCAATGAAGATCCAGTCATAGTCATACTCAACACAGTTAAAAGCAAAGCATAAAAATGACAGAGGTTCTCTCTAATTGGTGCTTTTATAAGAGGAGGATGACTCAACAGGAACATAAATAGACATGCCCTTTGTAGAGGGAAGCATTGATTTGTAGAGGTGCCAGAGCTCAAGCTTTGAAAACAGAGATAATAATTTTTTGGTGGCATGCTTTCATTATCAATGCAATGACTAAGAGTTCTCAACATCTTCCACGCTACACATGCTATAGGCGGTTCCCAAACAGAAAAGTAAAGTTTTGACTCCCCCACCACCAATCAATCACACTCCACGGCTAGCCGAATCCTCGGGTACCGTCCATACCAACATCAATCCTGGGGGAGTTTTGTTTGCAATTATCTTTTCGATTTGAGCATGGAACTGGGAATTCCAATTACCGGCCCCTTTCTCGTGAATGATAGTGAATAAACACATATTGAGGATAACACGCCTAGCATGGAAGATACCAATAGCCCTCTGTCACCACATGAGCGGTTCGAGCATGCAAAACAGATTATTTCTTGAAGATTTAGAGAGTGGCACATGCAAATTTACTTGGAACGACAGGTAGATACCGCACATAGGTAGGTATGGTGGACTCATATGTCACAACTTTGGGTTCATGGAAGTGGATGCACAAGCAGTATTCCCGCTTAGTACAAGTGAAGGCTAGAAAAAGACTGGGAAGCGACCAACTAGAGAGCGACAACAGTCATCAAAATGCATTGAGATTAATTAACATTGAGTGCAAGCATGAGTAGGACATAAATCACCATGAACATGAACATCATAGAGGCTATGTTGATTTTGTTTCAACTACATGCGTGAACATGCGCCAAGTCAAGCCACTTGAAACATACAAAGGAAGATACCATCCTATCATACTACATCATAGTCATCTCAACATTCAGGTTGGCAACCAAGACAGACCATTATAAGCTCCTAGCTAAATAAGCATGGCATAAGCAACTATGATCTCTAAGTTGTCATTGCAAACATGTTTCTCTCACAACAAAGCTGAATCAGTGTAGTGCCCCAGATGTAACCTTCCCTATTTGGAACCTATTGCATGTGGGTCCACCTTGCCTTGGATATGATGATGTCATTTTGTGTCTATGATTTCATGTGATCATACTTTGTCTTCCCATTGCATTCATGCATCCATTCATCCATGCCTTCTTGTGGTAGTTGTTAATGTGTGGCGGTGAGGTGATTTGATGTGATGTCAAGTGTTGTGTTGTGATGTGATGTTGTGTGGTTTTAGAAAGAGGGGTTTCAACTATGTGGATTTTAAAGCTATTCCAAAACCTCTTTCCCTTACTTATTATCTTGAGCTCAAGTTTTATTTACTCTTTCCCTGTTTTAAAATTGTAGATCCATTAGAGTATTTCCTTGTGGTTATGGGGTCATGTCTAGGGTATTTTTTTGGTCTTGCTATAATAGGGTGTATTATTAAAACAGGGTACCAAATTCTGTTTTTGAGAATTACTTGAGTGCTCCAAAAATCACTTGGGTATTTTATTAAAATGAGTCATAATTCCCTTATGACCAGGCATATTTTTTGTTTTATTTTTAGGAGCCGTGGTGTTGCCTAGGATTTATTGTTTTGTCTGTGGTTTGTTTAAATGGCCCTTCTCTAACCGGCGCACCTGTTTGGGCCTGCTCCTCTTCGCTGGCCCATGAACTCTCCCTCTCCCGCAGGAGCCCAGTCCCGCGTCCATCATCTTCCTCCCGACGTCATGCATGTACGAATGAGTTTCAGCCTCCCGATCAGCGTATTCTTGATCTTGCGGCTCTAGCTTGCCCCCCTAGGACGATATATACTCTCCTCTCCCTCCCCCAGGCGGCTAGGGTTCCTCCTCTCCCTCGTCTTCTCCCCTAGCGCCGCCAGGGCATCACCTTGTTGTCTCCAACGCCATGGCCGGCTACTGGTGAGCTCGATGCCGGCGGACTGTTGCTCCTCCTCCTGCTCCAACCAATGCAAGAGGGTGCGATGGTCAAGGGAGGCCCATTCCCATCAAGAGCAAGCAACGGGAGCGACCACGTCGTTGGCCTCGTCATCCTCCTCTTCCTCCTCTACGGTGGTCGTTCCTGCTGCACCTCGTCGTCGCTCCTTCTTCTTCCACGACGCGTCGCCCTCCTCCCTCGTCTCCCCCTCGGTGAGCAGCCGTAGATCAGTTCCTTCCTCTCCTACGCACGCATGGGCTCGAGCTCGTCGTGGGTTCGCTCGGGCGCAGTAGTAGGCAACAACGCTGGCGAAGGCATCAACTTCTGCTTGTTGTTGGTAGTGGCACTAGGGTGGTCTCGAGGCAGGAATGGATCCCCTGCGGATCCTACTTCCTCCTCCGCAGCGTAGAACAGCCGTTGGAGTTTGTGGTAGTCGCCGCCGTCCCCTCCGTTTCATTCGCCGGCGAGCTGTAACGTAGCATAGAGGTGCATCGTGTTGTTGTGTGTGCGTGGGGTGTAGCGTTGTGGTGCATGTGGTGCTCGCAGGATACGGCAGCAGGAGGCGTGCCCTCCTCATAGCCCTAGCGCACCCCCCTCGTAGCACTGCAGCAGCAACAGAGTAGCGCCGGCGAGATCCCTTCCCTGCTCCGGCAAGCCAATGGAGCAGAGTAGCAGAGAGGGGTCCTTTTTCTTCTCTTCTGCTCCTACCTTGTCAGCTAAGGTATCGTAGCGTGGTGGTAGCTGTGCATGTGTGCTAGTTGGAGGTGCTGGGTTTGATTCCCCCTCGGCACCTTTTTAGTTTGTTGATTTCGGCACAATAGTCTGCAGGGAAGCCTTACGTTGCCTGGCCCCTCTGTTCTATCGATCAGATGACAGTAGCAGAGTGGTATGGGTAGAGTTTGTGCACGAGGGGCACAGGCATTCGAATCCCAGGATGCCCCCTTTTATTTTCCCTTCTTGATATATTTTTTCCTTTTTTTGCTTGCTACTATGCTAGTGACACAACCCATAGGTGACAAGGGCAATCATTTTTTCACTTCGCTGCAATAAGAAATGCCATATGATGAGTGCATGTGTGTGTGTGTGCATACACATGAGGTTAGCCACATGTGTGTGAGTGTGTGGTGAAGCTATCCCAAGTGTGTGTGTAGGTGCACTAGTGTCTTGCTTATGTGGAATAGGTGATATGTTTGTGTGCATGTCATGGGGTGCTTATGGTGTGAAGAACACACCCACATGAACATAGTTCATGAACTCCCTAGTTGTGAGCATGTGTATGTGATATGGTGTTCCCATCTTGTGTTACTAATTTAGAGACCTACTTCTTGTGTTTGGAGCAATAACATGTTTGAGGTGTGTAGTGGAGTGGATGTGTGTGTGGGGGACACCCCACCTTTGCAAGCAAAACTATGCACCTTCACATGTCCATATGTGAGAGGGCATGGTGATTTGTATGTGTGGATAGCTTGGTAGAAGTGGTTGTGAAGTTGATGTGCATGACACAAACATGGGGTTCAAACCCCCATGTCACTTTGTCATTGTGCACATGAGCTCAACCATGTAGTAGTTGATATAGTGAAACTACATGAAATGATGCCCTATTCACTAGGCATGATTTGGAGTAGTTTCCTCTTCCTTAATTTGTGGTCACTTGTTCCAAGTAAGTGCCCACATGTTATATATGATTTTGGGGTAGAATCTCCCAAGGAATCCAGTGGTGAAGTTAGTTTTGCCATTAGGATACTTTATGGAGTTGACATATTCAGATGTGTTGCAAGTTTGTTCTTTGTTTCCATGGAATAGGTGGAGCCCAAGGGCATGAGTTTTTGTGTGGTAGAAGTAGGGGTTTTGCTTTACACCATGGTGGTGTCATTTATCACTTGGTGTTACTTGTGTGCAAGTTATGCCTAGCCAAAGTGGGCATGTGGCTGGAAATTCCAGCTTAGGTGAAATCTGGAATTTCACTAAGTCTGGGAATCTGAAAACATTTTCTTCTCCTGTAGATGAGATTGTGCTGGTCATGGTGCTGTGATCTAGCCTTAGTTCGGTGCTAGGAATTTGGACATGATATGTTTGTGAATCTCCCTGTTAAATTGCATCCCATTTGGAGTCCAGTAGGTTATGTTTTGGCTGATGTCAAAAAGCTTCAGAACAAAGACAGAAAGTCAGGTGCAGGAATTTTCACTAAGTCCCTGAGATCTGATGGTTTTGGGAAAGTTTGCAGGCTTGTATCTTCCTGTGTATAATTCCTTTTTGTGTGATTCTTTCTTGTGCTTGTAGTATTCTTGGTTGGATACAGCCACATATATTATTTGTCATATTTGGAGGGCTGTAGCTATGTTGCATGTAGTTCACAAAGTGCTAAGATGCAGATTATGGCAGATTACGTAGTTTTGCCATTTTGATGATTGTGGGTGCTTAGTTGATGTTGTGGTGTTATTCCTTGCTCCAATCCATTCATGTTGGGTTGTTATATGTCTTGGCAACCTGGGAATACCAGATTTGTGCCATTTGAGTGTGTGGTGTTGATTTGACACGTAGGGCTTCATATCTTGTTTCGTTGATTCCCGTTGATCCGTAGCTCCGATTGTAATGTTCTTTATATGGTTTTGCATCGTTTTAACGAGACGCATCTGATCATGTCATTCTCATGCATGTCAAAATAGCTTAGTGTACAGTTCTGTCCAGAAACTTGTAGTAGCTTCTCTTGCTTGTGCTAGTGATAGAAATAGTGATGCATGCTCATTTTTCATCTCATGCATCATGTGCTTGTTGCATCTTGAGGTGCTGTTGTTCATTGGATGTTATTATTATGTTGGGTAGCACCGGGATCGGAGAACGAGTGTGTGGATTCGGGAGAGTACGTGCAGGACGAACAAGAACCATTCCATGCTGAGGATATCACATGCAAGATGATATGACCTTGATTCCATCTCTAGACTTGTTATGCTAGTTTGCGTTTCCATGTCATATTGCTCGCTGCCTACCACTGAATTAAATTGCCTCTTGATATGCCATGAACCCATACACTGATCCCTTCCTAGCAAACTTGATTGGCTAAGTAGGCTTACCTCAGCTACTAATGTTAGTGTTGCTGGATGCAGGTGCTTTGACTCATGTGATAACATGAGCTTGATATCATTATCTTAAATGCCGTTATTTAATTAATGCACCTATATACTTGGTAACTGACGGAAGGCCTAGCCTTTTGCCGGGTGCTTTGTTCCGTTATTGCCCCTTAGTTACCGGTTACCAGTGTTTGATTCCATATCGATCGCTCCTAACACGTTCGGGGTTGTTATGGGGACCCCCTCGATAAATCGCGTAGTGTTAAGGCTTATACGGTAGGACCCAACATTGGTGTTAATTTGCTAATCACTTAATAAACTGCATAGGGAATGATCACCCAAAGTATCTTTAATAAACAACCCGGGCCAGTGCTCCTCATGAGTGTTGGTCCAAACTGGTCTGCCTGCGGGGCCATCACAAGGAAACTTGAGGTTTGGTACCTGTAGCTAGTTCCATCCGGCGTGTCCTGAGACTGAGATACACGGCTCTTATCGGGGTCGTCGACACGTCGGGAGGTCCTGCTAGTGTTGCCTTACCTTAGCGATATATCTTGCGTATAGGAATCCTGGTGAAGCTTTGGTTTCCCCCAGAGTTGAGGTTTTCCTCCAAGGAATCCCACGAGATCACGAGATTCGTGATAGAGGATTACTTTGCGGCCCGTGTACGTTTGTGATGGACTAGTTGGAGCACCCCTGCAGGGTTTAATCTTTCGGAAAGCCGTGCCCGCGGTTATGTGGCAACTTGGAATATTTTGTTAACATCTGGTATTAGATAACTCAAACAAAAGCTAATAAAATTGCCAACTATGTGCGTAACCGTGACTGTCCCCTCGAAGATCTCTCTTCGATCGGGAACACGGTGGGGTTATGAATGACGTAGGTAGGTGTTCAGGATCACTTAGTGATCAAGTATTCTTGACCGCTAGTATAGACCACCTTCATAAAAGCTTACGTAAGTTAGCCACCAAATCAAGCTTAGGATGCTGCAACCTCAAACACTTCACCTTAACCTACCTAATAACTTGACTAGTTCTGGCACCAAGGTCTTAGATTGCTGAGTCCCCGTGACTCACGGATTCCTCCAAAATCCCAACAGGTTCAGGTACCCCAGAGACAGATGATCCCGGCGGCACTCAGCTGGCATGGCAGTACGACAAGGAGACAGACCGCCTTTATGTGAACTATTCAGAAGATTGAGGCGTGGTCGTGATCGTGGGCCTGCGGGCAGGGTAGCATGGCATTTCTATGTTTTGTAATCCGTAGCGGAACTACCTTGGTTGTATGTGTGATGTACTCCGAGATATTTATGAGAAGGCAATTGAATCCCTGATTGTCTATCTTTATTATTATGTATGTGCTGTGTTACCCGTTTGCGAGACGCTTAGATGCGCTCCTTTCCAATTCGGGGCTCGATCCCCAGATCGTAAAGGACCGCATCTTGGTCGTTACAATCAGGCATGATGAGCTAGTCATATTTACAAAAACAAAATAGATCGAGTTCATACCAGCTTTTCCAGGCTCAGTCACTTCATCATATATCGTCATTATTGCCTTTCACTTGCACGACTGAACGATGTGAACAATAATAAGAGTGCTCGTGCATTGGACTACGCTAGAATCTGCAGGCAAACACAAAGGAGAAGACAAAGTAATATGGCTCTTTGAAAGCTAAACAGGTATGCATGCAAGAGCCACTAAACATTGTAACCAATATCTTCTACCTTGACCCAAAGAAAAAAGAGAACTATTTACACAGGAAAGCTCCCAACAAGCAAAAGAAGAAAAGAAAATCTTTTTGGGTTTTCAAACTAGACAGGCACACGAAAAGAAAACGAGAAAAAGAAAATAAACTAGCATGGATGATACAGTGGCAAAGTGTGAACACCGGCTAACAAAGTGACAGCATAAGCAAGAATGTAAAGTCGGTGAGAACACGTACTCCCCCAAGCTTAGGCTTTTGGCCTAAGTTGGTCTACTCCCATGGATGGTCCTGGCGAAACCCATAATCATAATGGGGGTTATACGGGAGCGCTGCAGCCACTGCCTGAATAGCTGCCTCACAGAGACGAGCAACCTTTGACTCCCTCTCATACTCCTCTGCCTCTCCTCTGGTTATGTAATATCTCCATTTTACCTGAAAGTCAAAGAAAGCAGGAGCAGGAAGGGTAATATGGAAAACACGCTGCCAGTTAAATATCAAACGGTATAGGAGGGATTCGTCATCCCTCTCAAGGAACTGGTAGCGTGTCAAAGCGACGCGATCGAGGAAAGCTATATGGAGCGGGGGATCTCCTTCGCGGATGGGTACTCCAAGAAAATTTGCTATGCGAGTGGCATAGATCCCACCAAAGAAATCCCCTTCAATAGCATCCTTATTCAGCCTCCTTGCTATAATAGCTCCCATGTTAAAGCTTTTGTCACCCGTCACTGCGCTCTTAAGGATACTAAGGTCGGGTGCGCAGAGGTGACAATGCTCAATCTTGCCATTAATGCATCTGCCTATGAAGATGGCAAAGTAATGCAAGGCAGGAAAATGAATACTCCCCATGGTAGCTTGCGTAATGTCTCTAGTTTCTCCAACAGTAATTCCAGAGCAAAAATCTCTAACCGAAGATTTAGGAGGATCATTGGGGCTACCCCAAGTAGGTATTTTGCAAATTCTATTGAAATCCTCTAAATCCATGGCATACGATTTATCATAGAGATCAAACAGTACCGATGGCCCACGGCCAGCTGAAATTTTGAATCTACGAACAAAAGAGGCAGTGAGAGCAACATACTATTCACATTTATCGGAGATGAATTCTTCGAGTCCGACGTTGTGAACAAGTGCATCAAACTCATCTTTGAAAGCTACCTCAATCATAAATTCATCAGAAGGCCATTCACATGGTTGTACCTGCGCGTCCCTTGGTTGGTAAGGATCAGGCTCCCGAATCGCAAGACGGGGACCTCTCTTGCTTGAGGAACCACCATGAAAGTCTCTCCTGAACATCTTCCTTTTCTGAAATTTTCAGTGACCCAAAGGAAAGGTGAACAAGGTTCAACTAAACTTGTAGCAACTACTCCCACAAGTGCCTAGAGACCATATTACGCATCAAAACTACTTGGGACCAGCTAGAATCAGCATGCAAAGCTCAAGAACATGGTCACCAAGGCAGCAAAAATACGCGGAGTATACGACACTAGAGCAAAAACTAATTGGACCAATGGAGGAGTCACTTACCAAGGAGTAATTTCCCCAAAACAGTTCGGAGAACGGTGATTTGAGCAAAGAGATCAAAAATCCCAGCAAGAGGAGCAAGAACACGGGTTTGAGCTGCGAAACAATTTTTTCTGGAGGTAGGAGAACCAGACGAGAGCAAGAATGAGTGGAGGGGGTGCCTGTGGGCCCCACAAGCCTGGGTGGCGTGGCCAGGGGGTGCCCGCGCCCCTAGGGCTTGTGGCCCACTGGTGTGGGCCCCAGACAAACTCTTTGTTTCAGAATTTTTCAAAAATTCCAGAAAAAATCATACTTGATTTTCAGGACGTTCGGAGAACTTTTATTTTCGGGGTACTTTTCTACTGGACGCTAAAACAGAAAACAAGGAAAACTAAACTAAATCTATCATTTTTCTTCTAAGCAACCTAAAGTGAAAGCTTGGAACAGAGGTTTGTGACTCCTCGATTCATCCATCTCATGGTCATGGAAAGAAAATCCGTCAATGAGGTTGATCAAGTCTCCTCGACAAACCTTTTCGAATCGCAAAAGAGAACGGAGAATTTTTCGAATAGTCACTAGGTCACCTCAACGGGGATGTGTATCTCCCTAACAAGCAAATCATACTTCATCTTGACACGAGGAATAGGGCATTCAAAGCTCCCAATGAGAATCGATGAAGTTTTTTCGATAGCATTGATGCAATGTACTCGATATTGTTTCTTCGGAAAGTGCACTGTATGGTCATTACCATTGACATGGAAAGTGACATTGCCTTTTTTGCAATCTATAGCAGCCCCTGCAGTGTGTGAAAAGGGTCTTCCGAGGATGACTGCCATGGTATCGTCCTCGGGAATATCCAAGATAACAAAGTCTGTTAAGATAGTGACATTGGCAACCACAACACGCACATCCTCGCAAATGCCGATAGGGAAAGCAATTGGTTTGTCGGCCATTTGCAGAGAGATTTCAGTGGGTGTCAACTTATCCAGTTCAAGTCTACGATAAAGAGAGAGAGGCATACCACTAACACCGGCTCCAAGGTCACATAAAGCAGTTCTCACGTAGTTACCTTTAATGGAGCAAGGTATAGTGGGCACACCGGGATCACCTAGTTTCTTGGGAGTTCCACCCTTGAAGGTATAATTAGCAAGCATACTGGAAATCTCAACCTCAGGTATCCTCCTCTTATTAGTCACAATATCTGTCATGTACTTAGCATACACAGACATTTTGAGCATATCTGTCAAACGCATTTGCAGAAAGACAGGTCTGATCATTTCAACGAATCGCTCAAAATCCTCATCATCCTTTTTCTTGGATGGTTTGGGAGGAAAGGGCATGGGTTTCTGAACCCATGGCTCCCTTTCTTTACCATGCTTCCTAGCAGCAAAGTCATTCTTATCGTATCTTCTATTCTTAGGTTGTGGGTTATCAAGATCAACAGGTTCAATCTCCACATCCTTATCATTGCTAGGTTGAGCATCATCATGAACATCACTATTGATATTATCATTAGGCTCATGTTCATCACTAGATTGTGTTTCAGCATCAGAGACAGAGGCGTCGTTTGGACTCTCAGGGGTAGCAGCAACAGGGTTGCCAGCGTGCAGGTTCCTATCATCTTTCTTCTTCTTTCTAGGATGACTAGGTGCATCAGTGCTAACTCCTTGAGAATCTTGTTCAATTCTCTTCGGATGACCCTCAGGATACAAAGGTTGTTGGGTCATTCTACCGCCTCTAGTAACGACTCTAACGGAATTGTCATTCAACTCATTGAGCAAGTCATTCTGAACTTTAAGTACTTGTTCTACTTGAGTAGTAACCATAGAGGCATGTTTAGTCAGAAGCTTAAGATCATTGCCATTTCTGTCCACACAAGCACTTAAATGACTAAGCATACGAGCATTCTGTTCCAATTGTCTGCTAACATAATCATTGAAACTCTGTTGTTTGGCAACAAAGTTATCAAATTCATCCAGGCATAAGCTAGCAGGTTTATCAAAAGGAATATCACTCTCATCAACCCTACGCAGAAAGTTTACTTCTACTACCTGTATCGGATTATCCAGACCATGGATCTCTTTGATAGGTGGTAGATTTTTGACATCTTTAGATTTAATGCCTTTCTCTCTCATAGATTTCTTAGCTTCTTGCATATCTTCACGACCGAGGAATAGAATACCTCTTTTCTTCGGAGTTGGCTTAGGAGGTGGTTCGGGAATAGTCCAAGCATTCTCATTGCACAAGATGTTATTCAACAGAATCTCAGCTTGTTCTACGGTTCATTCCCTAAAAACACTACCGGCACAACTATCTAGGTGGTCTTTGGAAGCATCAGCAAGTCCATTATAGAAGATATCAAGTATTTTGTTCTTCTCAAGAGGGTGATCAGGCAAAGCATTCAATAGCTGGATGAGCCTCCCCCAAGCTTGTGGGAGACTCTCTTCCTCAGCTTGAGCAAAGTTGTATATTTCCTACAAGGCATCTTGCTTCTTATGGGCAGGGAAATATTTTTCAGAGAAGTAGTAGACCATATCCTGGGGACTACGCACACAACCAGGAGCAAGAGAAGTGAACCAAGTCTTAGCATCATCCTTTAGCGAGAAAGGAAACAGCTTGAGGATATAGTAGTGGCGGATCTTTTCCTCACTAGTGAATAGGGTGGCTATATCGTGCAGTTTGGTAAGATGGGCTACAACCGTTTCAAACTCATAACCGTGAAAAGGATCATATTCGACCAGAGTGATTAACTCAGGGTCGACAGAGAATTCATAATCCTTATCGGTCACAATGATAAGTGAAGTTGCAAACTTCGGGTCGTATTTCATCCTAGCGTTGAGAGATTTTTCTTTCCACTTGCGCAGTAATTTCTCAACATCATAGCTTTCCTTACACGCAAGAAAATCCTCAGCTATCTCTCCCTCCATAACATAGCGCCTATCAGGCATAACAGGCAATTCAGGCATAGTAGCAGGTTCTACTTCAATAGTATCAGCAGTTTCAAAAGTATCATCATGTCTAGCATCAACTCTAGCAATTTGTGCATCAAGGAATGCACCTAGTGGCAAAGCAGTATTAGGCATAGCATCATCAGGCATAGTATCAAGCATAGCATCATCAGGCATAGTATCAAGCATAGCATCATCAGGCATAGTATCAAGCATAGCATCATCAGGCATAGTATCAAGCATAGCATCATCAGGCATACTATCAAGCATAGCATCATCAGGCATAGTAGCAAGCATAGCATCATGGACAACAGAAGTAGCATCATCAAGCACAGGCGACATATCAAGATTTCTAGCAGGAGGCGAAGTCACAAACTTACTCAAAACTGAAGGTGAATCAAGTGCAGAGCTAGATGGCAATTCCTTACCTCTCCTCGTAGTGGAAGGCAAGATTTTAGTTCCTGGATCTTTCGGATTCGTCATAGTGACCAGCAGACGTCAATACCAAGTGACTCAGAGAATATAGTTGTGCCTCCCCGGCAACGGTGCCAGAAAATGTCTTGATAACCCACAAGTGTAGGGGATCGCAACAGTTTTCGAGGGTAGAGTATTCGACCCAAATTTGTTGATTCGCTCACAAGGGGAAGATAAAGAATATTCTCAAGTATTAGCAGCTGAGTTTGTCAGATTCAACCACACCTGAAAGATTAGTGTCTACAAGGAAAGTATCAGTAGCAAAGTAGTATGATAGCAACGGTGCCAGAAACGATCTGTTGACGGCAGACTATTCCTAACTTGGCGTCCCCGGCAACGGTGCCAGAAAAAGGTACGTTGATGAGTAACTATTCTTCCCCGACAACAGTGTCGGAAAAGATCTTGCAACAAGTAATAGCGGACTGGCAAGTAACAGCAGTAGCAATAGTAGCAACAAAGTTACAGCAG
Source organism: Hordeum vulgare subsp. vulgare (assembly GCF_904849725.1). NCBI lineage: Eukaryota > Viridiplantae > Streptophyta > Magnoliopsida > Poales > Poaceae > Hordeum > Hordeum vulgare. Next base: position 48,463,584 of record NC_058524.1, read on the forward strand.
CAGCAACAGTAGCAGCAAAGTGACAACAGTAGCACCAATAGCAGCAAAGTGGCCCAGTCCCTTTTGTAGCAAGGGACAAGCCTAGACAAAGTAACATAGCGAGGACCAGTAGTAAAAGACTCGTAGGCAGTGGATCGGTGATGGATGAGTGTGACGGATGTGATTCATCATGTAACAGCTATAACACGGAGAGATATGTAACTAGCTCCCGTTCGTCAATCTAATGTAGGCATGTATTCCGTATGTAGTCATAGGTGCTTAGGGAAAAGAACTTGCATGACATCTATTGTCCATCCCTCCCGTGGCAGCAGGGTCCTAATGGAAACTATGGGATATTAAGGTTCTCCTTTTAATAAAGAACCGGACCAACACATTAACACTTGGTGAATACATGAACTCCTCATACTATGGTCATCTCCGGGAGTGGTTCCGGCTATTGTCACTACGGGGTTGCCGGGTCATAACACATAGTAGGTGACTACAACTTGCAAGATAGGATCTAAAACACACATATATTGGCGACAACATAATAGGTTCAGATCTGAAATCATGGCACTCGGGCCCTAGTGACAAGCATTAAGCATAGCCAAGTAGTAGCAACATCAATCTAGAACATAGTGGATACTAGGGATCAATCCCCGTCAAGACTAACTCGATTACATGATAGATCTCATCCAACTCATCACCGTCCAGCAAGCCTACGATGAGATTACTCACGAACAAGGAAGAGCATCATGGGATTGTCGATGGAGGAAGGTTGATGATGACAATGGCGACGATTTCCCCTCTCCCGAGTCCAAAACAGACTCCAGATCTGCCCTCCAGATGAAGAACAGGAGGTGGTGGCACCTCCGTATCGTAAAACGGGATGAAACCTTCTCTCTAATTTTTCTGGGCGAGACGGAATAAATAGAGCTGAGTTTGGGGGCGGTGGTGCCACGTGGGCCCCACAAGCCCTCACGGCGCGGCGAGGGGGGTGGCTGCGGCCTATGGGCTTGTGGCCCACTGGCACGCCCCCTCCGGTGGATCTTTGCGCAGGTATTTTTCTTTTATTCCAGAAAAATTCTCCGTAAATTTTCAGGACGTTCCGAGAACTTTTATTTCTGCACAAAAACAACTCCATGGCAATTCTGCTGAAAACAGCGTCAGTCCGGGTTAGTTCCATTCAAATCATGCAAATTAGAGTCCAAAACAAGGGCAAAAGAGTTCGGAAAAGTAGATACGACGGAGACGTATCACCCATCATTGGAAAATACAAGCCAAGTTATATAATGAAGATTCCCACTAGCATATGGTAGTGACAAAGCAAGAAGCTTTCAATCATGAAGAACATGGTGCTATCATGAAGCACAAGTGTGGGAAAAGATTGTAGCATTGTCCCTTCTCTCTTTTTCTCTCTTTTTTCATTTGGGCTCTTAGGCCTCTCTTTTTTCTTTTCTCTTTTTTTTCTTTTTGGGCTCTTTGGGCTCTTTATTTTTATTTTTTATTTCCTCACATGGGACAATGCTCTAATAATGATGATCATCACACTTTTATTTAGTCACAACTCAAAGATCACAATGATGATGACTCCATAGGAAATGCCTCTGGCAGTGTACCGGGATGTGCAATGATCTAGCATGGCGTATGACGTTGAAACATCTCGCTAGCTATCTTACGATCATGCAATGGCAATATGAGAGTGACGGCACAAGTCATGAGACGAAACGGTGGGAGTTGCATGGCAACATATCTCGGAATGGCTATGAAAATGCCCTAGTAGGTAGATATGGTGGCTGTTTTGAGGAAGGAATTTGGTGGGTTTGTGCACCGGCGAGAATTGTGCGGCACTAGAGAGGCTAGCAATGGTGCAAGGTGAAAGTGCATCTATACCATGGGCTCAAATTAGTAATGAAGAACTGACATACTTGTTGCAAAAGTTTTTATTAGTAATCAAAACAAAGTGCTAAATGCATACTCCGAGGGGAAGGGTTGGTAGGTGTAAACCATCACGCGATCCCGACCTCAACACAAAGGATGACAATCAATAGATCAATTATGCTCCGACTTCCTAACATAGCGGTTCACCGTACGTGCATGCTACGGGAATCACTAACTTCAACACAAGTATTTCTAGATGCACAACACCCTACTAACATAACTCTTAATATTTCCAAATCCATGTCTCAAAACTATTTGAGAGGAATCAAAACTTCTTTTTCTACTCAATGCACGTGAAGATGGAGGTTTTTGCATCCTCTTTGGGTATCTATCACTTTTGGGGCTACTTTCTGTAACGACTAAGATGCGGTCCTTTTCGATCTGGGGATCGAGGCCCCGAATTGGAAAGGAGCGCATCTAAGCGTCTCACAAACAAGGTATCATAACACATACATAATAATAACAGAATGACAATCAGGGGTTCAATTGCCATCTCATAAATATATCAGAGTACATCACGCATACAATCAAAGTAGTTCCGCTACGGACTAGAAAACAAGGGAAATGGCTATGCTACCTTGCCTGCTGGCCCACGATCATGACCACGCCTCAATCTTCTGGATAGTTCACGTACAGGCGGTCATTCTCCTCGTCGTACTGCCACGCCAGCTGCGTGCCGTCGGGATCACCTGTCTCTGGGGTACCTGAACCTGTTGGTGTTGTGAAGGAATCTGTGAGCCACAGGGACTCAACAATCTATGACCTCGGTGCCAGAACTAGTCAAGTTATTAGGTTGGATAGGTGGAGTATTTAGGTTTCAGCATCCTAAGCTTGATATGGTGGCTATCTTACGTAGAACATATATGAAGGTGTTCTATACTAGCGGTCGATAATACTTGATCACTAAGTGATCCTGAACACCTACCTACGTCAATCATAACCCCACCGTGTTCCCGATCAAAGAGAGATCTTCGAGGGGACAGTCACGGTTACGCACACAGTTGGCAATTTTATTAGCTTATGTTTAAGTTATCTATTACCAGATGTTAATAAAATATTCCAAGTTGCCACATAACCGCGGGCACGGCTTTCCGAAAGATTAAACCCTGCAGGTGTGCTCCAACTAGTCCATCACAGACGTACACGGGCCGCAAAGTAATCCTGTATCACGAACCTCGTGATCTCGTCGGATTCCTTAGAGGAAAACCTCAACTCTGGGGAGAATCCAAAGCTTCACTGGGATTCCTATACGCAAGATATATCGCTAAGGTAAGACAAGACTAGCAGGACCTCCCGTCGTGTCGACGACCCCGATAAGAGTCGCGTATCTCAGTCTCAGGACACGACGGATGAGCGACGCGTATAGTGGCCTGATAGAAGACTCTCAAGTTGCCCTGAGTTGGACCCGCACAGTGCTCTAGTTTGGACCAACACTCATGAGGAGCACTGGCCCAGGTTGTTGATTAAATTCCTCGGGGAGGCCATTCCCTATGCACATTATTATTAAGTGATTAGCAGATTAAAACCAATGTTGGGTCATGCCGGACAAGTCTTAACACTACACGATTTATCGAGGGGGTCCCCATAACAACCCCGAACGTGTTAGGAGCGATCAATATGGAATCAAACACCGGTAGCGAGTAACTATGGCGGCAATAAAGGAACAAAACACCCGGCAAAAGGCTAGGCCTTCCGTTATTTACCAAGTATATAGGTGCATTAATTAAATAACAGAATTAAGATAATGATATCAAGCTCATGTTGTCACATCAGTCAAAGCACCTGCATCTAGCAACGCTAACATTCAAGTTTGCTAGGAAGGGGTAAGTGTTTGGTTTCATGGCATATCAAGAGGCAAATATTTCAGTGGTAGGCAGTGAGCATATGACAAAGGAAACATAATCTAGCATAACAAGTCTAGAGATGGAATCAAGGTCTTATCATCTTGCCTGTGATATCCTCAGCTTGGAATGGTTCTTGATCGTCCTGCACGTACTCTCCTGAATCCACGAACTCGTTCTCCGATCCCGGTGCTACCCAACACAAGAATAACATCCAATAAACAACAACACCTCAAGATGCAACAAGCACATGATGCATGAGATGAATATGAGCATGCATCACTATTTCTATCACTAGCACAAGCATAAAGAGTAAATACATGTTCCTGGACAGAACTGCATCCTAACCTATTTTGACATGCATGAGAATGACATGATCAGATGCGTCTCGATAAAAAGATGCAAATGCATATAAAGAACATTACAATTCGAGCTACGGATCAACGGGAATCAACGAAACAAGATATGAAGCCCTACGTGACTAAATCACCACCACACACTCAAATGGCACAACTCTGGTATCTCCAGGTTGCCAAGACATAAAACAAACCATCATGGATGGGGTGGAGCAAGGAAGAACAGCACATCATCAACTAAGCACCCACAAACATCAAAATGACAAAACTACACAATCTGCCATAAACTGCATCATAGCACTTTGTGAGCTACATGCAAAGCACCTACAGCCACCCAAATATGAGAAATAATATATGTGGCTGTAGCTATCCAAGAATACTACAAGAAAAATCAAGAATCACACAAAAGGAAATTAAACACAGAAAGATACAAGGCTGCAAACTTGCACAAAAATATCAGATTTCAGGGACTTAGTGAAAATTCTAGTTTCTCACTTTCTGTCTTTGCTCTGAAGCATTTTGACAGCAGCCAAAACAATATCTACAGGACTCCAAATGGAATGAAATTTTACAGGTTTCTAGACAAACATATAAGCTTCAACTTTCTAGTTGAAAGCTAAGGCTAGATCACAACACATTGACCTGCACAACCTCATCTACAGGAGAAGAAATTATAAACAGATTCTCAGAGATTTTCACTAATCTGGAATTCCAGCTACAAGCCTACTTTGGATGGGCACAACTTGCACATATGGATTCCAAAACATGAAATGAAACCAACATGTGGTAGAGGGGGTCACCCTCTACTACCACAACCAAGAAACAAACACAAAGGCACACCACAACTCATGGAACCAAGTTCTAAACATAGAAGAAAAATGAAATATGTCATCTCCAGAAATTTTCCAATGGAAAAACTAAGTTCACCAATGGATTCCTTGGGAGATTATACCCCAAAATCATATATAATATGCCTGCACTTACTTGGAGCAAGTGACCACAAACTAGGAATGAAGAAACTACAAGAAATCATACATAGTGAATAGGGCAACATTTCATGTGCATTTCACTAGACAACTCCTACAAAGTTACTTGCCCATGTGCACAACACCAATGGTTACATGAGGGTTTTGAACCCATGTATGTGTGCCATAGCACATCATTCACCACAAGCACATCTACCAAGCTATCCACAACCACAAAACACCATGCCCTCTCACATATGGTCATGTGAAGGTGCATAGTCTTGCTTGCAAAGGTGGGGAAGTACCACACACACACATCTACTCCACACCACACTACAACATGCTCTTGATCAAAACACAAGAAGTAGGGCATCTAAATAGTGACACAAGATGGGAGCACCATATCACATACACATGCTCACATCTAGGGTGTACATGAACTATGTTCATGTGGGTGTGTTCTTCACACCATAAGCACCACAAGATATATGCACACCAAACCTATCACCTACTCCACATAAGCATGACACTATGAACACCTACACACATAAAAATACAAAGCTAGCACCACCTCACATACACATGCACAACACCATGTATGCACACACATGCACACATACACCACACCCACATAGGCTGCCAACACCACTACAAGCACTAGACAGGAAAGAAAAAGAAGATGCACACCCTCATGCCTATTATACAGGCACAAGAAGTAGCAAATAATAGCAAAGAAACAAAATAAGAAAGAAAGAAAGGGAAATAATACAAAAGGGCTGGTCTGGATCGAACCCCAGTGCCCGTGGATACTACCACAGAGCCCAAAACCCACCAAGCTAATGCCACTATGCTCGACAGAGACAGGGGTTCGAACAGGGTAACTTGTTCCTGGTGGCTACTGTGCCGAAGCAAATGAGAAAAAATAAAAGGTGCCGAGGGGGGATCGAACCCACGCCCTCTCAACAGGCACACATCGAACGTTACCACTATGCTACGGTCAAGGAGTTCGACAGAGAAGGGGCATAATCCCTTTTGAGCATTCCCCTTCGAGATACACAGGAGAACCACGGCAGCCGGAACAGGGGAGCTGTCCCGTCGGCGACACATGTCAAATCGTGTAACAGCTCGTTGATGGAAGGATGCCTACGCATCCACGGTTCCATTCCCTACACTAATTCTGCTCGAGAAGAACCACGGCTACCTAGCTACGGTGCGCGGCAGCGACAGGGAGCATCTCGGCAGCGACCTACGGATCCTACACGAAGATCTACGACATGGAAGGGGAAAGAGTGGGATCTGCTCAGCCAACGGAAGAAGACCTCGGCCCTGGACGGAGAGGAAGCAGGGGAAGAAACGGAAGCCGCCGATCTGGTCTGCTCGTCGGGGAAGGGGCCGCCGTCGTGGAGAAGAGGAAGCAGGGTTGATCTCGACGACCTAGCCGCGGGGATGGATCCCTGGATGTTCCCGCGTGCTCGCCGAGTCGTCGGAGGGGAAGAAGAGGCACAGACGCGACGGCGGGGAGCACCTCAACTCACTGCCATGGCGGAATGACTCCTTCCCTTACCTGGTGCGCATCGACAGAGAGATAGATGGAGAGGGAATGGAGGTGGCGGCGCGAGAGGGGAAACCCTATCTGCATGGACGCCAAGGGGGGTTCCTTTTATGGAGGAGAGGGGTGAGGGACGCTCCTCGACGTCCGTGATGGCGTCTGACGACGTTGCTCTGAACCCGCAAGAGAGGAGACACTGACGGAGGAAGGAGGCGAACAGGACGCCGTCTATAGGAGAGCGAAGCTGGGCTGCGAGAGACAAGAGGGAAGCGGGCCGACTAGGTGGGAGGAGGCCCATCTAGTGCAACAGATAGAGAAAAGGCTCCCTGGACTGTTTTCCTTTTAAAAGAAAAACCAGAGAAAGAAAAATAGACACATGGCTATATGTTGTGGATAAAATCAAACTAAAAATGTCACTGGTCATGAAAATAAATAACCTATTTAAATAAAATACAAATGGTATTTTTGGAGCAACTAAATAATTACAAAACAACAATTGCATTATCTGTTTTGTGATTTATTGCACCTTTAGGACACTCTTCAAATCACCAAATCTTGCACCCCAACATCTCCACAATATTTCCTAAACAAAAGACATTTTAAAACAGGAATATAAAGGTGGAATTTTGAACTTGAGATAAAAAGAGAGAAAAGGGATTGAAACAATTATCAAGCCACCACATGCTATGCTTCTAGCCCTTCCATCACATCAACACCCCTCACATGAGATCACACACAAGGCATGGGATGGATGAAATGCTTGCATGCAAAGAAAGATCAAAACAAGGTGACATGAAATAACACATGGTATGCCACTCCACTTCACATCAAGCAACACATGAAATCACAAGTCTAACCAAGACATGGAATGGTATAGAACATGGTATGCATGCATGCAAGGAAGACAATAAGGGACACATGAAATCATACATGCATAGGACTCTCTCATATCAATGTCAGGGTGGTCCCACATGGAAGGTTACAAAAAGGGAAAGCTTTACACTTGGGGCACTACAAATTCTCCCACACTACAAAAAGATCACGCCCCGAGATCTACGCCTGAAAGAATTCCGAAAATTCAGAACGGAGGTGGTCCTCGCGTTCCCACGTAGCCTCTTTATCGGAATGGTGTGACCACTGCACTTTGAGAAATTTGACAGACTTGTTACGGGTCTTGCGCTCAGTCGCCTCGAGAACCACAACTAGATGCTCACGATAAGAAAGGTCAGGCTGAAGGTCGATGTCTTGAAGATGAACAGTGTGCTCGGGGGTCTTGAAGCACCTCCGAAGCTGAGAAACATGGAACACATCATGGACATTTGCAAAGGTTGACGGAAGCTCGAGCTGGTATGCAAGGTCGCCTCTCTTGCCAACCACTCTGAACGGACCAACGAAACGAGGCACAAGCTTGCCTTTGATGCCAAAGCGCTGCATACCCTTCATAGGCGACACCTTGAGATAGACGAAGTCATCAAGCTCATAAGACATGTCACGGTGCTTGCTATCATAATAGCTCTTCTGACGGGACTGAGCTGCTCTGAGGTTGTCGCGAATGACTATCTCCTCAGCTTCTTCTATCAAATCATTCCCAAGGATCTGATGCTTGCCGGTCTCGGACCAATTGAGCGGGGTACGGCACTTCCTGCCATAGAGAATTTCAAACAGAGCCTTGCCAGAACTAGCTTGATAACTGTTGTTATACGAGAACTCCGCAAAAGGCAGACAATCTTCCCACTTCATGCCAAAAGAGATAACACAGGCTCTCAGCATATCCTCAAGAACTTGATTCACTCTCTCCACTTGACCACTAGTCTGAGGATGGAACGGTGTGCTGAAGCGGATCTTCGTGCCCATAGCAGACTGAAAAGAGTCCCAGAACTTGGAAGTGAAGATACTTCCGCAATCCGAAGAGATCATCATAGCCACACCATGCAAGGACACAATCCTGGAGGTGTACAACTCTGCCAGTTGAGCTGCTGAAATATATTCCTTGACTAGAAGAAAATGAGCCACTTTACTCAACTTGTCGATGACAATGAAGATAGCATCATTACCCTTCTTGGACTTCAGAAACCCGGTGACGAAGTCCATCTCAATGTGATCGAACTTCGACTCGAGAATGGGCAATGGATGCAAAAGACCTGCTGGACGTTGATGCTCTGCTTTCACCCTTCGACATACATCACATTCATTTACGAACTGAGCAATCTCACGCTTCATATGAGTCCACCAAAAGGTTTGTTTCAAGTCGTGGTACATTTTGGAGCTACCAGGATGAATAGAGAGCAGAGACTTATGAGCTTCCTCCATGATTACCTTCCTGAGATCACCTTTCGGGACGACAAGGCGATCCTCGAAGAACAACGTGTCTCTGGCATCAACAGTGAAGCAATTATACTTGGGAAGACTCTTTCCCACGCCAATCTTGACCTTCTTCACCATAGCGTCAAGAAGCTGTGCTGCTCGGACCTGATCTTCCAAGGTAGGAGAGATCTGAAGGTTTGCAAGAAATCCCTAAGGTACTAGCTGAAGGTTGAGCTTCCTGAAAGACTCACAAAGACCAGGTTGGAGAGGTTACAGAATCAGACTGTTGCAATATGCCTTCCCGCTCAAAGCATCCGCCACGACATTGGCTTTGCCTCGCGTGTACTCAACACTCGGATTAAAATCCTGGAGCATTTCCACCCAACGTGTTTGCCGAAGATTCAAGTTAGGATGAGTGAAGATGTACTTGAGACTCTTGTGATCAGTGAAGACTTCAACCTTACGTTCCAACAAGAGGTGTCTCCAAGTCATGAGAGCGTGAACCACAACTGCTAGCTCAAGATCATGCACAGGATAGTTCTTCTCCGCTGGCTTCAACTGCCTGGAGGTATAAGCAGCCACCTTTTTATCTTGCATCAGGACTGCACCAAGACCCTGGAGAGAAGCGTTGGAGAAGACCTGGTAAGACTTGGAATCATCCGGAGGAACCAAGACTGGAGTGGAGGTAAGCTTCTCTTTGAGTGTGTCGAAGGCCAACTGACACTCTGGAGACCAAGCATACTTAACACCCATCTGAAGAAGACTTGAGAGCGGCTTAGCGATCTTGGAGAAGTTCTCAACGAACCTTCTGCAATAGCCAGCAAGCCCGAGAAAGCTTCGAAGCTGCTTCACATTCTGCGGAGGCTCCCATTCAACAATGGCCTGAACCTTGGACGGATCAACTTTAATGCCCTCGGCAGAGATAATGTGCCCAAGATAAACCACTTCTTTCAGCCAGAACTCACACTTAGAAAACTTGGCATACAGCTTGTACTCTCTCAGCTTATCAAGCACCAATCTAAGATGTTATTCATGTTCTTCCTCAGTTTCAGAAAAGACCAGAATGTCGTCGAGATAAAGCAAGACAAAGTCATTCTTGAACGGAGAGAATATGTAGTTCATCAATCGACAGAATGTCGGAGGAGCATTAGCCAGACCAAAAGACATGACCGTATACTCATACAAGCCAAAACTAGTCCTGAAGGAAGTCTTCGGAATATCTTCCTCGCGAATGCGAATTTGATGATAGCCCATCCTGAGATCAAGCTTGGAGAAGACCTTAGCACCTTTCAACTGTTCGAACAACTCAGTTATGTTCGGAAGTGGATATTTGTTCCTGATTGTCTTCTTATTCAATGGACGGTAATCGACACATAGCCGGTCCGTGCCATCCTTATTCTTGACAAACAGAACACCACAGCCCCACGGAGACGAGCTCGGTCTGATCAAACCCAAACGCTCCTACACATCGAGTTGCCTCTTAAGTTCCTTCAATTCTTCTGGACCCAGCTTGTACGGACGTTTGCACACGGGCTCTGTGCCTGGCTCTAGCTCAATCACAAACTCAACTTCTCTGTGTGGAGGCATGCCTGGCAGCTCTTCCAGAAACACATCTTCATATTCGCAGACCACTGGGACTCGCGAAATAGGATTGATCTCACCCTTTTCATTCAAAGAGAACAGACGGATTGTATCATCGCGCGCTGTGAATATAATCACGTCCTCCGAAGAGTGGGTAAGCTTCACTTCTTTGGCTTCACAATCAATTGATGCCTTGTTCATGGCCAACCAGTCCATACCAAGAATCAAGTCGATGTCGGAATTGCCCAAGACAATAGGAGATGCCAGAAAAGCATAAGCGTCCATCTTGATAGAAACATCACAAACCACTTTGTTGGCGCTCATAATAGTACCGGGTGACACCACACGTAATGCCTTCTTCAAATACTCAGAATAAAAATCATGCTCGGCAAATAACATTCTAGACATGAACGAATGAGAAGCACCAGAATCAAATAACACTTTAGCAGGAATATCATTGACGAGGAGGTTACCCATGATCACATCTGACGAGTTTTCTGCTTCAGCTGCGTTCACCATGTTGACTCGAGCTGATCTGGGGTTGAACTTGACAAGAGCATTACTTGGAGGTTTGCCTGGAGGAGGAGGCGGCAGTCGGAGCTGAGAAGTACACGTGTTGGCATAGTGACCCTTCTGCCCACACTTGTGACAAGTCACCTCTGCTGGCTGCCGGTACTGAGTCTGAGGAGGCCCTTGCTTCTGACGCTGGAATCTCTGCTGGAAGACAGGGTTGGGTGGGTGGGAAGAACCACGACCACCAGAGTGCTTGAGCTGCTGCGAGTGCCGAGGAGGAGGAGGAGACACCCAAAACTTATGTTGCTTCTGAACCACCTGAGTCGAGGAAGAGCTGGAATCTCTGAAGTGCTTCTTAGAATTCTCCACCCTGAGCAAGGTTGCCTCTGCTGTGAGAGCTAGGTTGTAGAACTTGTCGAACTCCGCGGGATCGTGCAAGGCAAGAGCTAACTGCAAATCTTCTTTCAAGCCACCTCTGAACTGATAAATCTTTCTCTTCTGGTCAGGGATATCCTACAGCGCGTATCGGGCCAGCTCGTGGAACTTGCTACTGCAACAAAAGACTTCCAATGGCGCTAGAAACATGCTGATGGGAGACTGTTCTTGTCTTGATACTCCTCAGCAACGGCATGTAACGCCCCAGACACACCCGCCGACGGTCGTTACTCCTGGCGGGATCTAGACTGGCCCCACATATCAATACTAGTCTTTTTTGCGCACTTTGTCCTCACTCATGCGCACCCGGGACCAACTTCCTGGTCGGTCACCCATCCTAGAACTACTCCAAGCCAAGCACGCTTAACCTGAGAGTTTTGTTCGAATGGGCTCCCGGAAAAGAAGGAATTCCTTATTGATATGAGTAGTCTATCATCCCTAATAAGCCAGACTATCACATACACCACCACTTAGAGGAACTGACGTCCTCGTCGGGCCACATGAGCGTTCCCTCTTGGTACAAACGTCTGTGCATCCAGTCCAGTAGATGTACCATGCCGTGTGCCACGACGGGTCACAAACGTCATGAACAACATGACCGCACACCTGTCCGCAAACATCCGTGTAACCGCGAGGGTTGGCTCTGATACCAAACTTGTAACGCCCCGGACACACCCGCCAGCGGTCGTTGCTCCTGGCGGGATCTAGACTGGCCCCACATATCAATACTAGTATTTTCTGCGCACTTTGTCCTCAGTTCTGTTCGAATGGGCTCCCGAAAAAGAAGGAATTCCTTATTGATATGAGTAGTCTATCATCCCTAATAAGCCAGGCTATCACATGGCACCAGGAATCCTTCTGCTACGGCTACGCCTTAAGGGACTTCCTAGGCAAATATGCAAAGGATTTCCCCCGTGGCCTTGGAGCCTTACGTTGGTGTTCCCTCGAAGCGGCAAGGGTGATGTAGCGCAGCGGTGGTAAGTATTTCCCTCAGTTTGAGAACCAAGGTATCGATCCAGTGAAGGAGTATCTCAAGTGCCTGCACAAACACAAAAAGCTTTCTCCCAACGCTATGAAGGGGTTGTCAATCCCTTATAGATTGTTCGCCAAGTGAGAACTGAAAGCAACAAAGTAACAAAGCAAAGTAAAAGCAAAAGTGGAAACGATAGGTGTGAATAGACCCGGGGGCCATAGTGTTTACTAGTGGCTTCTCTCATGAAAGCAAATAGACGGTGGGTGAACAAATTACTGTCGAGCAATTGATAGAACCGCGCAAAGTCGTGACGTCATCTATGGCAATGATTATATCTATAGGCATCACGTCTAAAACAAGTAGACTGATACTTTCTGCATCTACTACTATTACTCCACACGTCGACCGCTATCCAGCATGCATCTAGTGTATTAAGTCCAAAAGAACAGAGTAACGCCTTAAGCAAGATGACATGATGTAGATGGACAATCTCATATCAACGACAAAGCCCACCTTGTTACCCTCGATGGCAACTACAAGATGTGTGCCTTGCTGCCCCTACTGTCACTGGGAAAGGTCGCCACACGGTAAGAACCCAAAACCAAGCACTTCTCCCATTGCAAGAATCATAGATCTAGTTGGCCAAACAAAACCCAAGACTCGGAGAGACTTACAAGGATATCAAATCATGCATATAAGAAATCAGCAAAGACTCAAATATATATCATAGATAATCTGGTCACAAATCCACAATTCATCGGATCTCGACAAACACACCGCCAAAGAGGATTACATCGGATAGATCTCCATTCAGATCATGGAGAACTTTGTATTGAAGATCCAAGAGTGAGAAGAAGCCATCTAGCTACTAACTACGGGCTCGTAGGTCTGAAGTGAACTACTCACGAGTCATTGGAGGGGCGATGATGTTGATGTAGAAGCCCTCCAACTCCAAAGTCCCCTCCGGCAGGGCACCGGGAAGGGTCTCCAGATGAGATCTCGCGGAAACGGAAGCTTGCGGCGGCGGAAAAGTGTTTTCGTGGATTCCCTGATTTTTTTCTGTATTTTAGGGAATATATAGGGGAAGGAGCTAGGTCAGGGGGCGCCAGGGAGGCACAAGCCTGCTGGCCGCCGCCCCCTGGTGGCGGCTACAGGGCTTGTGGGCTCCCTGTAGCTCTCCTGGCTTGGCCCACAAGCCCCCTGATCTTCTTCCGTTCGGGAAAAATTTATTTCGGGGATTTTATTCCGTTTGGACTCCGTTCCAAAATCAGATCTGAAAAGAGTCAAAAACACAGAAAAGAAAACAGGAACTGGCACTTGGCACTGAATTAATAAGTTAGTCCCAAAAAAGATATAAAAGGTACATAAAACATCCAAAGATGACAAGATAACAGCATGAAACCATCAAAAATTATAGATACGTTTGAGACGTATCAAGCATCCCCAAGCTTAACTCCTGCTCGTCCTCGAGTAGGGAAGTGATAAAGAATGAATTTTTGATGCTTTCATGCTACCTAGCATAGATGTCCTTTGTAACTCCTCTTATGTGACGTGAATGTTCGGATCCATTAGATTCAAAATAATAGTTTGCTATTGACGTGGAAACAATAATAATTCAAGCAAACTAGCAAGGTAATCACGAACTTTCAAAATAACAAGGCCAAAAGAAAGTTATCCCTACAAAAGCGTATAGTTTGGCTATGCTCTATCATCATTGCACAACGAATTTAAATCATGCACAACCCCGGTATTGGCCAAGTAATTTTTTCACACCTTTACTTTCTCAAACCTTTTCAACTCCTACGCAATACATGGGCGTGAGCCATGGTTTTAGCACTATAAGTGGTGTGGAGTGTGGTGGAGGTTGCAAGACAAAATAAGGAGAAGATGATCACATTAACTAGGCATATCAATGAGCTGTGGAGATGCTCATCAATAGATATCAATGTGAATGAGTAGGGATTGCCATACAAATGATGCACTAGAGCTAAGAGTGTGTGAAAGCTCTTAAAGAAAACTAGTGGGTGTGCATCCAACTTGCTTGCTCACGAAGACCTAAGGCAATTTTGAGGAAGCCTATCATTGGAATATACAAGCCAAGTTATATAATGAAAATTTCCCACTAGCTATATGGTGGTGACAAAACGAGAGACTCTCAATCATGAAGATCATGGTGCTTAATATGCACAAGTGTGGAAAGGTGGTAGCATTGTCCCTTCTCTCTTTTTCTCTCATCATTTTTTTTGTGTGTGGGCTCTTTGGCCTCTTTTTTTTGGTGGGCATCTTTGGCCTCTTTTATTTCCTCACATGGGACAATGCTCCATCAATGATTATCATCACACTTTCAACTCAAAACTTAGAGCAACGATGACTCTATATGGAATGCCTTCGGTAGTGTACCGCGACAATGATCTAGCATGGCATAGACATTTAATGGAAACATCATGCTAGGTATCTTACGATCATGCAATGGCAATGTAGAAGTGGTGGCACATGTCATGGTGGTAGTTGCATGGCAATATATCTCGGAATGACTTTGAAAAAGCCATAGTAGGTAGGTACGGTGGCTGTTTTGAGGGAGGCTAATGGTGGGTTTTGTGCACCGGCGAAAGTTGCACGGCACTAATAAGATAGTGATGGTGGAAGGTGAAAGTGCATCTAAACCATGGACTCAACATTAGTCATGAAGAACTCATATACTTGTTGCAAAAGTTTTATTAGTAATCGAAACAAAGCATTCAACGCATACTCCTAGGGGAAGGGTTGGTAGCTATAAACCATCGCGCGATCCCGACCGCCACACAAAGGATGACAATCAAAAGACTAATCATGCTCAGACTTCATCACACAGCGGTTCACCATACATGCATGCTACGGGAATCACTAACTTCAACACAAGTATTTCTAGATCCACAACACATTACTAGCATAACTTCAATATTACCACAACCACAACTCAAAACTAATTGAGATGAATCAAACTTCTCTAACTATTCAATGCACATGAAGGTGGAAGTTTTCGTATCCCTTTGGATAACTACCCCTTTTGAGACTAGTTTCAAAGCATAGATCAACTACCAAGCCACGCACCGTTGTGCTCTAAAAGATATAAGTGAAGCACATAGAGCAAAAGTATCTAGCTCAAAAGATATAAGTGAAGCACATGTGAGCTGAATTGTCTACCAAAGGATATAAGTGAAGCTCGACAAAATCACGGTAGTGCATGTCTCTATCTCTAGGTGTTCAGCAAGGATGATTGTGACACAACAAAAATAAAAGACTCCTACGATACAAGACGCTCCAAGCAAAAACACATTACATGTGGTGAATAAAAATATAGCCCCAAGTAACGTTACCGATGGATTGAAGACGAGAGAGGGGATGCCTTCCTGGGGCATCCCCAAGCTTAGGCTTTTACGGCATCCTTGAATCTCTTGGGGTGCCTTGGGCATCCCCAAGCTTGAGCTCTTGCCACTCTTTATCTTTTTGTCCATAAGAAATTCACCCAAAACTTGAAAACTTCACAACACGAAACTTAAACAGAAACTCGTGATAACATTAGTATGAGAAAGCAAACCACCACTTCCTTATGTACTGTAGCAAACTTAAATTCTACTTATGCTGATGTTGGGTTACTGTATTTTCATTCTTCCATGGCTAATACCCCCCGATACTATCCATAGTTTCATTAAAATAAGCAACCAACACAACAAAAACAGAATCTGTTAACAGCAGACCAGTTTATAGCAATCTGTAGGGATTCCCTATCAAATAAGGGTAGCAAGCATAACAAAGTTCATGGTACAACCAACGACATAATTAAGTTAGAAATATAAAAAAGATAAAAGCCCTAAAACCCTAGGGCAAGACAAGCTCACAATCGAGACCGGGACATCACCACCATCTTCACTGCGCCTTCTCTTCACTGCTCCCTCTCCATGTCGTCCTGGTCGATGTAGTAGGGGAGGTTGTGCATACCATCATGGGTGGGGAAGATGCAGTCGAAATTTGTGAAGATGTTGTGGGTTGTAAATGTGATGAATTTGCATCCACACCAAAACACCTTGCCGAGGAGGTAGTACGCATCAAATCTGTTGGTGAAGGTCAAGGTGATCCCTATCGGCGGAGTACTGGAGTTTGGACGCACTTCCTCCAGTCGAAACATCACCGGCGAGCCCGCCGGGAGGTGGGCGAAGCCCGCACGGAGGAACCACTCGACAAACCCCCTTGCACCCCTCTAGCGTGAGAATGCCCACACGCGGAGCGTCTTCTCCACGACGACGTCGGCCGGATAACGTTCTCTGTCACGGTCGGTGGGAGCTCGAAGGTGGGGCCATTGTACTACATCCTCGCCTCACTTTGAGAGTGCTCTGGGTTTGGGTGAAAGGGGCGGCGCAAATGGATGTGTGGAGAATAGGTGGAGGGGTGGTGGTTTAAATAGGAAAAGGGGAAGGGAAGGGTAGTGGCACCGGCCGCGCTTTGGATTTGCTACGTTCAAACGAGCCATGTCGATTGATATGCCACTTGATGGGGTTATAGTCCTAGGGTAGGGTCATAGGCCTGCCCTGTGGGTCCTACCCAAGGACTACCCTTCATAAGGGATAAGGCCCTTATTCAGTTCCGACTGAATTAAGGACTTCCCATCATCCAGTCGGTGACGACTCCTCCATCATCCAGTCGGAGATGAGCATTCGGAGCGTATCAAACTTACCAACTGGACTCCACTCTGTACATCGTAACCCCCGTGGAGGGTAACGGTCATACGTTTCCATGTACCTTTATTAGCATTTAAGACATACGTTACCTGTAACGTAGGCATTTATTCGCCACTACTCCACCCCTGTGCACCGAACCGTTGTGAAGGGCAGCGCACTCTATATAAGCCGCCCTTCCCCACTGGTGCAGGGGTTAGCAATTCACTGTAATCCATATTCCACTCGACAACAAGCTCCCAAGAGCACTGAGACATAGGGCTTTTACCTCCACCGTAGAGGGGCCTGAACTCATACAACCTCGCCGTAGCTAAGGCTCTGCCCATCCTTTCGTACCCTACACATCTACTGTCAGACTTATACCCACGACAGTTGGCGCCCACCATGGGGCAGGCGTCTAAGCGACTTCCGGTGAGTTTGCGACTACATCTTTTCATCATGTCATCCGGTGGAGATCTGAGCATGGCTCACGAGATCCTCTTCGGCGCTCTCTCCTTCATCGTCGACGATTCGGCATGGCTTCGGGATGCCCCTCTCGACGTCGAGGCGCTCCCCAGTCGCGGGGCTACACACTTCCGTGCCGGCACCCGCGGTATTCTTCTTCTCCAGCAGTCGGCTCCAGTGTCGACTCACGCCACCGTCGCGCGCCGCAACAAGCGGTCCCGCCGTCCGGGGCTCCAGCGTTGGGTGCAACACACCCAGGCGCGCCAGAACGCGTCCTCACAAGTGGTGGTCCTAGAGTCGGTTGTGGTTGCACCGCCGTCCCAGCGCTCTGACTCATTTTCGACTGAGTTTCCTTCCGGGTACTTGGGTCGCGGGCCTGCAGCTGAAGTGCACATGGCCAACTCCCATGAAAGTCCCCGCCAAACTGGTCGGAACGAGCACGAGGTCGGCGAAACATCCGGCGCCTGCCGTCAGCCCCGCCGTTCTGCCAGTCGGCACAATCGGCGGAGCAACGTGGAGGTGTTCCGCACACCCGTCCTCAACCTGGCTGTCGCCGCCAAGATAGTCGATTCCCTCCAGCCGACTGATTCAGAGACTGGCAGGGGGATCGAACAAATTCGTGCCCTGCTGCACACGGCGTAGCAGCAAAATTCGGCGGTCTCCCAGTCGCACAACAGGATTCACAATAGTTCTGTTCACGCGAACACGCATCGGTCAGTTCACAGCCCCGGTTCTCATCAGCGACACAGGGGAGATAGCCGTTCCATGAATCCCGAAGATCTTCGCCGCTCACGCACCCCTCCGCGGGGTGGGCCCTACGGGCCCCGACATCATGATGATCGGCGTTCAGTCGGTGACACTTATGATCCAAGACCTGATGCGAGAAGGCATATCGCCCAGAGGAGGGTCGACAGGGGCCGGGCCCACCGCGATGGTCACGATATGGACCGTCCGAGTGGAAGCAGGACCATCATCTCTGGTCCCGAGTGTTTCAGTCGAGCCATCCGTTCGGCTGACATCCCTCCCAACTTTCGATTGGCGACGGGGATCAGCAAGTTTACACGAGAATCCAAGCCAGAAACGTGGCTGGACGACTACCGAGTGGCAGTCCAGATCGGAGGAGGGGACGACCATGTCGCCATGAAACACCTCCCTCTGATGCTCGACGGCTCGGCACGAGCGTGGCTGAATCAGTTGGCTCCCTCAAGCATCTACAGTTGGGCAGATCTGGCCCGAGTCTTCATCAGGACCTTCAAAGGGACGTGCAAACACCCTGCTGGCCTCGTGGAGCTCCAGCACTGTGTCCAGAAGCAGAATGAGCCCCTGCGCAATTTCATTCAGTGTTGGACGACCCTCTACCACACGGTGGAGAACGTCACAGAGCACGAAGCAGTCTGCGCCTTCAAGGCAGGCGTGCGGTACAGAGATCTGTACCTGAAGTTCGGTCGAACAGGCGACATCTCTATGAGTAAGATGATGGAGATAGCGGCACGCTATGCAAATGGCGAAGAAGGGGACCGCATTCGTAGCGGCAAGCACAAAGCAGTCGCCGATGGAGATGGGAATAGCACTCGGAAGCAGAAGCAGAAAGCTCCGTCCACTCCGTAGGCAGAGGCCGCGGCCGTTACCAATGTCAAGTTCAAGGGCAAGGGGAAGACTCAATTCACCCCCCAAGAAGAAGCAGTTCGGAAACCCCATCCTTGACCAGCCATGTCCGATTCACACGAAGATGGATGAAGAGGGCAACGCCATATATCCGAAGCATACCAGTCAGCAATGTCGCCTCCTGATCCAGGGGTTCGGCGAAGGGCGACCGAGTGAAAAGGACAATGAACAGGATGAGGAGGACAAGGAGAATCCATTCCCCCAAGTCCATGCAACACTGATGATTTTTGCTGACGTTGAGAGCAAGAGTCGACTGAAGCTGGTGAACAGGGAGGTGAACATGGCCACACCGACCAACCCCACGTTCCTCAAATGGTCTCAGACTGCGATCACCTTCGACCAGTAGGATCATCCAGCACATGTACCCACCCCAGGGAGGCAGGCTCTGGTCGTCGACCCGGTGGTGGAAGGAGTCCGACTGCGCAAAGTCCTCATGGACGGCGGTAGTGGCTTGAACATCATGTACGCTGACACTCTCAAGGGGATGGGCATTCCGATGTCCAATCTTAGCGAGAGCAGCATGCAGTTCCATGGAGTCGTGCCTGGACGAAAGGCCAAGTCACTCGGTCAGATCGCGTTGGACGTCGTCTTCGGCTCCGACAAGAACTTCCGCAAGGAAAAGCTGACGTTCGAGGTGGTGGACTTCCAGAGTGCGTACCACGCAATTCTGGGCCGCCCGGCGTATGCGCGTTTCATGGCCCGACCATGTTACGTGTACCTGAAGCTGAAGATGCCAGACCCAAAAGGTGTGATCACTATCACAGGCAATCGGCAGCGGGCCGAGGAGTGTCTGCAGCAGGGGTCGAGGATCGCCGATCAGCAGATGGCTGTCCTCGAGCTTGACGAGTACAAGAAGACAGTCGACCCTGCTGACTTGATGCGTTCGAAGAAGCCAGCTTCGGAATCCACATTCCAGTCGGCGGGAGAGACGAAGAAGGTCAGCATCCACCCGACGGATGACACCGCTGCCCTGACAAACATCTCCACCACCCCTCGATCCTAAATAGGAAGCCGAGCTCATCCAATTCCTCCGTGAGAACTGGGACATCTTCGCATGGAAGCCCGCTGACATGCCAGGTGTACCCAGGGAGTTGGCTGAGCACCGACTGCATGTGGATCCCGCCGCTCGGCCTATCCAAGAACGCCTGCGTTGGTCCGCCGCGCACAAGAGGAAGGCAATCGGAGAAGAGGTGGCCAAACTTTTGGCAGCCAACTTCATTCGCGAGGTACACCACTCCGAGTGGCTCGCCAATGTTTTCATGGTGCCCAAGAAAGACAAGTCGCTCCGAATGTGCATCGACTTCAAGCATCTCAATAAGGTCTGTCCGAAAGACCATTTTCCGCTCCCCCACATCGATCAAATTGTCGATTCGACTGCGGGTTGCGAGCGTTTGTCGTTCCTTGATGCCTACTCGGGTTATCATCAGATCTATCTGTATGGCCCCGATGAATCAAAAACAGCCTTCATCACCCCATTCGGGTGCTTCTGCTACATCACTATGCCATTTGGTTTGAAGAATGCAGGAGCAACCTTTATGCGCATGATCCAAAAATGCCTCCTCAACCAGATCGGTCGGAACGTGGAGGCGTATATGGATGATATCGTAGTCAAGTCACGCAAAGGTTCCGACCTGCTGACTGACTTGGCAGAAACATTCGCCAACCTTCGTAGGTACGATATCAAGCTTAACCCAGCCAAGTGTTCATTCGGTGTTCCCAGCGGAAAGTTACTCGGTTTCTTCGTTTCCGAACGAGGGATCGAGGTCAACCCCGAAAAGATCGGGACCATCGTCCGAATGGAGCGGCCGGTCAAAATACACGATGTTCAAAGGCTCACAGGTTGCCTAGCGGCTTTGAGCAGGTTTATCAGTCGACTCGGCGAGAAGGCACTTCCCCTGAACCGACTCATGAAGAAATCAGATACTTTCGAGTGGACAGACGAAGCCCAAATCGCATTCGACGACCTCAAAGTCCTACTTTCCACCCAGCCGATTCTTACTGCTCCGCTCAGTAAAGAACCCCTTCTTCTGTACATCGCGGCTACAAATCAAGTCGTCAGCATTGTTCTCACAGTCGAACGGGAAGAAGAAGGCAAAGCATACAAGGTTCAGCGGCCAGTGTATTATGTCTCCGAAGTCTTGACTCCTTCCAAGCAGAGGTATCCCCACTATCAAAAACTTATCTACGGGATTTACATGACTGCGAAGAAGGTGGCTCATTATTTCCAAGACCACTCGGTGTCTATCGTTTCTGATGCTCCGTTGTCGGAAATCCTACACAATCGGGACGCATCGGGCCGAGTGGCGAAGTGGGCAATGGAGATGTTATACTGCGACATCAAGTTCGAGGCCAAGAAAGCTATAAAGTCTCAAGCTCTGGCTGACTTCATAGCAGAATGGGTAGAACAACAGCAACCGACCCACATCTTCTCGGATCATTGGACAATGTTCTTCGATGGGTCCAAGATGTTGAATGGCTCCAGCGCTGGTGTTGTGATCATATCGCCAAAAGGTGACAAACTCAAGTATGTGTTGCAGATACACTTTGATTC
This sequence comes from Hordeum vulgare subsp. vulgare, assembly GCF_904849725.1. NCBI lineage: Eukaryota > Viridiplantae > Streptophyta > Magnoliopsida > Poales > Poaceae > Hordeum > Hordeum vulgare. The sequence continues at coordinate 48,485,393 of NC_058524.1, forward strand.
CTCCAACAACGAGGCAGAGTATGAAGCTCTCCTTTATGGACTGGGCATGGCCATCGCACTCGGCGTCCGTTGCGTGATGGTCTATGGCGATTTGGATTTGGTAGTTAATCAAGTGATGAAGGAGTGGGACGTCAGGAACCCCACCATGACCACATACTGCAACACAGTGAGGAAGCTCGAGAAAAGTTTGAAGGTCTGGAACTCCACCATGTTCCACGACTGAAAAACCAAGCAGCTGATGAGTTGGCAAAACTCGGATCCACTCGGAGACCAGTCCCGAGTGACATCTGCCTCGAGCACCTCCACCTTCCCTCAGTTAAAGAAGATCCTTTCACAGAGGAACCAGTACAACTAAAGAGCTCGACTGATCCGACTGAAGTCGAAGTCCCTGTTGTGGTTGATTTGATCATGGAGATTCTTGCTATCATCCCCGATTGGACTGTGCCGTTTATTGCATACATCCCGCGGCAAGAATTACTAGAAGACGAAGTCCAAGCCAGACAGATCGTCCGCAGGTCAAAGTCGTCCACTGTCATTGATGGCCAGTTGTACAAAGAAAGCGTTTCAGGCGTCCTTCAACGATGCATCTCCCCTGAGGAGGGACAGTTAATCCTGGAATAAATTCACTCGGGGACCTGCGGTCATCACGCCTCCTCAAGGGCAATCGTCGCCAAAGCATTCAGAGCTGGCTTCTTCTGGCTGCAGGCGAATGAAATGGCGAAAGATATGGTCGACTGATGTGAAGGCTGTCAGTTCTACTCTAACAAGTCCCACAAATCAACATTTGCGTTGAAGACAATCCCTCTTGTTTGGCCGTTTGCAGTATGGGGATTAGATACAATGGGTCCATTCAGGACAGGCCAAGGGGGATTCACACATCTGTTGGTGGCAGTCGACAAGTTCACGAAGTGGATTGAAGCCAAGCCCATCAAGAAGCTCGACGCCCTTACGGCCATCAAGTTTGTCACGGACATCATCTCCAGATTCGGGGTACCTCACAGCATAATCACTGACAACGGAACAAACTTTGACTCGGACAGATTCAAAGGTTTCTGTACAGGCCAAGGTATCTGAGTGGATTTTGCATCCGTGGCGCATCCCCAAACAAACGGGCAAGCAGAGCGGGCGAATGGACTTATTCTGCAAGGTTTGAAGCCTCGACTCCTGCGAGAAGTGGGACATGCCGCCGACGCATGGGTCACCGAGCAACCTTCGGTGCTTTGGGGTCTCCGCACAACGCCAAATAGATCTACAGGGCGATCCCCGTTCTTCCTCGTTTACGGAGCATAGGCAGTCCTTCCGAGTGACTTGCTTCACAACGATCCACGAGTTGAACTCTTCTCCGAAGCTGAAGCAGAGCAAGCAAGGCAAGATGGAGTGGATCTTCTAGAGGAGGAGCGCGAGATGGCATTGACTCTCTCAACCATTTATCAACAAGATCTACGGCGCTTTCACGCGCGACACGTCAGGAGTCGTACATTCCAAGCAGGCGACCTGGTGCTCCGAGTGGATCAGCAGAGACCTCACAAGTTGGCTCCTGCCTGGGAAGGACCCTTCATCATCTCCAAGGTGCTGAACAACGGAGCATATCGACTCTACAACCTCGACAGGGAAACTTTCTACACGCGAGCATGGAACGAAGACCTCCTGAAGCGCTTCTTCACGTGACCGTCGACTGAAGCAATGTAAAGAACAAGTATCGTTGAAGTAATACAAAGAAGATTGAGTTTTTGCAGATTCAAAATTCTTCCGCGGTCTCAAACTCCAGTCTCAAAAACAAAACTTAGCTCCGAACCAGAATCGCCTAAGTATAAACTTTCTCCGAGTGTGCACTAAACGTCGCACTCGGGGACTTAGCTGCGATCAAGAATCGCCTAAGTACAAACTTTCTCCGAGTGTGCACTAAACGTCGCACTCGGGGACTTAGCTGCGATCCAGAATCGCCTAAGTACAAACTTTATCCGAGTGTGCACTAAACGTCGCACTCGAGGACTTAGTTGTGATCAAGAATGGCCTAAGTACAAACTTTCTCCGAGTGTGCACTAAACGTCGCACTCGGGAACTTAGCTTCGATCAAGAATCGCCTAAGTACAAACTTTCTCCGAGTGTGCACTAAACGTCGCACTCGGGGACTTAGCTGTGATCCAGAATCGCCTAAGTACAAACTTTCTCCGAGTGTGCACTAAACGTCGCACTCGGGGACTTAGCTGCGATCAAGAATCGCCTAAGTACAAACTTTCTCCGAGTGTGCACTAAACGTCGCACTCGGGGACTTAGCTGCGATCAAGAATCGCCTAAGTACAAACTTTCTCCGAGTGTGCACTAAACGTCGCACTCAGGGACTTAGCTGCGATCCAAAATCGCTTAAGTACAAACTTTCTCCGAGTGTGCACTAAACGTCGCACTCGGGGACTTAGCTGCGATCAAGAATCGCCTAAGTACAAACTTTCTCCGAGTGTGCACTAAATGTCGCACTCGGGGACTTAGCTACGATCAAGAATCGCCTAAGTACAAACTTTCTCCGAGTGTGCACTAAACGTCGCACTCGGGGACTTAGCTGCGATCCAGAATCGCCTAAGTACTAACTTTCTCCGAGTGTGCACTAAACGCCGCACTCGGGGACTTAGCTGCGATCCAGAATCGCCTAAGTACTAATTTTCTCCGAGTGTGCACTAAACATCGCACTCGGGGACTTAGCTGCGATCAAGAATCGCCTAAGTACAAACTTTCTCCGAGTGTGCACTAAACGTCGCACTCGGGGACTTAGCTGCGATCAAGAATCGCCTAAGTACAAACTTTCTCCGAGTGTGCACTAAACGTCGCACTCGGGGACTTAGCTGCGATCAAGAATCGCCTAAGTACAAACTTTCTCTGAGTGTGCACTAAACGTCGCATTCGAGGACTTAGCTGCGATCAAGAATCGCCTAAGTACAAACTTTCTCCGAGTGTGCACTAAACGTCGCACTCGAGGACTTAGCTGCGATCACGAATCGTCTAAGTACAAACTTTCTCCGAGTGTGCACTAAACGTCGCACTCGGGGACTTAGACGCGATCCAGAATCGCCTAAGTACTAACTTTCTCCGAATGTGCACTAAACGTCGCACTCGGAGACTTGTCTGCGATCAAGAATCGCCTAAATAGAAAGCTTCCTTCGAGTGTATATTACAGATCCACTCGGAGGCTTAGCAGACCCTCATGGAGGCTCATGTAGATGTCAAGAAAATTGACAATTACATGAGTAGCGGAACCTCATTGAGGCTCATGTAGATGCCAAGACAACTGACAATTACATGAGTAACAACTCGCTCCGAGTACGACCTTACAGTCGCACTCGAAGACTTAGCCGCGATCACGAATCGCCTAAGTACACAATTGCCTTCGAGTGTATCCTACAGATCCACTCAGAGACTCAGCAGACCCTCAGTGAGGCTCATGCAGATGTCAAGACAACTGACAATTACATACTCCGCATTTTTGTCATTGGCTTCACCAAGAAACGCCAAACAAAAACCACGAGCCAAAATCGTGTCAACAACTCTTTGGAAAAGGAAGAGCAAAAGATTCGATTCAAATTCAAAGTTCGTCTAAAAGATAGTTGGTTCGGTGTAGATCAAGCTTATCCACACCGAACCACGAATGTGATGGCCAACAGCAGTGGCCAAAGTTTCATACAACTAACACTCGGCATACCGAGGTAAAAGTTTTCTCAAGCGTTGTCAGGACTGGCACTGGGACTGGCAGGCTCCACGAAAGTGTCGAGGTCGATCCCGTCTGCGATGCGAGTGGCGCTCTCAAGGAAGGTCTCCATGAAATCTTCGAATCGAAGCTTTTTGGTGTTGGCGACTTGCAACGCCTTCAGCTTCTCTTCGCGAGCCTCCTTGTAGTGCACTCGGACCAGCGACAGCGCCACGTCCGCACCACAGCGAGCCGCAGACTTCTTCCACGCCTGCCCTCGGTTCAGGACCTCCTCCTGCCGAGTCATCAACCCTTCCATCTCTTGCCGAGACTCGTCTACGGGCCACAGCTCCTTGTCGATTCGGCCGACGACCTCTCTCAGTCGACCGATGAAAGGTCCCACTTTGCCCAGGCGAATGTGCGCTCGGAGCATGTCTCGATTGGCGTCCTCGCTGAGTGGAACGTTCGGAAGAACCGACCGCTCAACGTCAGCTGCTTCGGCCTCAGTGTCCATGCAAAAATCTGCAAAGACAAGACGAGCAAAAAGTAAGCGCAGAATGAAATATACAGTCACGAAGCACTCGGAAAAACAGAACTTACCACCGAGAAGCGCAATCATCTTCCTTGCCCAGTCACTGATGTACTTCTCCTGTGCTATGCACCACCTGTTCATCACCTGCATCTGTCCCATCAGCTAGGTTCTTTGTTTCCCCATTTTCTCCATTTCGGCCACCAATGCCTTGTTTGCCTCACGGGACTCCTCCAAGGACTTCTCTCTTTCAGCCAGAACACCCTTCAGAATAGCCAAGGCAAGCATTGCTGCATCCAGTTCCGCAGCAAACTGAATCTTTTCAGCCCTCAGAGTGTTGTACGCTGATCCCATCTCGCAAGTCTTCTGCAAGTCAGCGCCAAGAGACGATCAGACAAATTCAACAAGGACAACAATAAAAACTCGAAGTTCTTCAGACCCCTGCCGACGTAAGCATTCGACAGCGGTCTCGGGGACTACACCCAGTGGGTTCACTAAGAGTGACCCCACTGGCATCAAGCTCAAACAGGTCCGCCCTATTGAGATACATAACAAAAAACAGGCCTATGAGGTTACTACTACCCGACCTGAGTAAAATTACTCTCGGGGACTCATCCAGTAGGTGCACTCGGAGTGCCCCCATCGGTAACATTCGAACAGATTAGTTTTGATCTGATCAAGTTAAAGAAAATGTATATAAAGACAACTGCCGGTGCAAGCACTCGACAGAAGTCTCGGGGACTACACCCACTGGGTTCACTAAGAGTGAACGCACTGCAAAATAATCATACTATATCTGAGTACATTGCTTAAACACCCAGTGGGTTACAAGAGGAAAGTAAATACTTACTAGCCCACTTACTCGGATATCGTCCCGGAGTTCCAAGCTTCGCTTGTACACAGACGCGATGGAGTCGTATGCTCTCTTGGCATCACCAGCCATCAACTCCGCCTGCACCATGGCCCCCTTAGCAGCTCCCACCTGATCTTCCGGGAGGCGCTGGGCGTCGTACTGGACGGTGGACGGACCTGGCACCACAAGGGACTCCTTGGGCATCCCGAGTCCTGCTCCAGTCGGTTCAGCAGCGATGAGCGCCTCCTCAGTCGACGGCATCGTCTCGGTTGGCGGCGCGTCCATGGCGGGAGTAGTAACAGACGGAACAGCCTCAAGGACACGCGCCGCAGCTTGCTTGGACCTCTTCTGGTCGTCATCCTCCACATGAATCACCTCTGAAGGAAGCCCGACCAAACGACGTGAGACCACAGGAAAAAGGGCAAGATCAAAGACAGAATTCGTGAAACAATAGTGTAAGCCCTCGGAGTCGCCACGACGTACCTTGCTGGGACGTGACAATGTTGTCCGTATCCATGGGATCGTCTTCCTGGCGCGACGGAGAAGTGGCGAAGGTGGCAGCTCTGTCGAGTAAAATTCACTCGACCAATAAGCATGAGTTCAATCAAATACTGGAAGAAGATAGAAGAACAATGCACTTACGCTGAGGTGACGAGAACGGTGACCCTCATCCGCGGCAAAGCCTTTCGAGGCTTGGATCCACTCCCGGTTTGGCCGCCTTAGAGGGCTGGCCCGCGGGCTCAGCAGCAGAGTACCTGGTCCTCTTTGTGCTTCGAGCACTTGGAACCACGGGAGTGGCTGGCAAGGCACTCGGAACCACAGGAGCAGCTGGCGGGGCACTCGAGGCCGCTGGAGGAGCCGACGGAGCCACGGGTTCGTGACAGCGTTTAGTTCGAGGCTCTGGTGGTGGGGGTGGCGAGTTCTGTTCCTCATCTTCCTCCTCTTCTTCTTCGGACTCCTCCTCCGTCTCCCCACTGTCGGAGACGTACTCGATGCTCTCCATGCTGCCCTCCTGGCTACCTTCCTCTTCCTCGGCCGGATTCCCGTTCAAGACAGGAGAAAACCAGTTGGTCCACGCCTACACGAGATACAGTCGACAACGTCAGACGTCACACAGTAATACAAGAAAAAGCGATAAATCTAAGACAATTGGGTGCACTCGACAAGTTATACTCACCTCATTCGGAGGAGGGCTGTCCGCGCGGAAGGGCTTCACTCGTCGGGCTCCTCTGGGGTTATCGCAGGCGCCTGTGATGTTGAGGACCTACGACGCCACCAGCTCCCCGGTCACGCACTCGGGGTTAGTCCGAGTGGAGTCCTCATGCCCCGTGTAGCGCCACATGGTGTGGTGTCGAGCTTGCAAAGGCTGGATACGCCGACCTAGAAAAACCTCCAGCAAATCTATGCTAGTGACTCCCTTTCGGACGACCTCTACAAGCGCATCGACCAGAGGCTGGATTGTTGGGGAACGTCGCATGGGAAACAAAAGTTTTCCTACGTGCACGAAGACCTATCATGGTGATGTCCATCTACGAGAGGGGATGTGAGATCTACGTACCCTTGTAGACCGTACAGCAGAAATGTTAGTGAACGCGGTTGATGTAGTGGAACATCCTCACGTCCCTCGATCCGCCCCGCGAACTATCCCGCGATAAGTCCCACGATCTAGTGCCGAACGGACGGCACCTCCGCGTTCAGCACACGTACAGCTCGACGATGATCTCGGCCTTCTTGATCCAGCAAGAGAGACGGAGAGGTAGAAGAGTTCTCCGGCAGCGTGACAGCGCTCCGGAGGTTGGTGATGATCTCGTCTCAGCAGGGCTCCGCCCGAGCTCCGTAGAAACGCGATCTAGAGGTAAAACCGTGGAGATATGTGGTCGGGCTGCCGTGGCAAAGTTGTCTCAAATCAGCCCTAGAACCCCACTATATATAGGAGGAGGAGGGGGGAGCCTTGCCTTGGGGTCCAAGGACTCCCAAGGGGTCGGCCGAGCCAAGGGGGGAAGGTCTCCCCCCCCCAAACCGAGTTGGACTTGGTTTGGTGGGTGGGAGTCCTTCCTTTCCTTCCCACCTCCCCTTTTTTCTCCTTGATTTTTATTCCCAATGCGCATAGGCCCCTTTTGGGCTGTCCCAACAGCCCACTAAGGGCTGGTGCGCCACCCTCAAGGCCTATGGGCTTCCCCGGGGTGGGTTGCCCCCCCCCCCCCCGGTGAACTCCCGGAACCCATTCGTCATTCCCGGTACATTCCCGGTAATTCCGAAAACCTTCCGGTAATCAAATGAGGTCATCCTATATATCAATCTTAGTTTCCGGACCATTCCGGAAACCCTCGTGACATCCGTGATCTCATCCGGGACTCCTAACAACATTCGGTAACCAACCATATAACTCAAATACGCATAAAACAACGTCGAACCTTAAGTGTGCAGACCCTGCGGGTTCGAGAACTATGTAGACATGACCCGAGAGACTCCTCGGTCAATATCCAATAGCGGGACCTAGATGCCCATATTGGATCCTACATATTCTACGAAGATCTTATCGTTTGAACCTCAGTGCCAAGGATTCATATAATCCCGTATGTCATTCCCTTTGTCCTTCGGTATGTTACTTGCCTGAGATTTGATCGTCAGTATCCGCATACCTATTTCAATCTCGTTTACCGGCAAGTCTCTTTACTTGTTCTGTAATACAAGATCCCGCAACTTACACTAAGTCACATTGCTTGCAAGGCTTGTGTGTGATGTTGTATTACCGAGTGGGCCCCGAGATACCTCTCCGTCACACGGAGTGACAAATCCCAGTCTGGATCCATACTAACTTAACGAACACCTTCGGATATACCTGTAGAGCATCTTTATAGTCACCCAGTTACGTTGCGACGTTTGATACACACAAAGTATTCCTCCGGTGTTAGTAAGTTATATGATCTCATGGTCATAGGAATAAATACTTGACACGCAGAAAACAGTAGCAATAAAATGACACGATCAACATGCTACGTCTATTACTTTGGGTCTAGTCCATCACGTGATTCTCCTAATGACGTGATCCAGTTATCAAGCAATAACACTTTGTTCATAATCAGAAGACACTGACTATCGTTGATCAACTGGCTAGCCAACTAGAGGCTTGCTAGGGACAGTGTTTTGTCTATGTATCCACACATGTATATAAGTCATCATTCAATACAATTATAGCATGGATAATAAATGATTATCTTGATACAGGAATTATAATAATAACTATATTTATTATTGCCTGTAGGGCATAATTCCAACAGTCTCCCACTTGCACTAGAGTCAATAAACTAGCCCTCACATCATCATGCGAATTACATTGTAATAAATCTAACACCCATACAGTTCTGGTGTTGATCATGCTTTGGCCGTGGAAGAGGTTTAGTCAGCGGGTCTGCTACATTCAGATCCGTGTGCACTTTGCATATATTTACGTCCTCCCCTTCGACGTAGTCGCGGATGAGGTTGAAGCGTCGTTTGATGTTTCTGGACTTCTTGTGAAACTATGGTTCCTTTGCTAGGGCAATGGCACCCGTATTATCACAGAACAAGGTTATTGGATTCAGTGCGCTTGGCACCACTCCAAGATCTGTCATGAATTGCTTCATCCAGACACCCTCCTTAGCCGCCTCCGAGGCAGCCATGTACTCCGCTTCACATGTAGAATCTGCTACGACGCTCTGCTTGGAACTGCACCAGCTTACCGCACCCCCATTAAGAATAAATACGTATCCGGTTTGCGACTTAGAGTCGTCCGGATCTGTGTCAAAGCTTGCATCGACGTAACCTTTTACGGCGAGCTCTTCGTCACCTCCATACACGAGAAACATCTCCTTAGTCCTTTTCAGGTACTTCAGGATATTCTTGACCGCCGTCCAGTGATCCACTCCTGGATTACTCTGGAACCTACCTGCCATATTTATGGCTAGGCTAACGTCCGGTCTAGTGCACAACATTGCATACATGATAGAACCTATGGCTGAAGCATAGGGGACGGAGCGCATATGCTCTCTATCTTCATCAATTGCTGGGCACTGAGTCTTACTCAATCTCGTACCTTGTAAAACTGGCAAGAACCCTTTCTTGGACTGTTCCATTTTGAACCTCTTCAAAACTTTATCAAGGTATGTGCTTTGTGAAAGTCCTATCAGGCGTTTTGATCTATCCCTGTAGATCTTAATGCCTAGAATGTAAGCAGCTTCTCCTAGGTCCTTCATAGAGAAACTTTTATTCAAGTAATCCTTTATGCTCTCCAAGAACTCCACGTTGTTTCCAATCAGCAATATGCCATCCACATATAATATTAGAAACGTCACAGAGCTCCCACTCACTTTCTTGTAAATACAGGATTCTCCAACCACTTGTATAAACCCAAATGCTTTGATCACCTCATCAAAGCGTTTGTTCCAACTCTGAGATGCTTGCACCAGTCCATAAATGGATCGCTGGAGCTTGCACACTTTGTTAGCATTCTTAGGATCGACAAAACCTTCGAGTTGCATCATATACAATTCTTCCTTAAGGTAACCGTTAAGGAACGCTGTTTTGACATCCATCTGCCAGGTTTCATAATCGAAAAATGCAGCTATTGCTAACATGATTCTGACGGACTTAAGCATCGCTACGGGTGAGAATGTCTCATTGTAGTCAACTCTTTGAACTTGTGAAAAACCCTTTGCCACAAGTCGAGCTTTATAAACGGTCACATTGCCGTCAGCGTCCGTCTTCCTCTTAAAGATCCATTTGTTCTGAATAGCCTTGCGGCCCTCAGGTAGTACCTCCAAAGTCCACACTTTGTTCTCATACATGGATCCTATCTCGGACTTCATGGCTTCTAGCCATTTGTTGGAATCTGGGCCCACCATTGCTTCTTCATAATTTGCAGGTTCATTGTTGTCTAACAACATGATTGATAAGACGGGATTACCGTACCACTGTGGAGCAGCACGTGGTCTCGTCGACCTGCGTGGTTCGACAGATACTTGAACTGGAGTTTCATGATCATCATCATTAACTTCCTCCTCAACCGGCGTCGCAATGATAGAGGTTTCCCCTTGCCCTGCGCCACCATCCAGAGGGATGAGAGGTTCGACAACCTCGTCAAGTTCTATCTTCCTCCCACTCAATTCTCTCGAGAGAAACTCCTTCTCGAGAAAAGCTCCGTTTTTAGCAACAAACACTTTGCCCTCGGATTTGAGATAGAAGGTGTACCCAACTGTCTCTTTTGGGTAACCTATGAAGACGCACTTTTCCGCTTTGGGTTCTAGCTTTTCAGGCTGAAGCTTTTTGACATAAGCATCACATCCCCAAACTTTAAGAAACGACAATTTTGGCCTTTTGCCATACCACAGTTCGTATGGTGTCGTCTCAACGGATTTTGATGGTGCCCTATTTAAAGTGAATGCAGCTGTTTCTAATGCATAACCTCAAAATGATAATGGCAAATCGGTAAGAGACATCATAGATTGCACCATCTCTAATAAAGTACGATTACGACGTTCGGACACACCATTACGCTGTGGTGTTCCAGGCGGTGTTAACTGTGAAACAATTCCACATTGTCTTAAGTGAGCACCAAACTCGAAACTCAGATATTCACCCCCACGATCAGACCGTAGGAACTTGATCTTCTTGTTACGATGATTTTCAACTTCACTCTGAAATTGCTTGAACTTTTCAAATGTTTCAGACTTGTGCTTCATTAAGTAGACATAACCATATCTACTCAAATCGTCAGTGAAGGTGAGAAAATAATGATATCCGCCGCGTGCCTCTACGCTCATCGGACCACACACATCGGTATGTATGATTTCCAACAAGTCACTTGCACGCTCCATTGTTCCAGAGAACGGAGTTTTAGTCATCTTGCCCATGAGGCATGGTTCACACGTGTCAAGTGAATCAAAGTCAAGTGACTCCAAAAGTCCATCGGCATGGAGTTTCTTCATGCGTTTTACACCAATATGACCTAAGCGGCAGTGCCACAAAAATATGGCGCTATCATTGTTAACTCTAACTCTTTTGGTCTCAATGTTATGTATGTGTATTATCACTATCAAGATTCAATATGAACAATCCTCTCACATTGGGTGCATGACCATAAAAGATGTTACTCATAGAAATAGAACAACCATTATTCTCTGACTTAAAAGAGTAACCGTCTCGCAATAAACAAGATCCAGATATAATGTTCATGCTCAACGCAGGCACTAAATAACAATGATTTAAGTTCATAACTAATCCTGATGGTAACTGAAGTGAAACTGTGCCGATGGCGATTGCATCAACCTTGGAACCATTTCCTACGCGCATCGTCACTTCATCTTTCGCCAGCCTTCGTCTATTCCGCAGTTCCTTTTTCGAGTTGCAAATATGAGCAACAGAACCGGTATCGAATACCCAGGCACTACTACGAGAGCCGGTTAAGTACACATCAATAACATGTATATCAAATATACCTGATTTTTCTTTGGCCGCCTTCTTATCAGCCAGATACTTCGGGCAATTGCGCTTCCAGTGACCCATACCCTTGCAATAGTAACACTCTGTTTCAGGCTTAGGTCCAGCTTTGGGTTTCTTCGTCGGATTAGCAACAGGCTTGCCGCTCTTCTTCGAATTACCCTTCTTGCCTTTGCCGTTTCTCTTGAAACTAGTGGTCTTATTCACCATCAACACTTGATGCTCTTTACGGAGTTTAGACTCTGCGACTTTCAGCATCGCAAACAACTCGCTGGGAGACTTGTTCATCCCTTGCATGTTGTAGTTCAACACAAAGCCTTTATAGCTTGGCGGCAGTGATTGAAGGATTCTGTTAGTGATAGCCTCTTGCGGGAGTTCAATCCCCAGCTCAGCTAGACGGTTTGAGTACCCAGACATTTTGAGCACATGTTTACTGACAGACGAGTTTTCCTCCATCTTGCAAGCATAGAATTTATCGGAGGTCTCATACCTCTCGATCCGGGCATTCTTCTGAAAGATAAACTTCAACTCCTGGAACATCTCAAATGCTCCATGGCGCTCAAAGCGACGTTGAAGTCCCGGTTCTAAGTCATACAAGACTGCACATTGAACTATTGAGTAGTCCTCCTTACGTGCTAACCAAGCGTTCTTAACATCCTGATCAGCCGTAGCGGGTGGTTCATCTCCTAGCGCAGCATTAAGGACATAATCCTTCTTCCCAGCTTGTAAGATTAGCTTAAGATTACGAGCCCAGTCTACAAAGTTGCTTCCATCATCTTTCAACTTAGCTTTCTCTAGGAACGTATTAAAATTCAGGATGACTCTCGCGTGAGCCATGATCTACAACACAAATATATTCAAAGTGGACTTAGACTATGTTCAAGATAATTAGAGTTTAACTTAATCAAATTATTTGCTAAACTCCCACTCAAAAAGTACATCTCTCTAGTCATTTGAGTGGTTCATGATCCACTTACACTAACTCAAGTCCGATCATCACGTGAGTTGAGTATAGTTTCAGTGGTAAGCATCCCTATGCTAATCATATCATCTATATGATTCATGATCGACCTTTCGGTCTCATGTGTTCCGAGGCCATGTCTGCACATGCTAGGCTCGTCAAGCTTAACCCGAGTGTTCCGCGTGCGCAACTGTTTTGCACCCGTTGTATGTGAACGTTGAGTCTATCACACCCGATCATCACGTGGTGTCTCAAAACGACGAACTGTAGCAACGGTGCATAGTCGGGGAGAACACAATTTCGTCTTGAAATTTTAGTGAGAGATCACCTCATAATGCTACCGTCGTTCTAAGCAAAATAAGGTGCATAAAAGGATTAACATCACATGCAATTCATAAGTGACATGATATGGCTATCATCACGTGCTTCTTGATCTCCATCACCAAAGCACCGACACGATCTTCTTGTCACCGGCGCCTCACCATGATCTCCATCAACGTGTTGCCATCGGGGTTGTCGTGCTACTCATGCTATTACTACTAAAGCTACATCCTAGCAAAATAGTAAACACATCTGCAAGCACAAACGTTAGTTATAAAGACAACCCTATGGCTCCTGCCGGTTGCCGTACCATCGACGTGCAAGTCGATATTTTCTATTACAACATGATCATCTCATACATCCAATATATCACATCACATCGTTGGCCATATCACATCACAAGCATACCCTGCAAAAACAAGTTAGACGTCCTCTAATTTTGTTGTTGCATGTTTTACGTGGTGACCATGGGTATCTAGTACGATCGCATCTTACTTACGCAAACACCACAACGGAGATATATGAGTTGCTATTTAACCTCATCCAAGGACCTCCTCGGTCAAATCCGATTGAACTAAAGTTGGAGAAACCGACACTTGCCAGTCATCTTTGAGCAACGGGGTTACTCGTAGCGATGAAACTAGTCTCTCGTAAGCGTACGAGTAATGTCGGTCCAAGCCGCTTCGATCCAACAATACCGCGGAATCAAGAAAATACTAAGGAGGGCAGCAAAACGCACATCTCCGCCCACAAAAACTTTGGTGTTCTACTCGAGAAGACATCTACGCATGAACCTAGCTCATGATGCCACTGTTGGGGAACGTCGCATGGGAAACAAAAATTTTCCTACGCGCACGAAGACCTATCATGGTGATGTCCATCTACGAGAGGGGATGTGAGATCTACGTACCCTTGTAGACCGTACAGCAGAAGCGTTAGTGAACGTGGTTGATGTAGTGGAACGTCCTCACGTCCCTCGATCCGCCCCGCGAACTATCCCGCGATCAATCCCACGATCTAGTACCGAACGGACGGCACCTCCACGTTCAGCACACGTACAGCTCGACGATGATCTCGGCCTTCTTGATCCCGCAAGAGAGACGGAGAGGTAGAAGAGTTCTCCAGCAGCGTGACGGCGCTCCGGAGGTTGGTGATGATCTCGTCTCAGCAGGGCTCCGCCCGAGCTCCGGAGAAACGCGGTCTAGAGGTAAAACCGTGGAGATATGTGGTCGGGCTGCCGTGGCAAAGTTGTCTCAAATCAGCCCTAAAACCCCACTATATATAGGAGGAGGAGGGGGAGCCTTGCCTTGGGGTCCAAGGACTCCCAAGGGGTCGGCCGAGCCAAGGGGGGAAGGTCTCCCCCCCCAAACCAAGTTGGACTTGGTTTGGTGGGTGGGAGTCCTTCCTTTCCTTCCCACCTCCCCTTTTTTTCTCCTTGATTTTTATTCCCAATGCGCATAGGCCCCTTTTGGGCTGTCCCACCAGCCCACTAAGGGCTGGTGCGCCACCCTCAAGGCCTATGGGCTTCCCCGGGGTGGGTTCCCCCCCCCCCCCCGGTGAACTCCCGGAACCCATTCGTCATTCCCGGTACATTCCCGGTAATTCCGAAAACCTTCCGGTAATCAAATGAGGTCATCCTATATATCAATCTTCGTTTCCGGACCATTCCGGAAACCCTCGTGACGTCCGTAATCTCATCCGGGACTCCGAACAACATTCGGTAACCAACCATATAACTCAAATACGCATAAAACAACGTCGAACCTTAAGTGTGCAGACCCTGCGGGTTCGAGAACTATGTAGACATGACCCGAGAGACTCCTCGGTCAATATCCAATAGCGGGACCTGGATGCCCATATTGGATCCTACATATTCTACCAAGATCTTATCGTTTGAACCTCAGTGCCAAGGATTCATATAATCCCGTATGTCATTCCCTTTGTCCTTCGGTATGTTACTTGCCTGAGATTTGATCGTCAGTATCCGCATACCTATTTCAATCTCGTTTACCGGCAAGTCTCTTTACTCGTTCCGTAATACAAGATCCCGCAACTTACACTAAGTCACATTGCTTGCAAGGCTTGTGTCTGATGTTGTATTACCGAGTGGGCCCCGAGATACCTCTCCGTCACACGGAGTGACAAATCCCAGTCTTGATCCATACTAACTTAACGAACACCTTCGGAGATACCTGTAGAGCATCTTTATAGTCACCCAGTTACATTGTGACGTTTGATACACATAAAGTATTCCTCCGGTGTTAGTAAGTTATATGATCTCATGGTCATAGGAATAAATACTTGACACGCAGAAAACAGTAGCAATAAAATGACACGATCAACATGCTACGTCTATTACTTTGGGTCTAGTCCATCACGTGATTCTCCTAATGACGTGATCCAGTTATCAAGCAACAACACTTTGTTCATAATCAGAAGACACTGACTATCGTTGATCAACTGGCTAGCCAACTAGAGGCTTGCTAGGGACAGTGTTTTGTCTATGTATCCACACATGTATATAAGTCTTCATTCAATACAATTATAGCATGGATAATAAACGATTATCTTGATACAGGAATTATAATAATAACTATATTTATTATTGCCTCTAGGGCATAATTCCAACATGGATCTGGATCTTCTCCATCTTCGTGAGCGCAAGCTGCCTAGGCGGAGCCGGTCGGTCTAAGCTAAAAGGTGGAAGTCCAGTGGCGGCATTCGGGCAAGCAACGTCCTGGCAGTAAAACCAAGTCGAGTGCGAGTTCCTAACGGATTCAGACAACTGAAGAGCGGGATAGCTACTTTTACTTTTCTTTTGGAAGCCTAAGCCTCCGCAGAGCTGGAGAAGGTGAGTCTTGTCATCCGACTGGCTAAGGCTTTTGATGGTTTGAGATCTAGCAGAGAAGATGTGCTTAAAGAGCCCCCAATGGGGAGGATAGCCGATAAAACACTCGCACAACACGACGACAGCAGAGAGATGAGCTATTGTGTTGGGAGGAAAATGGTGGAGCTGCGCCCCGAAGTGGTTCATTATACCTCTGAAGAAGGGATGAGGAGGCAGAGAGAAGCCTCGGTGCACGTGACTAAGCAGCAAGACGCGCTCCCCCTCCTGAGGCGCCGGCTCGGTCTCGCCCTCCGCCGGCAACCTCCACGTCTTGTGCACGATCATGCCGTGCTCCACCAGCTCCAGCATGTCCTCCTCCGTCACCGTGGAGGGGAGGAAATCCCCCTGGATCCAACCCGCCGGCAGTGCTCGCTGCCGCCGCTGAGCAGGAGCCGCCGCCTTCCCCTTCTTCTTCCGCGCCTCGAGCTTACTCGTCTGCCCCTTTGTCATGTTGGAGGTTGTAGATCCGCGGGGGAGAAGGAGAAGGAAGGAGCTTGAGATGCGCAGGAGGTGGCGAGAGAAGCGGGGCAAGTGCGAGCTATCAGGCGAGTGCAACGAAAAACGCTCACTGTAGAGGTTTAAATAAGGTTCCGACTGGGTCGCTAGCAGGTGGCCCCGAAATCTTATCCCCCGACCGGTTGCTGCGATATTAGTGGAGGAGATAAAGGCGCGGAAATCGAGGCGGCAGATACTACTCGATTACGATGTCGTCATCCCCGCTGGGCGCGCGGCAACCGAAATTTGAGGATCCCGGAAAATCCGCCGCTGTCAGTTGACTGGTCACGTCAAAAGATACCACGGAAGCACTCGGTCCCTGACGGTTCGTTTCACAAATACATCCACTCGGATCACTGGTCAAGAGGATAAAATGGATCGAGGCAAACAACGCCAAAGTCGCATCCGTACCAGTCGGATCCGTACTCCGAGCATCGCTTCGTCGTTCCAACCCCAATCCATTCGGGGACTAATGATGGGTTATAGTCCTAGGGTAGGGTCATAGGCCTGCCCTGTGGGTCCTACCCAAGGACTACCCTTCATAAGGGATAAGGCCCTTAATCAGTTCCGACTGAATTAAGGACTTCCCATCATCCAGTCGGTGACGATTCCTCCATCATCCAGTCGGAGATGAGCATTCGGAGCGTATCAAACTTACCGACTGGATTCCACTCTGTACATCGTAACCCCCCTGAAGGGTAACGGTCATACGTTTCCATGTACCTTTATTAGCATTTAAGACATACGTTACCTGTAACGTAGGCATTTATTCGCCACTACTCCACCCTTGTGCACCGAACCATTGTGAAGGGCAGCGCACTCTATATAAGCCGCCCTTCCCCACTGGTGCAGGGGTTAGCAATTCACTGTAATCCATATTCCACTCGACAACAAGCTCCCAAGAGCACTGAGACGTAGGGCTTTTACCTCCACCGTAGAGGGGCCTGAACTCATACAACCTCGCCGTAGCTAAGGCTCTGCCCATCCTTTCGTACCCTACACATCTACCGTCAGACTTATACCCACGACACCACTTTAATTGCCAACAGGTTTTAATTGCCACGTTGAATAGATGTGAGTGGATCAAAAAGTGTGAAACAATGCTCTACATCGAGGAGACACACGTGGGAGATGATACGAACCAGCGGCAGCAACCGTCCCTGCATCCGTGGCGGCTCGCGTGAAAATGAGGCCGATAAGCGTCCGTGGAGGCTCGCGTGAAAAAGAGGCCGGTCAGCACATCGTGGCGGCGGGCGGCGGCGCATGCAGGTAGGCTAGCTACGTGCATGCATGCATGCATGCTAGCTGGACATGTCGTGCATGCGTAACAGGCTTCTGTCGTTGCGGCGTGTGCACAAACCAATTCTAACCACGGCCCAACGGGCTAACCGCGGCACCATCCGCCGCGACCCCACTCATCAGGTCCAACGCGCGACACAGTCAGCGCGGCCCCACTCATCAGAGTTAACGGTCAAAGCACTGACCCGACGGCATCCACCGTTTGTGACCAGTTCTGAGGGTTTCGGCCAAGGGAGTGGGGAAAAGTGAGCAAAAGGTAACAGCGTGGGGATGGATGAGTATGGCTAAGGAACCAGGGGCATAGAAATAAAAATCCCTATTTTTAAATAGGCTTCTTTTTTTGTTATTGGGCCAAAACTTTGTTATTTTTGTACAGCTTACAAATTACATAAATGAAATTTCACTGATTTGTAATGAATACATGGAAGTTTCCACATAATTTTTTTTGATTTTTTTGAAACTTTTAAATATGTTTTTTGAAAAAAAAAATCAACAACCCTGAGCACCAAAACTTCACACTCCCAACTGTGTAGGCTTCATAATGATTATGTCATAGGTTTTGTGCCTTCACATTGCTTTGAACACATGGAGATAATCACTACAGAGTAGTGTAGACTTCACTCTTATGAAGCTTCTCACAACCTTATGTTAATTAAAACACATTGAAGGTAATCACCACATGGTGATGTAGACCTCGCAGTTGTGAACGAAATTTAATTCGTTGCTATAGTTGCCACCCATAAGTTGTGTTCAAAATTGAAGGTAGTCATTATGTCGAAACGATATAATATAGACATCACAATAACATTGGACAATCTGTAATTTAGCAGTCATTTGTCGATTCCTTGTGACAAATGTAAATTTGACATAGCCAGACAGTGTCATACACTTTGCTACCTCATGTTTCCAAACTTGCAAGCAAATTCCATATTGTATGCGAATAATGGAATCACACATTGCTTTGCAATAGTATTACTCATGTGATACAAATAAATGAGAAGTATGAACATACTTGTGCAACATATATGAGGACTTGCAGCCTCGAACAATCATTTTACATGATGTAAAACAATGCATAATTAATTATTATGCAATTCAGCAAGATCATATGGTCTATTATATATATTTGCTCTGAAGCCTAAGGCATAAACGCAAATAACAATAACCTTATGGTTAAATTGCTAAAAACAGCAGTGCAAAGTTCAATTAACCTCGTGACTTAATCATAATTTTCCTTAAGTTCAAAGGCTAATTTTTAAGATCTAAAACGCCTAAGTCTGAATCAGAAATTTTAGGGACTTACATCAAAGTTATCATAGAACACGAGGGCTGATTTTTAAAATCACTAAAGAAATAAGATTTTTCTTTCATTTTCTATCGGTTACATCCCCAAAGGGATTTCGTAACCGTCATATGAATTAGATCATGTATGTGGTTATAAGAAACGTAATTAGAACATGCCAATTAGTTGGACGTTGACCGAATGCATGCATACGTGCATATTTTTACTTAGAGTAAGTACAATATAGCTGAGTCAGCTGGTTATAAAGATTAAACTATTATATTTTTGTTTTGCTGGAAGAAAGAGAAGAGGAGAGAGAAGGTAAGTGGGCTCTTAGCTAAGAGCCAGCTCTAGTACGTGCTCCTAGGCATTTTGTGAGTATGAAAGGTTGGCCATATAATAAAAAAAGCAGTACACTTTTTTAATGAACTATTGTACATATTAACTATAAGATATACTATAGATGACATGACAATGGCTTATAGCCAGCAGCTGGCTATACTATTAACCATGCTCTTACGGGCGTAGCTGGCGGCCACATCGCCGACCTTACGCCGCTCACCGCTTTGCTTCACAGTTACCTACGCAGCATGCCACATCACCGTACCTCGCCGGGTAGAACCGATGTTACTTCAGTTGACGCCGTTGGCAGCCTCCATCGATACAACCTGAAGATCCAGGCCATGAGTTCATGCCCACCGCCTTGCCTTGTGCGTGGACCGGGCTGAACGCCGGCCGTGCGCCAGTCGTCTTCGCTGACTTCACATTCGATGGAATCGATTTGGATGAGCATAGATACATACTATCAAGACGAATAATCAGCCATTAGATGATTTGTTATTTAAATCATAAAAATCACGTTATAAAATCTTCAGATCAATCCCCGAACTGATCTATTACGATGTATGCTCTTATGGACTGCGTGGCGTCGTGGATGTGGTATCCTCCACGACACTTGGCCTTGCGCTTCACGCGGTGCCTGCGTGTGTGCTACCGTTGCGACCCAACGCCCCCAGAGGGCACCATCCATGGATAGGTTACGGCGCCTTCACGCCGGATAATCGAGGACGCGCCCGTGCCTTGCCGCCTGTCAGATTGTTGCCTTAGTCGTACATCTGCGCCACCGCACGATGTTGTGCGTAACTGTCGTCTCGGCTTTTTTTTTTTCCTTCAGTGGTAGAGACTATGTGTTAATAACGTGTTGAATTGTAAAAGCAAAGAGAGATAAATGAAGAGTCTAAATGATTCACTAGTCCATTGCAATGTGTTAGGAAGACATCTTTTTATATATATATAAGAGGAAGACATGTATTAGGAAGACATCTTTTTCCCAACACACACTTCTCCCATAAAATTGATCACATGATTTTCTAGACACAGACAATAAAAAAAGAGATAGTTGATGGGGCCTCCTCTTCCATCTTGGTTTGTCTTGAGTCCCCTCCTATCCACCTCCAGCCTCGAGCGACCTGCGCACGCTCGCCGGCCATGCCGCCGCCACTCTCCTTCCTCCACCCACCTCCCAACCCGCCTGTCCTCCACCCCTCTCCCTTCCACCACCACGCCCCCCACCGCCTCTCCCTCCGCGCCGACCCCCCGCTCCGAGCGGCGGCGGCGGCGGCATCCGATAACCCGTACTCGGCGGCGCCCACTGCGGTGGACGTCGAGATGTTCCGCGGCGGGGACGGCGTGTGGACGGCGCGGAACCCGACGGTGGTGGTGCTATGGGACCTCGACAACAAGCCCCCGCGCGGGCCGCCCTTCGAGGCTGCCACCTCCCTCCGCGAGGCGGCCTCCCTCCTCGGCCGCGTCGACTCCGTCTCCGCCTTCGCCAACCGCCACGCCTTCACCCACCTCCCCGCCTGGGTCTCCGCCGACCGCCGCGAGCGCCGCGCCCTCGACCGCGCGGAGCGCACGGGCGCCGCCGCCCCGCCCGTCCCCTACTCCTGCGCCGTCTGCGGCCGCCGCTTCCCCACCCGCCCCGACCTCGCCCGCCACTTCCGCCAGCTCCACGAGCGCGAGCGCAACAAGAAGCTCGGCCGCCTCCGCTCCCTCAAGGGCAAGAAGCGCCAGAAGTTCCGCGAGCGCTACATCTCCGGCAACACCAAGTACCAGGACGCCGCGCGAGAGCTCCTCACCCCCAAGGTCGGCTACGGGCTCGATTCCGAGCTCCGGCGAGCCGGCGTCCATGTCCGCACCGTCCCGGACAAGCCGCAGGCTGCCGACCAGGCGCTGAAACGTCAGGTGAAGCACGCCATTGCCTGCGGCGTCGACTGGGTCGTGCTCGTCTCCGATGACTCCGACTTCACTGACACGGTGCGCAATGCACGCGCTGCCGCCCTGAGGATGGTCGTGGTTGGGGACGGGTGCCGCGCGCTCGGGAAGGTTGCTGATATTTGGCTGCCTTGGGACAGCGTGCAAAATGGGGAGGTTGATGAGGAGATGATGCGGAGTGGGAAGGTTCCACAGTTTAGATATGAAGAGCACGATGAGCAAGATGATGATGATGAGTTCATAGTGGATTGGGATACGAATGAACTGGATGATGTTGTTGATGACATTGTTACAAGCAGGACCAAGGTGTTTGGTGCTACAACAATGTCTGCATTTGCTGAAGAGGACATTGTTGATGGTGTATTGGGGCTTCGACAGAAGGAGGATGACATGCTTTGGAGTAGAGACGACGAGGATGAGGATGGTTATTTGTGAGATTTGCACAGATTGGCAGGTAACAATTGGATATGTGTGCATGTTTCTTTTGCTTTTGATGCATATACAATGACCAGTCGGTCCTCTAGAAAACTAATGTAGGGTTAGTAACAAGATACTGAGCGGTGTGTGCATTTTGCTGATCTATGCATGTGTGTGCCTTGATCTTTGCAGATATATTTGATAATTGAGTTGAGCAAATATATCTTGTTTTGTTTTTTAGACTTTGAGACCCGAACTGTCTGTGTTGTCAGTAGAGTATTCTTATTAACATACATTGGTTATACAGGTTCATGACAATATTCTTCTCATTGTTAGGACCAACATATATGACCAAGTAGTCGAGTCATCATCATCGGTTCAGCACTGATCAATTTCGCCAACTTGGTGACACCGCAATTATCAGACTTGCTAGGCGGCAGGTTTTGTGAGGCGTTAGGAGGGAAGTCTCCAGACTGTAATGGTCAACTGATCAACGAGCCAATACCACTGGCTTGCGTTCTTGAATTCTTGTCATTTCTACAAGCACAGTCTGACTCCTGAACTAACTTTAGGACTGGAAGCTTGATTGCTTTCCTCAGTGCCACTGCCACTCTGCACACAAGTAGCCAGTAATTTCAGTATCTCTTGTTTCTGCACTTCAGAGCCACTTCTGCTTTTTCTGTTTGGTCTTGGATAATCATCCGTCCACCTTAATAAAGATGACATCATCATCCAATCATTCGTCCACTCTGACAATTAAACTGTACCTTTCACTTAACCCCTCACTACCCTTCTGACATGAGCATCATACCTTCAGCTGTCCTTTTTGTCAGTTCCATATAGTCACCTCCATAAGCAACATAGCCTGTTCACCACATTTTATAGAAACCCCTCCTCTATAATCATCAGCGTTGCTCAGCCTTTTGCTAGTTTTCTGCAGTTGGTATCCTTGATTTCTTTAATTATTTTCCCAAATCTCTGCAGCATGAGCAGCATCTTCAGTTATTAATACCAACCGAAATTGGGGGCACCGAACTCCTATTAAATTTCCTGCATAAAATTAATTTCCCACAAGGCTACCTCATGAGAAAATGTAGCGGGATGGCACTATAAGTCAACAAGGGATGGTAACTCGTATTACAATTAGTGGTGGCTTCAAGATTTTTGTAGGCTTCACAAGTCATTCAGTCTTATAGCTCTTCATTATCTGCATGCAGTCCTTTTCTCCTCAGGTGCTCTTTTGCTGGGCCTTCAGTTTATTGTTTTATTTAGCAGCCGTTATTATTGGCAAGCACCCATGGAATCTATGTTTGGGCTCATAACAGATTAAAAGTTGCTCCAGCTACTCAGCTAGAGCCTTGAGCACTATACAAGGATGTGTTGTAGAAGTAATCCATTACCTTCTGGGTGGAATTGCCACAACATGGGCATCCTTGCTGATTTTTTGGAACACATGCTTATTATCGTTTGGGGAAGTGTTGTACTGGAAAACAGGTTGGCAATATGTGTTCTATTTGTGTGTTGGGGAAAATGGCTAACTTGAGGTGCAAATTTTGCAGCATACTGAACTTGGGAGCCCATGGATTGTTCAGGGATCTTTGGTTCAAGAAGTATCAAATTCAATTTGAGAAACAGTAGGTTCCCCAAATCATTTATTTTCATGAAGTTTCAACTGCTATTTGAGAGATGGGAAACAGTAAGGCAGTGCCAAAACACCTATTTTAGAACTGTAACTCTGTCAAACCCGGAAACATGGTTAATAGAATTGTACTACCTCCGTAAACTAATATAAGAGCGTTTTGATCACTAATATAAGAGCGTTTGGATCACTTCTTTAGTGAAATCCAAACGCTCTTATATTAGTTTACAGAGGAGTACTATCATATCTGCTCAAGTCTTGTCCTATTTGCGTGGTGATTGTTTGGCTTGGATTGAATGTAAGTTTATAACCAAATGGCCCTCATGTACAGATGCGTTTAACCAGTCTTTGTCTCCCTACCAAACTCTTCTTGGTAATATAAGTACTCCAGCAACGAACCAGACACGGTGACATTCTGTCATGTGTGTCTTGTGGTGGTACTGATTTTTGTTCAGCAAAAATGTTCTACTAGGCCATAAGATCCCGTTAAAATCTTTCAGTCACTCGCTTATTTTGTTTTTCAGGATCATTGTTTCTCAAAGACCACCGAATTCAAATCTGAGGCATAACATCCATCGCCTGTGCATAACAAACACCCTGCTAGAGCAGTAGCTGGAACCGAAAGAAAGAACCGCATAACTGGATAGCCTTAACCAGGACACAAGTGCACCCTCGATGCAGTCTGGAGGAACAGAAAACAGCGTATATACGGATGGTGGGCAGGCGCTCCGTTGCAACACACACACACACACACACACACTTGAAGAGTGTCTGAAGGCTTGCAATGGGTAATGGCATGTCCTGCAAAGGGTGGGTGGCAATTTGGCATAGTGTGATGAGAGCATTGCTAAAAATGTAGATGCACTGTCATGAATGTGTGCGTTGAAGATTAGCCTGGAATTGTTAATGCAGTGAGTCAATGAATGTGTGCTGTTTACAGACATGATCTATGTTCTACAGATGGACTTTTGCTCTCTCTGTTCTTTCTGTATTATACTGTTATATATGTGCTGTGAGTTTCTGAGGAAAGATGTATTTGCAGTTTCTTTTTCCAGGGGGTACATGCAGTTTGCTTGACTGAAATGGCTGGTGCCCAATGGCTGTGCTCATAAGAACTGACCGGATTTAGGCAGCCTGAAACAGTACGACTAAGAAAAAGGAAAATCATCAATCTTTTAGGGGGTTGATTGATAGGGTCTTTGGGGGGGGGGGGGGGGGGGGGGTTTCTTATAAGAAGCACAATATAAGAGTATCTAAGACGAGTAATTCGCTTCTGAGCACGGGCTCAGATGCTCCCGCTGACGAAAAAATAAAAAGAAATGCTGAAAAAATCAAAAAAATCCATTTTTTTTAGTAGTAGACAATTTGATGCGCAAGGTCCGTTCCAAATTTCATATCATTTGGACATTCGAGCATCTCTCAGTAAAAAAGACAAATTGGGTCAACAAATTGTAAACAGTTAACCTTTTTCACAGACCTAGATTTTGTCTTTTTTGTTGAGAACGCCTCACATCCCCAAATGAACTCAAAATTGGAGCGGGCCTCGCGCATCTAATTATCTACCACATAAAAAAATTGGATTTTTTTGACTTTTTTTAATATTTGTTTTGATTTTTTCCGTCGACCCGGGTGCAGATGCACCCGAGAGCCAAAACGCCGCACCCTATCTAAGACATACTTCTTATATGAGCCTCAAATGTCTGGATTTACCGGCAGCCTTCATATTCATCCCATGATTTTCATTTACCATGAAATTTCAATGAAATTTAGTGAGTTTCATTAATTTCAGTAGACACTAAAATATTACGTTTCGTTTAAAATATTTCAGCAATTTCAGTAGTACACTGGAAATTAAATATTTTATAAAATACTTTTTGAAAATTTCAAATATTTAATTAATTCAAGTGAATATTTCGACCCTTTGGTCAAAATGCAAACTGAAATTACTGAATTTTAGTGATTTTCGTTGGGCTAAAAAAAATCTAAACTGAAATTGAAAACCATGATCCAGCCGGACGCGCCCGCCGTGTCGGACCCGACAGCCTAGTACCATCATAAATTGCATCAAATTCATCAAACCCTTCCTCCTTCTTCCGTCGTCCTCCAACCTTTCTCGTGCCTGAGCCCGAGTTGTCCGTCATCCTTGCTCCAAATGCTCATCTTCGATCCCGATCTCGCGGTCGTAGATGTCGTTCGGCCCGTCCCCGACCGCCGCGACGGAGACGCGGTCCGTCTCGTCGGTCGGTGTTCCTTCCTCGATTGCGTCTTGTAAGGTGGAGAACGTCGCTCGAAAGATGCGATGTCGTCGACAGCGAGAGATGAAGGCGACGACCACCGACAGCGAGAGAGGAAGGCGACGACGGCGTCGCAGGGGAGGTGCGGACATGCTTGAGGAGTTGTCTCCCGTGCGACGGCCGGAACCCCGCACCCCATCCATGTGAGCGTCGACGCGGACTACGCCGTCCGACGCCGTTGGGGCATAGGGTCTGACGCCGTTGGGGCATAGGAGGATTTGACGGCCAGCTGGGCCATTTTGGATAGCTTTTCATCACGCTCGGACATTAGTTTCATTTTGGCATGTTCAATTTATTAAACTATGATTTGATTTGCTTTATTTTGAACTGTTGAATTCATACAATTTATATTGAATAATCCACGTGCATGGATTCTATGAATTTGAGGATTGGTATTTGATGTATGTAGATGTGTGACACAACATATAAGGGGCCGATGGGGACTGTCCGCGGACATGTCCGCGGACGTAGGGGTGGGCGGATTTGCCATGTCCGGTTATAGATGCTCCAAGGCTTTGTTTGGCACTGCTTCACTGCACCAAAATCAGTTTCGCTCCACCAAATCCATTTTGGACCAGTTTCACACAGAAGTTATAGCACTATCAAAAAGAATGTTTGGCTTCAAAAAATGGAAAATTTGATGAAAAAACTACTCCCTCCGTTTCTAAATATAAGACCTTTTAGAAATTATACTACAAACTACATACGGATGTACATAGACATATTTTAGAGTATAGATTCACTCATTTTGCTCCGTATGTAGTCTCGTAGTGAAATCTTTAAAATGTCTTATATTTTGGAACAGAGGGAGTATTTGATTGGATTAGAGGGGAGAAATGAAGGGGTATCCATTTACTGATGCCATCCATGGATACATTTTTCTTCCAACTCCAGCTTTTAGAATTTATTGTAGTACCATCTAAAGAGCTCCATAAAAACTGATAGATGTATCCCGAATTCTGGTTATTTTGCATAGCAGTATACCGTAAAGTTACTTTCTTTGGCTTGTGTTTTTAAAGTGTAATTGAATTTTAAGGAGCATACCGTAAAGTTACTTTCTTTGGCTTGTGTTTTTAAGGTGTAATTGAATTTTAAGGAGCATAGCAGTTTCAGACATGCTGTAAATAAAATCATGAAAGGCCCCATTTTCTGCTCCCTTTTAATCAACAGGGGACAACCTATCAGAGGAAATCATAAAACGGGAGTAAAAGAAAAGCAGGTACATGAAGAGTGACACGGTAAAAGACTGCCCCACCGACTGTTAAGGGAAGTAGTAGTAGTAGTAGTAACCACTGAACCGATTTTAACATGGAGGAGGTAATCGAACGCTCGATTCACCCAAAGCCAGAGGGAATACACCTCCTAGGAAATCCGACCGACGTAGGAGTAGCGTCAAACGGCGGAAAATCACCAGTCCGCTCGAAGAAGCTACTCCAGTAGAAACAACTCGCCGGTCAACTTAAATGAAAGCAACTCACGGGTAAAAGTAAAACCAGTCACTAGCAGGGCGGTCGCGCACCGCCTCGCAGTGAACACAAGGACGTTTCCAGCAGCCGTTGACCCGAGCCTTACGTCGATGAAAAATCCGGAACGTTCGATTCACCCGAAGCGAGACGGAAAATATCTCCCGACCGACGTAGGCACGGCACGTAGCATCATCAAGCAACCCGAATTTCCTCTTCTTCCGTGGAAGCTACTAGAAGAAACAACTCACTCACCGGTAAACCACTCACACACTCGCTAGTCGGTCGGTCGGTCGGTCACCGCCTCACGGTCCGTCACCGGGCCGGCCGGCCGGCCACCGTCCAACGGCAGCCGCTCAAGCAATAAACAAGCCCCAGGCCCGGACAAAACAAACCGTTCGCCCAAAGTTGACGAGCCAGGAGCAGACGAATCCCCGGGCCCCACCCGCGCCCCCACCGTCGAGAGCATATGGATGGATGGATGGATAGCAACGCCGTCGCGGTCGCCGTCCTTGTCGGGGACCCCAGCGGCGCGACACGGCGCCACCTCGACCCGCCCGCCTGGAGTGTGCGAGCTGCCCTCGTCGTCGGCGCCCCCCGCGCCCGTCCGTCCACGTGGCCGCCGCTCTCGCTCGGCCGCAGTCGCGGGCCGCCAATCCAGAGCTCCTCGACCGCCCATCATCCTGCGACGCGACGGAGGAGGGGGTGGCTTGGCTCGTGCCGTCCGACGCGACGCCACGCGTGGCCGCACGCCGCCGCGCTGGCGAGGGCCGACATGGTGGGGGATCGCCGGGCGCCACGCCGGTGGCGGCACGTTTCTTCACTCTGGTTAGACGGTGGTGGGGACGGCCGCGACCGGCTGGCGCGGCGCGCCACGGCACGTACCGGCGCGGCCGCGACGAGTCGTCTCGCAGGATTTTTGCGGTGGACTGATCGGTGAGTGTGTACAATCAAGCACGACGGGACGAAACGACGGCTTCGTAGCGTGTGTGCGTGCACGGTTGAGATGGTGGAGCACGACAACTCGACACGCATAGCTTCGTGAATTAGCCCGATCAGAATCTTGTTGCGCGGAGTCGGTCTTTCTAAAAGCATCTACACCCGGCACCCAAATGCCCGAACAACACAACCTCCTGTCACAACCTCCTGTCACTGATCGATCACGAAAATCTCATTCAAACAAACGTCTTAAATAGACCTCAACACCTGTCATATTCAGTTTAAATATGAGGTAAAAATGAAAACGGTTCGGATGCGTCCGAACGCATTCATCACGTTGGCTTGGCCCAGCCTGGCCCACCCCGGCCCTACAAGTATCCCCATCCAGTAAACCCTAGGCATCGATCAATTCGAACTTCATTTCACTCCCGTCTCCGTCCACTCTGATCCGCTCCACTTTCGATCCCTTTCCATCTGATCTTATGGTCGGCGACAAAAGTAACAACGTCCTTGTCAAAGGCTCCGATGCCTTGACCATCGATATAGAGAAACTCGCCCTTCATGTCGCGATTATGAGGTCGCTTCTCGAGCAAGGCAGCCCCGGACTCGACGCCCGTCGATGTAGCGTCGGCGATGTTGGTGGCCCTTCTCGCCCTCCACGTCGCGATTATGAGGTCGCTGCTCGAACAAGGCAGCCCCGAATGATCTTCCTCGATGCCCGACGCCCATCGATGCAGCGTCAGCGACGTTGTCGGCCCTTCTCGCCCGACGCGCAGCTCCGGCAAGTCCGCTCCCCTTCTTCAGGTATGCCGCCCACCTCCACCATCCTCTGATACGGAACTGGTGCCTGGTCATCGTTGGGTCCTCGTGCCCACGTGCCAGGGCCGGGGCGCACGAGGTAGACTGAATCCGAGGCACGTGCAGCCGTCGCGAGCGACAACGAGTGAAGGAGAGAGGGAAGGCGATGTCCGCGCGTCTTTCGCGCGCTCGTTGCGTCGTCCTCCGCCACTCTCTCATGATGGTAGAGATGGATGTGCGACGTCTTCGCTAGAAGAATGCCAAGACGGTACAACTCGTCATCGAGTTGTCGGAGCGCAAGACAAACAAGGAGGCGGCAGCAAAGGCGAAGACGGACTACCTTGGGAAGGAGAAGGGGCGGGCTGTCGGGCATGAGGTGTAGCTCCGACTCCGGCCTAACGGACGGCTCCACCTCCAGGTCCAATGACGACGCACCTCCGCACGTCGATGCCTACATGAAGGAGTGGTACAACCGCATCGACGACCGAAAGGGGAAGGGGCCAACGAAGAAATGGTGATTTCTTGTGCCCTATCCTGTCTTGTTTATATTTGAAGTATGTTTTATATAATTCGTAGTGTGAATTTACCGTTGACTCCAACAAACTATACTCCTTTTGTCCGAGAATGCAATGTGTTTCGATGAAATGCATGTTGATCAAGTTTACTTAGCGTTGCATGAATTGTATGATTTTGAAGGTTCGAAAACGAGAAATGCGGATGTAAAAGCCAACAAATGAGACATGTCCGATCAGTGCCATCAGATACGCACGGACGCATCTATGTCGGTCTGTAGATACTCCAAACCCACTTAGATAAGTCACCGATACCCTCTGCTACTAAATAGAACCTCTGGATAAGATTGATCAAACATTGCTCCTGAGTCAAGTACCACATAAGTTTAGCTCAAGATGCGGGTGGAGCGAGAGGACGAGACGATACCAATCCAAGAAGCTCAAAGGTGCTGGCCACAGTGCCACACCACACAAGTTCATACGTAGCTCAGTCACGCGAGTGCACCCTATCTCACTCACGCTTCCGTGTTTGTCGAGTGCACCCTATCTCACTCACGCGCGCACGCACCGGCTGGATAGAAAGAGGGGAGAGAAATCCATCCAGCGCCTTCGATGAATCCCACATCCCTAATCACCCACCCACCAACTCGACACCGCCTCCCCTCACTAATCCCGCGCCGCGCCGCGCCACGCACTTAATCCCCTCTATTTATAACCCCACCACCCCTAGGCCCAGTACCAGTAGAGAGAGACCGACACACCCACACCCACACCCACAGCGGCAGAGCGCCCACGCCGCAGGCAGGCGCGCACCGCAGCGGCAACCAACCAGCCCCCACACCCCCACCCCCGCCGAATCGGCTGCGCGGGCGCCGCCATGGAGAGGGAAGCCACGGCCTTCTACCCGCCGGCGCCGGCGCCGCCGCAGCGGCCGACGCTCGCGCAGCCGCTCTCGTCCCGCGCGCCGCCGTCCGGCGTCACGGTCGCCAGCGCGGGGCGGGGAGGAGGGGGAGGGGCGGGCAGGCAGTACCGCGGGGTGCGCATGCGCAAGTGGGGCAAGTGGGTGGCCGAGATCCGGGAGCCCAACAAGCGGTCGCGGATCTGGCTCGGCTCCTACGCCACCGCCGTCGCCGCCGCCCGCGCCTACGACACCGCCGTCTTCTACCTCCGCGGCCGCTCCGCGCGCCTCAACTTCCCCGACCAGCTCCTCGACGGCGCCCCCGCGGCGCCGGGCGACCTCACCGCCGCCGCCATCCGCAAGAAGGCCGCCGAGGTCGGCGCGCGCGTCGACGCGCTCCACTCCGGCGGGATCCTTGTTCCCGGCGCCCCTCTCCCGGCCCCGCCGTCGTCGCCGTCCCAGCGCCGCCGGCCCAAGAACCCCGACCTCAACCGGGAGCCCACCCCCGACACCGACGACGACGAGTGAACCTCGCCCGCCCGATTCTTCACTTCTCCTCCCACCACCGCCTACATACATACCTAGCACCAGCGCCTCTTAATTAGTCCTTAGCAGCAATCAGCAGCCAGCCAGCCAGCGAGCTAGCTAGCAGTAGCAGCAGATCAGCCATCTCAGTGAGCAAGCAATCAGATACTAGTACTAGTTCAGTTCAGTGCACAAGAAGAAGAAAGGCATGGGGAAGCAAGCAAGCAACCGAGTGTGGATCCGACACGCAAGGTGTTCGGTGAAATGCCGGGCGAGCTCGGGGGCCGACCCGACCAATAATGGAGCCGCGACGTCGCAGTCAGCTCGGCCAGGAGGTTAGTAGTAACTAAGTAGGGACCGGCCTAGGTTACCACCGGCGTCCCCCTCCCGTGGGATGTCTGTCCGGCCGAGGCGGCGACGGCGACTGCGACTGCGACGGTGAGCGAGCATGGTAGCAGTAGTGGACACAGGGCGGGCATGCTGCTAAGCGAGGCGCATGCATGTAGCTCCCTTGAGAAGTTGAGATATAAAAGAAAAGAGTGTTTGTAAAGGAAAGATGCCGGCAAACAAGAATCGATCCATACATGCAAACTCTCTCCTTGGTGTCTTCATCTTGATTCCCACATCATCATGGCCGGATTCCGCGGAAGCGGCAGCGGCAGCGGCAGTGCAAGCTCGTGTGCTTTTTCGAGAGGAACACGGCGGCCAGGCCCCAAGTTCCCACCCGCCTCAAAAGCAGCGGCAGCCGCCGCCACCGCCGTGGTGCATCTCCCCTCGTGTCGGCGCGCCGTGTCCGTTGTTAGGCGGTGGTGGGCCGCCGACGTAGCCCGTAGCGTCTGCCCTCGTGTCGGCGTGCCGTGGCTGAGATGAAATGTTCAGGGCGGTGGTGGGCCGCCTCCTCCACCTGCGGCGGGCGAGTCAGGCGTACTGCCTCGCGTGTACGGCATATGATGGGGCATCAGTGGAGTGGACCAGCGCGAGGCGATCACGAGGTTTTGGGTTGGGTTTGATGGGTTTACGCGGGACCCGGTGGGGCGATTAGTGCGTGGGTGATGCGGCGTCTTATCGGCTAATGATGCGCGCGTGTCGGCAATTGATTAAACGCCGCCCTGGACGATTCGTGTGGAGCCATGGAGGCATGGACATGGACATGGACATGGACGGACCAGGTGTCGATCCCCTGCACCGGCCTTTTTCCTCCGGATGGAATGGAATCATGCATGCACGGGAGTCCATGAAAAATCCATGGAGCCAATCCAATCATCAGTCGCCGAGCTATCCCGGATCGGGGCCGTGGGAGGGCGCCAACGACCTCGTATCACTCCCCGTTGAACCGGGTGACGCGTCCAGCTGCTGAGAAGTTTCGTAGGGTTTGAGAACCGCCATTGGAGTCGACGTCAGGTTCTGTGTGCAAGTTGTGATAATAGTAGTAAAATCGAAACAGGTGGGTGGTCAGTAAGCTGCCAGGGCTACGCTGCGGGTTTGGAGAAACAAACAGGTAAACACAAGCTGCCGGCCGGGACCATTCGTTGATTGATCGTTTGTTTGACCGGCTCGGATCAGAGGCGGCGTAAACTTGCGTCTCTCGGCTGTCCGGGAGCGTAAAACAAACTGGGATGGCGAGATTCCGAAAACAACAGGTGTTGTGTATATGTGGGATTCGGAGATCCGCGTATCATCGTTTAGCTTATAATTATATACTACAATTGGGCGTTGACGCTCGTATCAAGTTCTTTTCTTATATGGGTTGGATCTGTTGATTGGCACTGTTGTAGGATTATATAATTCGTGTGGAAAGAAGAAGCGAATTTCCCTCAAATAAAAAGAAGAAAGAAGAAGCAAGTTTCCCTCAAATAAAAAGAAGAAAGAAGAAGCGAACACTCAAGACCAAAAGATACACTCTGGACGGAAAAATGAGCTGCATTTTTTTTTCTTTTTTTTTGCGACAGCATGCCGCACGTGCACGCGAGAAGACCGTCCGGTCGGCGTCACGCGCGCATCCCATGCACGGCGCAGATCGAGCGGTCGACCAGCCGCTCTGCACGTCTGGGTGCAACACGGTCCGTGCATCGTACGCACGTACATGCACCTGTCCGGCTCCGGCTCCGACGTGACGTCTTCTTTGAAAGAAAACGTCGATTGCACGAGCGCCCAATTGCAACCGTGCTGCATCTTTCTTCGAAAGAGAACGCACGGCGCCGCATCTTACTTTGGATAGATGCGAGCTGTGGCGATCCCGGCCGGAGAGCGATGCTTGTAGTTGTAGTTGGTAGGGCTAGACCGGTAGAGTACCAATTCGTTCAATCTTTTTCTCTTGAGGCAGAACAGCATCTTCAGAAACCGTAGCGCTGCGCTGACAGGATGTGTACGTATGATCAGGTCAGTACGCGCCGCGTACAGAACTGTCATGCACTACGGAAAACGGAAGAACGAAGCAAGCTAGTGCCACCGTTCCTAAATAAAAGTCCTTTCATACGTAGGTTACACTCGAAACTATTATCAGTGAAATCTTTAAAAAGAATCTATATTTAAGGACAGAGGGAATACAAAAATGCTAGACCTACGGATTTCTTTTACAGGAGGTTACGTGCTTATACGTTTATTCCCTCACTAATCTCCCCTCTGATTCTCAGGATGGGACCGCCTCATCTAAGTATCAATCAAAACAATCGTAAAAATCATGTAAAACGTCCGTACTTGTAGCAATCATGTAAAACGTCCGTACTTGTAGCAAAGCTCGAGGGAATACGTGCTGGTAAAATTTTCATATGGAACCACAAGTTGCAAGCATGGCGACCGACAACGAGTGTGTCTCCATCATGCTTCATCATTATTTGAAACCGCCAAAGCTACAATACGTGCATTATTCAGCGAGCTCGATCGTCGGTCATCCGCGCCTGCAGATCACCCGATGACGCCCCAAATTACCGCCGCCAGCCGGCGGTTTGCATGAGTAGCATCTCGAGCGCGAAATTGTGTTGTTCTGATGCCAGGATACATACGTCAACGAGAATGAATCAACTTTACCCCCGTGGCACGTCACCGACGAGCAGCCAGTCCACATCATCGTCCTGGTAAGTGACCACTACGGATGAGCGAGCGTGACTTCCGTGGCGGTGGCCGTCCCGGTTCAGCTCATCTCGTGCATCTGCACACACGCGTCAGGTCAAAATTAGGTCGTGTCAAGGGATCGAGTTTTGTCAGTGGAAGTCATTGAGTTTTGGAGATGAACGTGCGTGTATCACCTTGGTGAATGATGGAGGGAAACACGAGGTGACCGGACCAGATTTTTTTTTTAAAAGTTTACCCCACATATATTAGGTCAGCAAGCCGTCTCATTAAAAACCTTACCAGTCCCCAAAGGTACCCTGACAAGGAAAAGAGTGCGTAAGAAACTTGCTGCCTCTCAATCAAATCATAGTTACATCATTCAAGAGTTTGTCTAAAATAAACCTAGGGGGCTCATCGTCCCAAATACAAGAAATTTTGTTCAAAAAACAATTCCTTGCAAGAGCATGAGCCGCCTCATTAGCCTCCCTCCTGCAATGACTAAAGGAAACAGTCCCAATTGATCCTGTCGTGGATATAATATCAGCATACACCGCTGTAGCTTCATTCCAGATCCTCTTCTCATCCGTGCACAGCTCGGTCACTTCCAAATTATCTGATTCGGCTTGGATTCTGTTATACCCCAAGTTGTTAGCAAACTGGAGTCCATGAAGCATACCCAAAGCTTCAGCCAGTGAAGCCGACGCCACATGAGGTATGAAAACAGAAGATGCAGCCACAAAGACACCCTGACTATCTCTCAAAACAACTCCAGTTGCGTCAGACCGATCTTCAATTGCAAACGCTGCATCTACATTAATTTTTAAAAAACCAGCACGCGGTTTTTCCCAGGAGATTTTCAGCGGCGAATTATCAACTCGATGTCCAGTGGCCGAGTTTGCCACAATTGCCAGGATTGAAGATACACATTTTTTAACCGGAGGAACTGATTCCCCATGAGTACGACGACGTCTAAGCCACCATATATACCATGCAGTGACAGCAACAGTATCTTGTAGTTTGATTTTGTCGTATCCAGGCATTGTAGCTGATGGCAGCTTAAAGATTTCTTGCAGAACAATAGAGCCCGATCGGCCATCACGAATCTCATTATTTACATCATTTTGAAGACCAAGCTGGCGCCATATGATGACAGCTTCAGGGCATTTAAAAACCATGTGCATGGTATCTTGTGGTTCTTGGTTGCAAACATGGCAAATTTCACTTGTACCAATGTGACGATTGAACAAAATATTTTTTAAGGGAAGGATGCCATGCAAAACTCTCCAACAAATTTTTTTTACCTTTGCTGGAGCCTTCAAATTCCACAGAGTTTTCCATGTCGGGTTATTAATGGATGTACCTTGTATCAGTGATCGGCATGTCACTCCGTTGAACTGATGGCGCCATTCAATGTGATATGCGGAGCGAACAGAGAAGAGGCCAGACCTAGAACCTTTCCATCCCAGGAAGTCTTCAAAAGCATTCAAATTAACCGGAATTTCTAATATTCTGTCCACGTCAAGAGGGTGAAAAATAGAATTAATCAGCTACTGATCCCACCCCCCGGTAGTTGGGTCGATCAATTCAGACACATAATTCAGGATCCAATTTCCTTTGGGGGTTAAGATTTTCCTATCCGGGCTGTTTGGAATCCAAGGGTCTCTCCAAATGTTAACCGAATCACCATTACCAATTCTCCAAATGCAACCTCTTTTGAAAGTTTGGATACCAGCCACAATGCTTTGCCATGTGAAAGATGAACCCGACTTTGATCCTGCTTGGAGAATATCGTTGTTTGGGTAGTATTTTGCTTTTAAAACTCTAGCACAGAGGGAGTTTGGTTCATCAGTTAGCCTTCAAACCTGCTTTGCTAGAAGCGCAAGATTAAAAGAGTGTAAATCTCTAAACCCCAATCCTCCATCTTTCTTTGGGAAACATAATTTCCACCATGCATACCAATGCATCTTCTTCCCCTCATCATCATCTCCCCACCAAAATTGTGAAATAACATCAGTGATCTTTTTACAAACATTTTTTGGCAGAAGAAAAACTGACATTGCATAAACTGGAATTGATTGAGCAATAGTCTTCAAGAGAATCTCTTTCCCACCAATGGACAACCGTTTTTCTTTCCAACCTTTAATTCTTTGCATGACCCTCTCCACAAAATGCAGAAAACAATCGCTTCTATCAGCCCTAACAATTGCAGGAAGACCCAAATACTTATCAAAAAGAGCTTCCGTATTGATTCGTAGTGTATTGCAAATATTTACCTTCTCTTCAACAGGCGTGTTTGGGCTGAAAAATATACTGGACTTGGC
This sequence comes from Hordeum vulgare subsp. vulgare, assembly GCF_904849725.1. Classification (NCBI taxonomy): domain Eukaryota; kingdom Viridiplantae; phylum Streptophyta; class Magnoliopsida; order Poales; family Poaceae; genus Hordeum; species Hordeum vulgare. The sequence continues at coordinate 48,521,304 of NC_058524.1, forward strand.
CACACTTATCATTTGTCCCGAGTTATCACAGTAGGAATAAAGAACTTGTTGCAACGAGATTCCATTACTTAAGTTTGCTTTCAGGAGGATTAAGGAATCGTCAGCGAATAACAGGTGTGAAACCGACGGTGCATTTCTCCACACCTTAACTCCTTCTATGGCACCAATCTCCTCTGCGTGCAATAACGCGCTTGATAACCCCTTTGCACAAAACAAGAACAAATAAGGGGATAAAGGATCCCCTTGGCGAATACCTCTGGTTGGAGTAAAACTTTCCGTCAGTTGAGAGTTGAATCTGACAGAATAGGAAACCAAGGTAACACAAGCCATAGTTAAATTCACCCAATTCTCATCAAAACCCATTCGAATCATTACTTTCCTTAAAAAACTCCACTCAACCCGGTCATACGCTTTATGCATATCAAGTTTAACTGCGCAAAGACCAGTTTTACCTTTCCTTTTATTCTTGATCTTGTGAACACATTCATAAGCCACTAGGACGTTATCAGTAATAAGCCTTCCTGGAACAAATGCACTTTGAGTAGGAGAAATAATATCTGGCAGTATAACCTTCAACCTCGCCGTAAGCATCTTCGAAATTATTTTATACACAACATTGCAAAGTGAAATGGGTCTAAACTGTGATACCTCTTGAGGATTTTCAATTTTTGGAATCAGGACCACCATGGTCTCATTACAACCAGCAGGTATAGATTTATCATTAATCGCATGCAAAACAGCATGGGTAATATCGTTACCAACAAGATGCCAGAATTTTTTGTAGAATAATGCATGGAGACCATCTCGACCGGGTGCTTTTAGGTCTCCAATGCTGAACACTGCCTTCCTTACATCAATATCAGTAAATGGTTCCAGCAAAGCATCATTCATCTCCTGTGTTACTTTCGGACCTATTTTATCAAGAAAATTCTGCTCAGTTATGTTAGTCTCCGAAGAAAATAATTGAGAGAAATAATCAAGAATAATAGGTTTGAGAGCATCAGTGCCCTCCACAGAATCTCCCTCTGCATTCTTTAGCCTCTTAATGAAATTCTGTTTTTTCCTGGCCGAAGCAAAACTGTGAAAGAAGGAGGTATTCTTGTCACCGTTCTGTAACCAGTTAGCACGAGAACGTTGGCTCCATCTTATCTCTTCTTGCTCTAATAAATTCTCAATAAGCTGAGCAAGTTCATACTTCTTTGTTTCATTATCTGCTGTTAAAGGACCACGCATGATCGCCTCCAGCTCTCTTTGGGCCTTCCGGAGGCGTTGTTTAGGCTTTTTTAAGACACGGTTATCCCATGCATGTAGGCCCGCATGCATGGCTTTTAACCTGTCCAACACGTCGATAACACCACTCCCTGAAGCAGCAGCCAACCACTATCCTTTCACAATATCGTTGAAACCTTCTTCTTTAAACCATTTCGCTTCAAAACTTTGAATTCTTCTTGGACCACTAGTATTTGCTGCATAATATTCAGTATCCAACATAAGCGGTCGGTGATCCGAGTGATTATATTCCAAGTGCACGATGGCCGCACGTGACTGCATTTGCCTCCAACTAACGTTGGCAAGCCCTCTGTCTAAGCGTTCTCTCATTGCCCCTCTATGCCATGTGAAGGGGTCTCCAATGAAACCAACATCATCAAGGCCGCAGCTATCAATAGCATCATGAAAAGCTTTGGTAAATCTCTCTGGCCTAACCCTGCCTCCCTCTTTTTCATGGGAGTAGAGGATTTCATTAAGATCGCCCAAAACTAGCCAGGGAAGATTGTTTTGCTGATATATCGATCTCATTCTGTCCCAAGTTTTGTATTTCTCAGTCCATTTAAACTCTCCATACATACCAGTAAACCTCCAGCTTTTATTCTGCTCTTCCTCAATTCTCACATCAATATAATTGGGGCAAGCATAAATCTCATGAATTTTGATTTCTGCCTTCCACCACACTAAGATTCCCCCACGTCTCCCATCACTAGGCTGTATAATACTAAAATCCATTTTAACTTGTCTACGGATGCAATCTGCTGGATAACGATCAAGATGGGTCTCCGATAAGAATATCACGTCAGGATTATAACGCCTCAGGAAATCCAGAAGCGCTTGAACTGCCGCCGCATTACCCAGGCCACGACAGTTCCATGATAAGAGTTTCATTGCGTCCGGACGGACTCCTCTCGGGAGCCCGCCGATCCTAGTGAAGAGGAGTTAGCTCCACCTTCGATATTTTGTATTGTTGATTCTTCATCCATCCCCTGAGCAGAATTTGCTGCAAATTCATAAGTATCGCCATCAGTTCCTTTCATACGAATATCAATAGAATCGATAGCTACACCATTCTGAGCCTTAACTTTCTTCTTGTTCTGATTTTTCTGCGGCCTTACCTTCGGATCATTTTTTGTATCCTGCCCCTTTTCCAACTGATCCACTCTCTGCACTACAAAAGAAGTTTTATCAGTAGCTACCATCGACAAATTGCTTGTATCGTCAGGCCCTGATCCCATAGGAAGACGTTTTTTCGCAGACGGGGCAATATCCATTAGATTAGCATTTGTTTGGTTTTCATCTGGGTTGATATGACTATTACTGTTCCACCGCCAGCTCTGATGTGCAGGATCAAAGTCTTCATTAGCGGCACCATTAAATCGTGCCATGGTCCCTCGATCACCATCTCCTCTACCAAAACCACCTCTACCACGGCCAAACTCAGGATGGTTGGGGAGATCACCACGGCCCCGGCCCCCATCACGCTGCTGTCGAGCACCACGGTCATTTCCTCTACCTCTTCTAGGAGCCAAAATAAAGGGACCCCATTCCAGCTTCTCTTCTTCAAATTCTCCAGAACCACACTCTTGGTGCCAATGGCCCATCTTACCGCATGCATGACAAAATTGGGGCAATTTCTCATATTTTACTTGGAAAAACTGGGTTTTCCCGGACTTGGTGAAACTCACAAATCGTGTCAATTTCTGGTTAACATCCAGCTTCACCCGAACACGAATAAATTGGCCAATGAATCCAATCGGGAGAGTTATCTGCAGTTCTTGAACTTCTCCGATCCTTTTTGCCATATTTTTGACAAAGTTCTCGTTTTTCAGGACAACATCCGGAAGCTTGTGGATTTGGCACCACGTTTCCAACCTCTCTAGTTTGATAGCTTCAGGATTTGAGAAACCATCATAATCTGCCATGATCAGAGCTCCAAATCCTCTAAACTCCCACGGCCCCTGGTGCATTGCCTTGTTCCAATCTGCAAGACATCTAAACTGAATCAAGAACAAATTAGGGTTTATGCGCCTCCACGTTACCTGCTGCGCCGGATTCCACGCAGCCCTCATACCAGCAATCAGCGCACCCTGGCTAAAAGATTTTGATGTCAAAACCCTAGCCGGGGCGAGCCACTTTGGTTTATCCTCCGGATCATCAGCCTCCTCTTCCCAGATCAGATCATCAAGTTTGTTTTCCTCAAGGTGTAACCGCTCTAGGAGATCGCTTGGTTCCTCCATCTTCCCAAGAGGGAGCCCCAAAACACAACCCTAAGCAGACCGCAAGCCGGTATGCAGTAGGGCGTCACGACTCCACGACAACCGCGAATAAACTCCGGTGGTTTCCAACGTACTCTCGGCGATCGCCGCCAGAGGAGAAGAAAACCCTAGGTCTAAACCCTAGGGGACTAGGTGGTTTGTGTGCGTGCTGCGCACGCTGTATGACTTGGTTTCACTTGGCCTAGTCCCATATGCAGCATCTGGTAACCGGACCAGATTGATGCGCGACGTACATATACCGTGCACGCCCCAGACCGACGGCGGCACATGGTGACCGTGGACTGTGCATCGAACAAGCAAGCGGGCCAGGCGCCATGGGACGTATTATAGAGTGAAAGTAAAAGGGACAAAATGAAGAGCCCAAATGATCCACTAGATCCGTTGTAATGTGGGAGACCCTCTTATATACAAGATGAAGGGGTTTGTTGGGGAGACATCTTTTCCCTAACACACATCTTGGAAGGCATCCCTCCATACAATTGATCTCACATGTTTTATTTCTCAACACTTCCTCTTGATCAATTCGTCATCTGCATATTGCAAACTGAAAACTTCTCCAAAACCTTTGTGAAAAAAATTAAGAAGAAACCTTATAATAGCATGCCATCAAAAACTCCTTTAAAACCCAGTAGGAAAAATATAAGGAGAAACCAATATGACATACATCCGCACTTGTATTTATATTCTTATATGAGAAACCACCTTGGAAAACTCATAAAGGGAAAAGGAGTACAATATGAACGATCTGAAGATCACCGACATGTTATAACTTGGGATTTTACACCGCAAACATCAATGTTGTCTCATACCAATTCTATGAATGTGATTCTGGAATATAAACGTTGGTAGAGACACCGTGAACCTCACAATAATTTGTTTGCAGATTATCCTTTTACATTTCTGTAATCCACGAGGATAAATATAACCCATAAGCAATACAAGTGACATTATCTTGGTAGATAATGATCTTTGATTCCAATGAATCTCCACATGATGTCACATGTGACCGGTCATTCTACGAAGACATGTATATCTTGTCATGCTTCAAACATAATTATGGCAGAATGATTATAGGAAGGGCTCATTTAGAGTCTATTCTGAAGGCTTCCGTGAGAATACTCTTTCATTAAATCCAGTCTTTGATATGGCACTGTTGGGATCATATTATCAACCACTATCAGGATATCACACCATGGTCCCATCTTGATTTTCTCAATGGAATTAATCAAGACCTTTTGTGTCTTGGACATATCCGAGGATATTCCTTACACCAACCATTATACCTTTTATTGGAAATTGCACTCTTAATAAATTGCCAAAAAATATAGTGTTAGGCCTGACCTACTTTGCAATATATATGAGTGCTCCGATGGTACTCAGATATGAAACTTCATGTCCATTATCACTTGACCATCTCCCATGGACTTGTGTCCCATGTCAGGTATAATATGACCATATGTGTCTTTGATAAGATATATCCATATTGAACGTTTTCAATATTTCCAGATATATAAATGCTCGCATACTTTTATTCCCGAGGGATTTTGCTAAAGCTATAAACTTAGCATCATTTGGTTTGACCCAAATATCCGTCTCAAAATGATTGTGTGTATTTAATATGTCTTGTATAGACATTGATGATAAGATAATCCACATCAATAATAAGATGTAAATCCAATTCACGATATCTTCATGAATACACATCAACAATCATCAGTTTTAGAGTAATCCTTGTCAAGGAGTAACTCACTTAGTCGGTTGTACCACACGACACTACGACCAAATTCAGAGTCAAAGAATGACTTCTGAAGCTTCACACACATGTTGCGGTTTATCATTGGATTCGGAATATTAAGCCATTTGAACGACTACAATATATATATCCGAACTGAATGATCCATGTGAGTATGTAGCCATTACATACATCAACCACATGGATTTGTACTGCCAATTCAGTATCGAAACATAATTTCACTCATACCGAGAAGGTATGCTACATCATAACTGATGTCGGGTCTCTGCAGAAACCCATGTGCTACAAGCCTCGCTTTCTCACCACCTCATCTATTTCGTTTCTGAACAAAAAATCACTTCTCTTCAGTGCGGAAGATACTTATGAGAAGCAGGTTTACTATGGTAAACACCTCTATTTTGATGAGCGAGTGCTACTCTTCTTAATTGCTTCTTTCATTTGAACCAATATAAGTGTTAACAACACTTTCCGTGGATTTTGGTTCAAGGCCCAAAAGGATTTCTCCAATTCTCAAGAAGAAACTTATCTCGACATATGTAGACTTTCAATATACAATTCTCTTGAATCGGTATCATTTGTGGAATTCTCGTTATGCCTCTTAACTCCTTGTGATTTCCCACAACAACGGAGTCAAGGTGTTTCGATGTCCCAGCACCATAAAAAAAGTGTGCACATCGATGCTGGTCTATGGATGATGCGCATCCATCAGGTGTCATTCAACGTGAGGTTGAATCACATTTACTGACTGAGGAGACCATTTCCTCTATTTCCGCAGAAAACATATGAGAACTTAATCCCATGTGACCAGAATTCTCTCCCTCTTGCGCTCATATGGAGATGCGAGTAGTTATTAGGTACCTCCACTCATTCTTGTACGAAAATTCAGTGACACCTTTGTCAACAGTAAATGTATATCGCAGATTATTTGCAATATGTTGTAAATTCTCATGATCAGAATCTCTAGTTCAGATTCTTAAGTACGTGGACAAAATGTCTATGACATTTATGATGCATTTCGTGGCATTCTATATGGTACATTACTCCCCCTAATGCCAGAAAATGTCCTTATCGCAAAAGCAATCAGCGCACGGGCTACAAATAACCCCCTCACTAGGGTTAAGGTATTTGACGGATTAACAATCATACCACAGTTATTCTTCACATAGACCCCAAATATATGTGAAGGCCCTTGATGTACACTGGGGTGGTGATATGGGTATGCAACCGAATTATCGCAAATGGGAAATATTTCCATGTACAGACCGCAAGGGGATACAGTATTAAATGCATTTGATCTTATATAGACCAAATATGCGGCGTGTGAGACCGCATGTTACCACCAACAAAATGTTGGTTAATTACAATTCCGCAGCAATGGCCATGCAATTTGACTCACTTTGACAAGTGATCTAGCCACACCATTCTGAGTAAGTACACGATGTACTGACTATGACCATGGATTTCTCGTGAACCGAATTCAACGACATTTCCATTCCAATGGAATTATCCCATGCATATAATCATTTGCTCCAAATTCGTCAATTTGAGCACTTAATTCAGTAAACACATGGTTTTGTGTGGATGATACACACCTAAGACCATCTTCTAGATGTGTCTATGAACACCATTATGTACCAAAATAACCCAGCCAATGGTTGAATATTTTGCATCATTCTTGAATCCGTTCAAGAATAATGAGTGGCGCATTCAAATTTTAAGGTGAGAGTGCCTTAAAATTAATTCCTATATGGCACATGTAGTGCACATAAAATCTTTCGATTGTCAGGAATATTGGAACTTTGTTGTGGCCAACAGAATTATCAATATTTTTTCTAATCGTCCTCATACCAGAAAGGTAAAGGAGGAAAAATTATTGTGTACGCAACAATATTGTGTATGAATGATTCATACACTCAATTCCTGACAACTATCTTGTCCCGTGGACAAGATGTTGCTAATTATACCACCTGTAGTAGTACAGTTATAGGCTAATGATATCGTGGGATAACTAAGAACTCTAAAATATCTTGGGAATGTCATTCCACAAGCATATTATCATTGTAGAGGAGTGCATTCTCCTTCTAGTGCACCAGAATGTTTTCTGGTTGTCCATTTGAAGTAGAACTTCAAACTTATCCTATTAAAGTCAGTCGCCTTCTCCAATGAGTGGGTGACATGATTTGTCGGGGGTATAACCCCGGGGTAGGCTCATCGAGCCTGCTCCTTCATCTCCTGCCCAAAAGGAATGACCAAGTATAATTCCCCAACGCCCAAGTCCTCTGGCCGGCTAGACTGCACCTACCGGCTGGAGGATGAGACGGCCAACTCTCTTACCGGCCAGGCAACCCCTGCCGGCTAGAGGCGAGACGGCTACCTCTTCTTGACCGCCTTGGCCAAGCCAGCCGGCTAGGAACGAGGTGTCCGTGCCCAAGTCGGCTAGCCAAGCAGGCTAGCCGACCGGGGACCTCAAGTCACATCAGGTCGTAGGTCATGACGAGACTCTACGATTAAAGGTGGCTATGCGTCAGCAAAGGTACTGGATCGGAGTGCCTGGCAGGTACGAGCGTCAGTGGCCACGCCGCTGACCTACCCCGGCTCTGATCCATCACCCAGCATAGTGTTGGACCGTCAAACTCCCACTCCATTACTGCACTCGACGTGGGAACAGTGGAGGCGGCCGTACTATCTGCCCATGACGAATCTCGCTGGACGACGTCGGACGTACCGCGCGTGCTCGGCGTCAACCTTACGGGAGAGCTTCATTGGCTAGCCGGCGGGTCCCACAGCCAGACGGAACCTCGCAGCCGGCGGGCCCCTCAAGCGACAAGACAAGACCCTCGTGGGCCCCCTGGCCGGCCGGCGAGGCTGCCAGCCGGGTCCCACTCTTGTACCCTTTATCCATATTGTAGACCGGTGGGCTCGTCTATAAAACCCCCGGTCACCCTCCATGGAGGGGGTCGATCGAACAACATATCACCCTCACCAACCACATAGAGAGAGGCAGAGACGAGCCGACTGCTCCCCTCTTCCTCCTCCTCAACACAGCTCCAGGAGCAACCTTGTAATCCATCCATATACATCATACACTCCAGCAGGACTAGGGGTATTATCTCTACGGAGAGCCCTGAACCTGGGTACATCGTGTGTTCCATGCTTGTACCAACCTCGTCCCTAGCGCCCTCCGTTGCCACTTCGGTTCTCATCGACTTTAGCCTACCTATGGCATATGTTGTGAGTATGCACCGACATGATTCAACCAAAAACTTAAAAGTTTGGTAATCATTAATAAGATATTTCATACAACCACCTCTTTGACAAAACTGGGAGTTGTCATTGTGATCATTTATTTAAATGACACATTCCTTTATGAGATATACACTCATTTCTGCTTGTTTCTCTTTTTTCCACTTTACTTTCAACTCCTCGTGGTTCTCTAACCACATATTGCTTAGTACGGAAAGCACTAGCACAAATTTCAGGTAATGATATATCACCCATTGGGGTGTATCAGATGACTCTTCACAAGAAGGTCATCATATTTTTACCCTAAAATGAAGATGGTGTTTCTTTAACATCATAGGAGGATGTAAAGTGCAGTAAGGACATACAATCAGATCAAGATCTGAGACTGCCTTATCACATAATCTCAACTTAGTGTTGATTTATAGACAACAGAATAATAAGCGCCAACAGACTTCAAGTCCTGAACACAAATCAATACTCACTCATGTGATGCTTATGACAATATATCTCTCCCTAAGGTAGTCCCAAAGGGCAAATGGATGTTCATCATCCATTAAATACTCAATCTGAGAACCGATACATTGCGATGTCACATAAATGCAAATTTGCACATTTCAACTATTTATAAATAGCCATGACATTCTTTGTAGGTGGAGTTTTAGCGGTGACAATGGCCACGGGTCGAGAAAATCATTAATGTCCATGACCCATGTTCAATAACTACTTCCACCTTATGTCATTACATCACATTTCCTTTCGAAAAAGGTGAGGCATATATTACATGAAATGCTCATGCATTAATTTACCTTCAGTAAATTAAGTATAATGAAAATGCTATGGCTATGCATAATCATAATCATGATGATTCTTAGTGACTCACAGGGCAAGCCTTCCATAGGAAGATAATCACCATTATATGGTGTAGATCTTCAAAATGAAGTCACTTCATAAAGGATAAACCTTTAATTCCCTTTAAACACATAGAGGTAATCAACCACATAGTGGTGCCTTACACTTATGGACAGTTTCAATCGATCATAGCCTCCACAACCTTATGTTAATTAAAACACATGAAGGTAATTATCACGAAGTGGCATAAACCTCTTAGTTGTGCACGAAGTTTAATTCGTTGCTATGATCACTTCTCATAAGTTGTATACTTATGGAACATAACCACCAAAATATGCAAGTATTTTGCATATTCTATTCATAGCATAATATGTAGCATAGTCGCCACTTAATGCCTTGGATTCCTCTCCAAATGGAGTATGTGACACTATACTCACAACCAATAACAAATGCTATGAATTTGATAAGTATTTGGAAAAACGTCATGAAGGTAGGCACCAGTTGTGTAGGCCTCATAACGACTATTCATAAGTTTTGTGCCTTTACTTTGCTTTAAACACATAGAGATAATCACTACTGGGTAGTGTAGACCTTACTCTTATGGAGTTTCTCACAACCTTATGTTAATTAAAACACATTGAAGGTAATCACCACATGATGGTGTAGACCTCGCAGTTGTGGACGAAATTTAGTTCGCTGCCACAAACGCAATCCATAAGTTGTGTGCAAAATTGAAGATAGTCATTACGTCGAATCTACATAATATAGACCTCACAATAACATTGGATAATCTGCATTTAAGCAGCATGTCTCATTTGTCAATTTCTTGTGACAAATGTAAACTTGACATAGTTAGGCAGTGTCATACACTTCATCACGTCATGTTTCCAAATTTGCAAGAAAACTCCATATTCTAAGCGAATAATGGAATCAATGTTTTGCAACAGTATTACTCATGTAATACAAAGAAATGCAAAAGTATAAATGTACTTGTGCAACATATATGAGGACTTGGAGGCCTCAAGTGGTCATTTTACATGATGTAAAATGATGCATAATCAATTATTATACAGTTCAACAAGACCTTATGGTCTATATTGTATATTTGCTCTAAAGCCTGAGGCATAAAACGCAAATAATAATAACCACATAGCTAGAGTGCTGAAAACAGCAAGCTTGGTGGCTCAATTACAAAGTCCCATGAGCCCGAATCATAAATTGTTGAGACTTACACGGAGTTACCATAGAACACGATGGTTGATTTTTTTTAAATCATGAAAGAAATAATATCTTTTTTCTTTTCTTTCTCGTTGGTTGCATACCCATAGAGGATTGTGTAACTGCTGCCTACGGACGTATGAGTCTAGCTCGAAGGAAGTCGCCGGCGTTCACAACGCCATCGGTCTATGAAGAGCGGCTATCTCAATCGCTGTCGGGCCCAGAGGCGACTAGACCGACTGCACGTCGTTCGCTAGCAGACACGACCGTGTGCGCTGCAGCGTTCCGAGTCGGGAGCCGCGGACGCGCATACGCCGCCTATGCCTAGCCAACACGTACCTGACAAGGCCACCATGCTGTGTAACCGGAAGTCACATATCTTGCCACCATGTCGTGCATCTAATAGAATTGCCATCAGCCAGGCGATCTGTCCTTGCCGGTTGACTGGGGTTCGTGGACGTTGCCTTGCATTGCGCTAGGGCTAGGCCACGCTCAGCCTCTTCGTTTTTGTTGGTCGAGGTCCCGTCTCGAGGATTGTATGCGAGATTCCGAACGATCGCTTATTCAAGGCAAAATTATCAGTTAAAAGGACCATCTTAATCATAAATAGACAATCCAAGTTGGCTTTCTCCTTGACTGATTTAATGTAGGGATGAATGCATGGCTATGCATATAGCATGCTCGTTTCCTCCTAGGAAGCGTGGTTGCTGGCCGAAGAAATAGCGGTAAGATCCAGGCTGGTTGTAATGGGTAGTATCATATACTAGTATCATGCATATGATACTAGTGTATGATACCACATCCGTAATGCATAGTATCATATGTTACTATCATAGTGTAGTTCATTTATTGTCATGCAAGACATATAGTAGTACATCATTTAATATGATACGGTATCATGATATGATACTCAACCCTCTTTTTCTTCATTTAATTCTATGCCACCTCATCAAAAGTGCCTAGTTGGTACGCATGATTCTAAGAGGATGCTTGGATACGTTTTAGTCCCATGACTAAAAGTAATGAGACTAAAACTTGCTAGCTTCATCCATGCTTGGATCCAAATACTAAAGAGACTAAAATCAAGTTAATGAGCATTTATTATCCTCCAAACCCTCCAATCCAGAACTTGCCTCGGGAGTTAAATGAGGAGAGAGAGGACTAATGCACATTTTAGTAGGGGTACCCCTGACTAAAAGATTTTAGCCTCAAGACTAGTTTTAGCCTCTCTTTAGTCAGGGGTGCTTGGAACTTTAGCCTCTTAAAGAGACTAGTTTTAGTATCTTGGATCCAAACACCCTCTAAGTATGATACTACCATTACGCGCAGCCTAATCCTCTTCCTTGCAATAGGGATTAATAGCACCGTTGTTGCTTTGTTGTGATGGTCGTGGCCGCTCGCTACTAGTTCCATTTGCCACTGGCAGGAACCGAGGCCGAGCCGGCAGAATCTGTGTCGTTGACCGTCACTGCCTGGAGGGACTTGTGGCTTGACTTCCCGCGGTAACCCGCCGCATCGAAGGACGCCGCTGTAGCCTGCTGTGTATCACGCGTGAGGAGATGCCGTGGCTGTGCCCAAGGGCCCGCTGCCATGGGCAACTACGCCGGAAGCCGTCGGGGATAGCAGGCCCGGTCTGCTCGTCGGTGAAATTACTCCATCAGCGGGCGTCGCAGGAATCAAGTGTCGCCCTATTGCTCTTGCGGTAGAGTATATCGTGTGCTGATAACGTATTATAGAGTGAAAGTAAAAGGGACAAAATGAAGAGTTCAAATGATTCACTAGATCCATTGCAATGTGAGAGACCCACTTATATACAAAATGAAGGAGTGTGTTGGGGAGACATCTTTTCTCCAACAGACACCTCCTAAAAGGCATTCCTTCCATATAATTAATTACATGTTTTATTTCTCAACGGGAAGGAACACGGTGTCAGCGACCAAGCAGCGGGCTCTGGGATGCACTAGGACGCGCTCGTGGGGGCGTTGGTTGGGGTTGTATCTCTTTTGTCGTGGTGGTGGTCGGTGTTTAGAATGATTAAAATCAGACAATCCCTTTCATTGATGATACTGGAGGATTATATACAGGGTCAATCGACGCCAATGCCACGAAGGGACGCATCCCATCGTGGGGACGTGAAAGTGCTTCGAACGGTTGCCAGGGACAAACCGCACACTAATTACAAGGGAGGATTATCCTAAATAATGGGATTAATTAAATCCTAACACTCCCCCTAATCCTCGCTTGTCCTTGAGTCAGATGATCTTTGAAATATTCTCCTCCAAAACCCTGTGGGAAAATTTGAGAAGAAAACATACAATATGCCATGAAAAACTCCTTCTAAAACCGAGTGGGAAAATAAGGAGAAAATGACATATATCATCCATGCTTGCATTGATATTGCCTCATTAAAAACCTTTAGTGAGAAACCATGTGTAAAACTCACAAAGGAAAAGAGTGCAATACAAAAGATCTCATGATCTTAACAGATTATATCCTAGGAGATTTCTCCCCCTGAATTTTGCAAGTCTCGAAGTCGTCTCATACCAATTCCATTTACATACTTATGGAATAAAGAACTTGGTAAAGACTTAGTAAATAGATCAGCGAGATTATCGCATGACTTCATTTGCAAAATACTTATCTCCCACTTCTCTTGCAGATAATGGGGATAAAATAATTTAGGAGAAATATGCTTTGTAATATTGCTCTTAATATAACCCGTTTGCATTTGTGCAATGCAAGCAGCATTATCTTCGTAGATAATAGTGGGTGATTTCACCGAACCAATCCCACTTGGACTTTGGACAAAATTCATCATTCCGCGAAGCCATACACATTCACGTGATGCTTCGAACAAAGCAATTATCTCAGAATGATTGGTGGACGTCGCCACTAAGGTTTGCTTTGTTGACTTCCAAGAGAAGGTCGTACCTCCATGTAAGAAGACAAAACCAGTCTACGATCTGGCATCATGGGGATCTGACAAGTATCCAACATCGCAATACCCCACCATGGTTCTCTCTTGATTTTTCTGATAGAATAAACCAAGATCTTTGGTGCCTTGAAGATATCTGAAAATATTCTTCACACCAACCCAATGCCTTTTTGTTGGTGATGCGCTATATCTAGCCAGTAAATTAACTGCAAATGCTATATCAGGTCTAGTGCAGTTTGCTAGATACATTAATGCACCAATGGCACTGAGATATGGAAACTCTGCTCCCAATATCTCTTCATCATCACCCTTAGGTCTAAATGGGTCCTTGTCTATGTCAAGCGACCTGACTACCATAGGTGTTTTTTACGGGTATGCTTTATCCATATTGAACTTTTCCAGTATCTTTTGGATGTAAGCAGACTGATGAAAAAGTATTCCCGAAGAAAAATGTTCAAGTTGCAAACCAAGACAAAATTTGGTTTTACCCAAATCTTTCATCTCAAATTCCGTCTTGAGATGATTACTTGCCTCATGTATTTCACGTGTAGTCCCAATGATGTTCAAGTCATCGACATACACGGAAATTATACAAAATCCATCAATGGATTTCTTGATGAACACACATGGGCAATCATTGTTGTTTGAGTAACCCTTCTCCAGAAGAAACTCACTTTGTCGGTTATACCATATTCTACCCGACTGTTTCGAGCAGTATAACGACTTCAGTAGCTTTACGCAATACATGTTGCGGTTAGCTTTCGGATCCGGAATCTTCAGTCCCTCGGGGACTTTCATATAGATATTCGTCTTAGGTGACCCATATAAATATGCAGTCACAACATCCATCAATTAGATATACAAATTCATTTGCACTGCCAGTGATATCAAGTAGCGGTACATGATTCCACTCATCACAAGAGAATATGTTTCATCATAATCGATGTCGGGTCTCTGTGTAAACCCTTGTGCTACAAGCCTCACTTTATATCTTACCACCTCATTGTTTTCGTTCCTTTTACGAACAAAAACCCATTTTGCCCCCACGGGGAAAACATTAGGAGGAGTAGGTATTACTGCAGTAAATACCCCTCTCTTGGCAAGCGAGCGCAATTCGTCCTCTATTGCAACCTTCCAATTGGACTAGTCTGAGCGTTTCATACACTCTGCCATGGACTTAGGTTCACGATCCAATGCCAGGTCATCTGCAATCTTTGAGGCGAAAAATATGTCGACAATTGTAGTCTTTCTGTTGAATGATTCTCCTGATTCAATATAGTTGATGGAAATCTCATCAATACCTTCTGACTCATTGTGATTTCCCACAACAATCGAGTCAAGGTGTACCGATGTCCCAGCACCAATATTTGTGTGCACAGTTGTGCTGGGTTCTGGATGCATAACATCCTTTAGGTGTCTTTCAACACTAGGTTGAATGTCAACTCGTGGTTGAACTACATTTACAATTGAAGGGATCCTCACTTCCCGCGGACGCTTCTGAGAAGCCCTGTCCTTTTTATCCAGTTTTCTCCCCCTCTTGGGCGGTTGAGTGGTCTTATGAGATATCTCAACTCTCTGTGGAACATTCATAGCGGGAACATGGGATTTAGTGACACCTTTATAATCAGTAAATGCATCTGGCAGATTATTTGCAATATTTTGCAAATTAATAATCTTCTGAACTTCCAGTTCAGATTCATTTGTACGTGGATCTAAGGACTAAATGCCTTTAACATTCCAATCTATTTCCCGGCATTCTTTGTGGTCCTTTTCTCCCCCTAATGTTGGAAAATTATCCTCATCGAAGATACAATCAGTGTACCGGGCTATAAATAGGTCCCCTGTTAGAGGCTCCAGGTACTTTATAATCGATGGAGAATTGTACCCCACATAGATCCCCATTTTTCTATGTGGACCCATCGATGTACACTCAGGTGGTGATATCGGTACATACACAGCGCAACCGAATCTTCGAAGATGGGAAATATTTGGTTGATTTCCACGTACTAACTACAACGGGGAGACTGTATGATATGCAGTTGGTCGAATTTGTATCAACTCTGCGGCATGCAATATCGCATGTCCCCAACAAGAAGTTGGAAGATTATAATTCTGTAGGAGTGGTCTTGTTATCAACTTGATCCTCTTGATAAGTGATTCCGCAAGACCATTTTGTGTGTGTACATATGGTACAAAATGCTCCACAGTTATGCCCAAGTCTAGGCAGTAATCATTGAATGCTCGTGAACTAAATTCAGCAGCATTGTCCATTCTGATGGATTTTATCCTCTGTTCAGGATGATTTGCCCTCAGTTTAATGATTTGAGAAATCAGCTTTGCAAAAGCATGGTTCCTTGTTGATACTAGACACACATTAGACCATCTTGTTGATGCACCAATGAGAACCATAAAATATCTAAATGGTCCCGATAACAGATGAATTGGACCACATATATCTCCTTGAATGCGTTCAAGAAAATTAAGTGGTTCATTCTTGATCTTCAGATATGAAGGTCTTGTGATTAATTTCCCAGTTGCACATGCAGTGCATACGAAATCTGAGGATTTGGGGAAATTAGCAACCGTTATGTTGTGTCCAATTGAACCGTCAATAATTTTTCTCATCATCCCCACACCAGGATGACCCCGGCGATCATGTCATATCTTGAACTTGTCAAGATTCTGAAAAATTATCTTGTATGCCAAATGTTGCTCTGGCTTGATGTATGTGTAATACAGTCCAGAAGATAGAGGAGACAGTCTCTCAAGGGTTTCCTTGTCGGATCCCTTCTGCTGAGTTATGAGTAGGCTTTCAACCGCATTGTCTTCATGAGTTTCAATGTGGTAGCCATTCATACGGATATCCTTAAAACTCGACAGGGTACGAGTTGTATCCGGATACAATAAAGCCTCCTGGATTTCAAGTTTTGTACCATTCGGGAGGGTAAATGTGGCTTGACCAGAACCAAAAATAACCGTGTCATGACCACTAATTGTCATAACACTTCCCTTACTCTTTTTGAGACTTTGGAAGTATTTAACCTCCCGTAGAATTGTGTTAGAGGCACCACTGTCCACTAAACAAATTTCCTCCTCCATTGGATTGTTTCTCGAAGTTTTCTATAGAGTAGAAGAATAAAATTCATTATTTATCCAATCTCATATAGAATTAACACATACATTACATATTATGTATGTGTGCTTACAAATTATAATACATTATGTTTAAGGACATAATTATTACAATACCATATGTCTAAAGACATAATTATTTTACAACACACAATATAACTAAGGACATCATCACAACACTTATGACATTATTGGAAGATCAAAGCATATCTCCATATATGTCATTAGTAGAAGTGAAATCCACCAACATGTCATCAACATTAAGTGGCGGTCCTTCCTTTTGCTGAGCCTGATGTTGGTTCTCCATGTTGTCATGGACTGCGTTCAGATGAACGTCTTGAGAACTTTCAATAATTGGACCATTGAAGTGAGCTTCGTACTGGTTCCCTTGAGCCTTCTTGCCCTTGCCAATCGATTGCTGATACAGCGTCACCAAATGCTTAGAAGTTGTACACTTCCTTGCATGATGAGTAGTACAACCACATCTGTAGCAAGCTTGAGAGCTGCTACCCTTATAAGTTTTCTTAAAATGATTCTTACTCTTTTTGTACTCCATTGCTATTCTGATTCTCATTGCGTCTCCACTTCCCTTAAACTTCCTATGGTTCCTTTTGGGACCACGGGACTTCTGAGTATTCTGAGAATTAAAATGTGCTTCAAGCAGCGGCAGTGTTCCCGTTGGACGAGACATATTATTCTTATCGAGAATTTCACTGTGCTTTTCTGCCTGAAGGAGTGCATATATCAACTCAGAATGCTTCTTGTATTTCTGCTGACGATGTTGTTCAGCCAGAATCCTCATATTTGGATGGAAAGTGGAGAGTGTCTTTTCAATGAGATCAGCATCCGAAACTGCACCATTGCAGAATCTCAACTTAGAGTTGATTTGATGCACGACAGAATTGTACGCTCCAACGGACTTAAAATCCTGGAAACGGATAAGTGCCCATTCTCTTTGCGCTTCAGGCAACATCACCGACCTTTGTTGATCATAACGCTCCTTTAAGGAGTTCCACAATGACAGAGGATTTTCCTCCATCATATACTCTTCTTTCAGAGCAGGATCAAGGTGGTGTCAAATGAAGTGCAAAGAAGCATACTTTGCCGTATCTGCGATAGCAGGAGTACCTTGAGTAGGTGTGGTCATAGTGCCGATCAGATTCCTGGCCGCCAAGTTAATCTTGACATCCATGGCCCAGGTCAGATAATTTCTGCCATCAATGGCAAGCTCAGCAAATTCCTTCTTGGATATGTCAGCCATATCCTGCATGAAAAATATCATGCGCATTAATTTGCACTCATGTAAATTAATTGTGTGTAAAATAGAATGCTTGATTAAATATAAAGGTCTAGGAAAAGCCTAAATGACCCAAAATATGACTGTCTACAAAAGATAATCACCATGAAATGGCGTAGATCTTTGTTTTGTAGAACACATAAAGGTAATCACCACGAAGTGGCGTAGACACTCGTATGGCGATCTTCATGCCATAATATGCGTGCTTTCATTTTTTGCTTTGAGGTAAGCACTACCAAGTAGTGCAGACCTTAATCTCATGGTACTTTGTACAACCTTGTGTTATTTAAAACACTTTGAAGGTAATCACCATGTGGCGTAGAGCTCACAGTCATGAACAAAGTGTACATTGCATTAGATGCAATCCATAAGATATGTGCAAAAACTGAAAGTAGTCATATAATTTTCAAGCATAAATAACATGTAGCAATTAAAAATTGCATCCATACACATATTGACATTTCAATAAGCAGATTTTTATATAGTACTGTGTTAGAAAATACTAACAAACACATATGTACAAAAACTGAAAAAGCTAGAAGCTAATCAGAAAAGAAAAAGAAACAAATGGCAATAGGTCAAAATAGAGCAGCCTACTACCGTGGCCAAGCCACTTCTTTTTTTTTCTTTTTTTTAATTATTGCATGCCCAACTAGCCAAGGCCTAGTGGGATGGCTCATGTCTGGCAAGCCTGTACGCAGCACACTAGTGGGATGGCTCATGTCTGCCAAGGACGGTGGCTCATGCACGTGGTGGACATGCACAAACATGTATGTACTCGTGGGTGGTGGATGGAGTCCACCACAAACATGTATGTACTCGTGGGTGGTGGATGGATAATAGTCAATGGGCATCGTTCCCATCTTCCTCACATCCACCAACCATCGTTCCCATCTTCCTCACATCCACCAACCACCATTAGCAACCAGAGCTTCAGCCATTACCACCACCACCATTATTCTCCACCACCGGGAACTGCCTCAACGACGCGAGGTCGACGGCCCCAGCGCAGCGTCCTCTTCCTCCTCTGAAGAAGACCCTCCAGGCAGGTGCGTTCCGGGAGCAACTCCATTGGAGTGGCCATTGGGCAGCCCAAGGTTCACCGGGCTCCATCGTCCCGGCCGACGGCCGGCGTGCTGCAGCACGACGCGTGGCACTATGTGCCAGCGGCGGGGCGCCGAGGGACCGTTGGTGGTGCTCGCCATGCTGTCGAAGACGTCCCCACGCGCAACAGTCGGCGGCGTATCCTGAGGCTCGCGCTCGACGGAGAGGCTCCGGTGGCCACGTTCATGGCGCGTGCACCAACCGGCGGGGGCAGGTGCATCCCCAGCCCGAAGCTTGCCGCAGAAGCCCCAACGACCACTGTCTCGTGCGCTGGAGTCGGTGATGAAAGGCGCGGCGAGTCCGGCTGTGCGGGCTCCGCGGGCAGCGCCGGTGGCGCGGGCTCGACCTCGTAGTCCAGTGGTGGAGACCGTGACGGAGTCACGCATGGCCCTCATCCGTGCACTTGGCATGGATGTGGTGGTGGAGGCGCCGCAAGTTTCGGCTCAACGTACATTACTCCGTCCACAGGCTCCATTACTTCGTCCGCGTACAAGTTCGGAGCAGCCGGTCCGGTAAGGATCCAGGCCGGGAGCGGCGCGGCGTCGGCATGGCCGGTTCACGCGAAGCACCGGAAGGCCGAGCACCGTGGCGACCACGGGCGCCATGCCTAAGACGTGGTGCACGGCGGCGGAAACCGTTCCGACGGCCACCGAACCGGCGAAGATCGCGGGCGTGGCGGTTGTGGCGACGAAGTCCACCAACACCATGGCGACGGCGACGGCTCTGTCGACGTCGACCGCCGTCACGAACGAGGTGCAGGCAGAAGGATAGGAGACCACGAGGCATCCTCTTACCTTCTCCTTTCCTCCCTTCTTTCTTCTTTTCCGACGACTCTCGTCGGAGTTGTTTTGCCTTTTCTCTGCTCTCGGTAGAGTTACGGGCTGATAACGTGTTTAGAATGATTAAAAACAGATAATCCCTTTCATTGATGATACTGGAGGATTATATACATGGTCAACCGACGTCAATGCCACGAAGGGACACATCCCATCGTGGGGATGTGAGAGTGCTTCGAACGGTTGCTAGGGACAAACCGCATGCTAATTACAAGGAATGATTATTTAATTGCTAGGGACAAACCGCAGCTAATTACAAGGGAGGATTATTCCTAGATAATGGGATTAATTAAATCCTAACAGTCGGGTTGCCGTGTCGATCGTGGTGCTCGGCTAGTGACATTCACTTTGTGAACGCGCGCGCCGGCCGGGACCGTGACATCGTGTCGTGTGACACGCATGGACACCCTGCTTCCCACGCCGCGAGCCACTCCCGGCTATGCTCTAGCACGGATAAATCCATCTCCTTATTTCAGTGCCTAGTAGAGTAGTACTAGTACGTACGTGTATATATAGCTCTCACGTGTCCACTGTTCCGACACGTATGTATACGTGCGAGAAGACCAGAAGACTTATCGTTTTGACCAGAAAAGACAAGTTAAAGTGCCTGCGTGGCATGTT
The DNA here is from genome assembly GCF_904849725.1 of Hordeum vulgare subsp. vulgare. NCBI lineage: Eukaryota > Viridiplantae > Streptophyta > Magnoliopsida > Poales > Poaceae > Hordeum > Hordeum vulgare. Next base: position 48,541,837 of record NC_058524.1, read on the forward strand.
TTGCCAAGTCAGCTCCTAACAAGCAGGCCCTTTCTGTCATAAACATGCTTAAAGTGCTGTAATCCATCGATCAGTGATTTTTATCAAACTATTACAGAACACAAAACGTGCTGTTTTCTGCAACGAAAATGTAGCATAGTGTTTCCTGCTAACCTTTTGATGGTTTCATGCAATTTACTCGGGTGCAAGTGCAACTTATATGATGACAGACATGGTAAGAGTATCTATAACCGGACCCCTTATATTTGTCTCAAAGCCCCGTCCGTTCAGTAACCGGTCAGAAAAATGCGATTCAATCGAACTCCTCGTATCCATCTCAAGTGTCCGGACTGACCAATATCCCTTATATCCATCATAAATATGAGGTTGATACGAGGGCTCGCGTGCGTGTCCGGGCACGCCTGATCCGTCCACCACATAGGACGTGGCCCTATCCTGGATCATCTTTTCTTTTTCTTTATTCATTCTTTTACTTTTCTTCTTCTTCTCCATCAACCACGTGCAAGTGATCGAATATTTAAAAAATAATATGAAAAATGCGACTATACAAACGAAAAAGTAAGACTTAAAACACACACGTCCGATCATTGATCGATACATCCTGAAATGTATAAAAGGCCATATTTGTTAAATTTGATTGTAGATGTTCTAAGTATACTTTGTCAAAAAGTTGGGCGTGTTTGCAACGTCAATTTCCACTAAGCTTAGCGAAAGGTGAAACGTGTCTGATATACGACCAATTGAGCGCCCCTGGCTTGTGCAGGTACCATGCATGGACAGTTTCCGTGTGACACGACACGATGTCACGATCAATGAACGCGCAAGACCGATGCTACTACCGCGAAAGGAGCACAAAATGATACTGTGCCACTTACCTTACTCGGAATTTAGGCAGTACTCCCTCCGTTCCAAAATATAAGACTTTTTAAAAATTTCATTAAAAGACTACGTACGGAACAAAACGAGTGAATCTACATTCTAAAATATGTCTATGTGCATCCGTATATAGTTTATAGTACAATCTTTAAAATGTCTTATATTTAAGAACGGAGGGAGTACATAGATATCGTGCTTAATTGACGGACGGGCGGCCGGGTGCAGCTCATGATCAGCGGGTGCAAGCGGCAAAGGTCAAGGCTTTCGTTGAAGAATCAAGGGAGGGAGAACGCATGACACGCATGCAGCACCAACCATGGATGCAACGCCACCGGAGGAAAACAACCAAAGAAACACTTTAAAACGCCCGTTGTGCCGGTCAGGATCAGGTATTTTCTAACTCTAAGTGGATTGACTTGTTTTCCCTTTGTGATTAGCTGCAGCGGGTCCATTGAACCCTGCATCCGTCCACAAGGGGCCGTGTCGGTACGTGGTATCAAGTCCTGACCACCGAGAGTTAATTGTCAAAAGACTACCACAATTTAGACCGTATTCATAAATTGATGTCATCTTTTAAATTTTTTGCAAATACGTATCAAGGTACAGGCCGTATTTTACAGATCCTGTATTTCTACGTATAGATGCTCTTTCTGACAGGTATGGTCCACCGGTCAGTCTCCTTACAAAAAAACCGGTCCGAACCGCTTCTATCCGGGAAAAACCGACTCTTTCTTTCCGTCCAAACCGGACAGGCAAAAAAAAAAAACTACGTCACCTCCACCGAGCCCACCATCTCCCCCATCTCCCCTGCTCCTCCACCCCGCCTCCCCCTCACCGCCACCAGCGCCACACCCCGCCGGCCACTCCCTCCACCCCCACCAGCACCGCCCCTCCCTCCTCCGCCCCCACCCCCGCCTCCTCACCATCTCCCCTGCTGCGTTCGATCACGGGCTCGCGATGGCTGCGCTCTCAGATCTCGTCGTGCCCCGCGGAGTGGTCGAGGGCGGCGATGGCGACGCTCGACGTCGTCGACGTGGTCCTCTGTCTCGTGGACGACGTCCTCGACGACTTCCTGGAAGAGAGCCCCCTCGGCTGCTACTGTCACCGGAGCCAGGGCAAGGCGGCGGCGGCGGGCGGGGGGGGGGGGGGGAGGAGGGCGACGGCTCGTCGTGGAGGAGGGAGGGGCGGTGCCGGGACGCGTGCCGGGAGGAGCTGTTGCGGCTTGTCGCGGCGGTCGGCGGGGGCACGAGGAGGAAGGAGGGCGCGTCGCCGGCGAAGGCCCGGAGCCCGAGGTGGTCCGACGGCGGATGCGGGAAGTGCCGCGCGTGGCGGACCTCCGGCGCCGGCGGCGACCGGCTGCGCTTCGTCCTGCAGGAGCCACTGCAGGCTGATCGCCGTGGATCTCCTCGGCTTTGGCGACAGCCCCAAGCCGGTCAACTGCGCGTACACGCTGCGAGGAGCAGTGGAGATGGTGGGCTCGCTGGAGGAGACGAAGTCGTTTTTTTTTGCCTGTTCGGTCTGGACGAAGAGAAAGAATTGGTTTTCCCCGGATCAAAGCGGTCCGGGACGTGTTTTTTTGTAAGGAGACTGACCGGTGGGCCATATCTATCAGAAAGAGCATCTATACGTAGAAATACAAGAATCTGCAAAATACGGCCTGCATCTTGGTACGTATTTACAAAATTTTTGAAAGATGACACTAACTTGTGAATACAACCCGAATTATGATAGTCTTTTACAATTAACTCCACCACCGACGCGCCAAAAACAAAAGCAAGTTCGGAGGTTCAACGAACGAAACCGACCCAGACCCACTCGCTCTTGAAAAGACCGGCCCGTCTGTTTGTGTCCAGAAAGCACGCACCACCGGCCCCCGCTGGAATCTACGAAACCACACGAGTCCCTTTGGAAGCTCACAGCATCTGAGCATGTATGTATAGTGACCACCGAGCAGCCCCGTCACTCAGACGCGTGCAGTGCACCTCGCGTCCTACTCCGTACAAACCATGCATGATATTTTAAATTACGTCCATGCCCGGGCTCATCCGAGAGCCAAATTGTCGCGTCTTCTATATACATCTTAATATACTGCCAACTAAAATTTTATTTTCAATTACGTTTATATATTTTTTAATGTAATTTTTTTAAGTAACTTATATTTAGAAACGGATGAAATAATATGTAGCGGGGTCCTATTTTCCACCCTAGGCGGTAAATAGTGTTGGTTTTGCTGAGAGCGAGCCTCCCGACGCTTCTAGTTTGGCCGATCTATCTGTTACTCTCCCCGTTCCTAAATATAAGACCTTTTAGAGATTATACTATAAACTACATATTGATGCACATAGACATATTTTAAAATATAGATTCATTCGTTTTGTTCCGTATATAGTTTTTTAGTAAAATCTCTGAAAGGTCTGATAGTTTGGAACGGAGGGAGTAGTTTTCTTCTTCTTCTGTTGTTCTGTTTATTACTCTCTTAATTTGAACTATAACCGCGATACTTATTATGGCCGCACGGAGTAAGTTTTTTGGTTTACTATTATTACTTTTCTGTTTATCATTTCGTTTCTTCTCCTTTTTGTGTGTTATACAAAACAGCCACTGTGTATTACTCACATGTTCATCTCTTTAAGAAAATGTTCACCGTATATAACAAAAAATACCTGCATTATAAAAGGTTCAACACATTTTTTTACAAAATATGCAATGTGTATTTAATTTTTTTAACATATATTACAAAAACTTCAATGTATTCACAAAATATTCACTGTATATTACAAAATAGTTTTTTGGTTGCATAAGAAAAATGTTCATCATATATTCGGAGAACATTCAATGTATATTAACATAATATTCAATTTGTATTAAAAATGTTGGGAATAAAAACAATCCAGTAAACCGGTATGCTAGGATGAACTTGATGTGACATTGTTGGGTTGGTGTAATGCTAGTTTCTTTTCCTAATTGAAAAGGAATATGTATTTCTTATCAATTCCTATTATACAAAAGGTTTCCAGAAAGACTGCACAGAAATGGGTTTCATTTGGGTTCACTTATTTTAAAAATCACATATTATTCCCTTCATATGAACGAAAAGAGGAAGACTGAAGTTCTCTACCAAGGGCTTTGTATCACACCAGTGGTGGATCTAGGCCCAGGCCGGGGGGGGGGGACCGGGCCCAGGGATGAGGCCCAAATTCTTTGTAACACTGTAGCGACAGATTGTATCTTGAGACCCAAAATGCTACAGTGTACAAAGGGGTCCCGGGGCGGTCCGTTGGGCTGGATCCGCTCGTGTATCACACCATGACTTAGCACAAGTAGACAGAAAGATAAGATAAAGATAAGGAACACTAAAAAGGAATTCATGGGATAGTGGAATTGAAAATTAAGAAACACACACAAAAATAAATAGATCTAATCTCAGTAATCTTTGTAATACTTATTATACATAGAAAAACATTTCTTTCATATAAAATAAACCTCATGGATCCGCCCACCACAACTTTGTGCCGCAACCTCAAAATTTAGCACCTTAGGCCCCATCGACTAGATCAAGCCCCACAGAGCCACACTGCAAGATCCAGCCCACGCCCACACTCGCCAATAGATTTCACATATGCATGAGAGTTCAATGTCAAAAATCTTGCATGACTAGAGCACTGTCACGACAACAAACGCCTCGCGTGTGCCCTCACCCATAGGATGCGTAGATAGCGACGTCTCCGGGTCGACGGGCTCATGCCGATGTAGGCGGAAGGAGACGTGGTCGTGCCAACCATGTGGTGCCAACCTGCCTTGCCGCTGCTATGGCTTCACGGGGTTCCACCCTGCTCCTCCCGCAACTGCTCTGTTGTTACTCTTCAGTCGTCAAGAGCAACACCACTATAGAGTTGACATAGGCAACATGGGGCTGGTCGAACTCCCGTCCCAGATGCGTGCCCTACCGCTAAGGGCATTTATAACCGATTGCCTATAACCGGTTAGTGGAGTAAAATCTCGATTTTACTCCATTAACCGGCACCTAAACGATTCCCATCCGTTATTAGTGGAGTATATTTTTTCTTTGTCCGCAATAGTTTTCCTATTTTTACTCCACCAATTTGCAGTCGAGTATAACACTGTGCCTCTCTCTCGCCTCTATGCCACTGCATCTTCGCCAGCGCGCCTCCTACCGGTCCCATGCCGCCCCTGCAGCTACCTCGTTCCATTCCTTGCCCTCTGTCGCCGTTCTGCCCATCAGCCAGCCCGTTGGGCCGCCCTCGCCCTTGCCGGTATCAAGGTGTAATGTTGTCATCCTCGCCATTGTTAAATCGTCCGATTTCTTTCGAGTTTCTTCTTTTCCTATCATTCGCCTCTGTAGGTCACCCTCCACCTCTGCAGGTCACCCGCCACTCGCTAGTTCGGTCTAAACCACGCCGATCGGCTTTTGCGCCACCACCGCACTCAAGTGTTTGAATAATTGCCTAGGTGATTTTTTTGTTTGTTTCTCTTTGAACCGAGCCATTTGGATTGAACAGAACCGTGGGGATTATAGATGAAGAGGTCGAGGGAGATTGCCTTGGAGGACTCGTCGTCATCCGAAGAGGAGAAAGAGGACGACGATGATTTTGACACCATTTTAGGCATGATTTTCAATGATGATGTTTGGCGGTCGAGGAGAGCATCACAAATTAGCCACACACACACATCAACCATGATAGAGCGAAGGGCCATGCCAAGACCGTGAAAGATTACTTTGATCCAAACCCAATCTACCCGGAGAAGTAATTTCGCCGACACTTTCGGATGCGCACAAGTCTGTCACTGACCATTGCAAAAGCCGTTGAAAGATATGATGATTGGTTCAAGCTCCGAAGAAATGCATGTGGAGAGATCAATGCAAGCCGTCTGATGAAATGCATTGCAATTGTTTGAGTCTTGTCATTGTTGGAATTATGCCCTAGAGGCAATAATAAATATAGTTATTATTATAATTCCTGTATCAAGATAATCGTTTATTATCCATGCTATAATTGTATTGAATGAAGACTCATTTACATGTGTGGATACATAGACAAAACACTGTCCCTAGCAAGCCTCTAGTTGGCTAGCCAATTGATCAAAGATAGTCAGTGTCTTCTGATTATGAGCAAGGTGTTGTTGCTTGATAACTGGATCACGTCATTAGGAGAATCACGTGATGGACTAGACCCAAACTAATAGACGTAGCATGTTGATCGTGTCATTTTGTTGCTACTGTTTTCTGCGTGTCAAGTATTTGTTCCTATGACCATGGGATCATATAACTCACTGACACCGGAGGAATACTTTGTGTGTATCAAACGTCGCAACATAACTGGTGACTATAAAGATGCTCTACAGGTATCTCCGAAGGTGTTAGTTGAGTTAGTATGGATCAAGACTGGGATTTGTCACTCCGTGTGATAGAGAGGTATCTCGGGGCCCACTCGGTAATACAACATCACACACAAGCCTTGCAAGCAATGTGACTTAGTGTAAGTTGCGGGATCTTGTATTATGGAACGAGTAAAGAGACTTGCCGGTAAACGAGATTGACATAGGTATGCGGATACTGACGATCGAATCTCGGGCAAGTAACATAACGAAGGACAAAGGGAATGACATACGGGATTATATGAATCCTTGACACCGAGGTTCAAACGATAAGATCTTCGTAGAATATGTAGGATCCAATATGGGCATCCAGGTCCCGCTATTGGATATTGACCGAGAAGTCTCTCGGGTCATGTCTACATAGTTCTCGAACCCGCAGGGTCTGCACACTTAAGGTTCGACGTTGTTTTATGCATATTTGAGTTATATGGTTGGTTACCGAATGTTGTTCGGAGTCCCGGATGAGATCACGGACGTCACGAGGGTTTCCGGAATGGTCCGGAAACAAAGATTGATATATAGGATGACCTCATTTGATTACCGGAAGGTTTTCGAAGTTACCGGGAATGACGAATGGGTTCCAGGAGTTCACCGGGGGGGGGGGGCAACCCACCCCGGGGAAGCCCATAGGCCTTGAGGGTGGCGCACCAGCCCTTAGTGGGCTGGTGGGACAGCCCAAAAGGGCCCTATGCGCATTGGAAGAAAAATCAAAGAGAAAGAAAAAAAAAGGAGGAGGTGGGAAAGGAAGGAAGGACTCCCACCCACCAAACCAAGTCCAACTCGGTTTGGGGGGGGGGAGACCTTCCCTCCTTGGCTCGGCCGACCCCCTCGGGGCTCCTTGAGCCCCAAGGCAATGCCCCCCTCTCCCACCTATATATACGGAGGTTTTAGGGCTGATTTGAGACGACTTTTCCACGGCAGCCCGACCACATACCTCCACGGTTTTTCCTCTAGATCGCGTTTCTGCGGAGCTCGGGCGGAGCCCTGCTGAGACAAGGTCATCAGCAACCTCCGGAGCGCCGTCACGCTGCCGGAGAACTCTTCTACCTCTCCGTCTCTCTTGCTGGATCAAGAAGGCCGAGATCATCGTCGAGTTGTACGTGTGCTGAACGCGGAGGTGCTGTCCGTTCGGTACTAGATCGTGGGACTGATCGCGGGATTGTTCGCGGGGCGGATCGAGGGACGTGAGGACGTTCCACTACATCAACCGCGTTCACTAACGCTTATGCTGTACAGTCTACAAGGGTACGTAGATCACTCATCCCCTCTCGTAGATGGACATCACCATGATAGGTCTTCGTGCGCGTAGGAAATTTTTTGTTTCCCATGCGACGTTCCCCAACAGTCATATGGGTGTTGTGCCGATGCAATTGATGACTATGTACGCGTTGAAGAAGACACAATCTTGGAGGTTGTTCGAAGGTTCACCAAAGCAATGATCGTTGTTTGACCCGGAGTACTTGCCGTGCGAATAAACCTGACACTAGAGGTGAGGGGTACGAAAGGAGAGGACAGAGTCCTAGCTACGGCAAGCTTGTACGCAAGATGTATGAGTTCAGGCCCTCTCGTGGAGGTAACAACCCTACCTCTCAGTGCTCGGGAGCTCTTGCGGTGTGGAATGTGTGTTACAGGGAGTGCGAACCCTTGTGCGAGAGGGGAGGGGCGGCTTATATAAAGTGCGCTGCCCCTCATTAATACCACACAACCAAGGGTTGAATCAATGGAGCTAAAAGGCGTACGTTACTGATAACGTACGTAACTAATGTTACTTGTGACGACGAGCCGAACGCTCGCCTGTCGGCCTCCCTGGAGTGGCTTCTGATCTTCTACGTCGACTGGCTTCTGGTTCTTCCAAGTGGAAGTTGATTGTTGAGTGAATGGGGAAATTCTCCGAGTGATTGCTTACCGAGTGATTCAGATGATATGGCTATCCATTCGGAACCCTCCTTGTAGTCTTGAAGTCTTTAATGAGGTGCCCTTAGGTAGGACATGTAGGTCAGGCCTATGGCCCTACCCTAGGTACATATCCCCATCATTAGCCCCCAAATGGATCGGGGTTCGAGTGAGGAAGGGGTCGATGCAAATTTGATTGATGCATATAGATCTTGAACGTGCTTCGGGGCTTAGTAGAATGATGCGTCGATTGAAGTCTTCGTCATTCACCCTGATCGATTCTGCTGTGAAGTACGTTCGAGTGAATTTGAGCATTGAGGTTGATCCGATTGACTAACGGGATCTTGAGATGCGACGGATCACTTCATCAGGTCCGGATTTCACGGGATTCGAAATCTTGGTTAGCGTGCGCTGTGCGGTGATGACGCAACAACCAGTGCAAGTGGGATAACGACACCTCGATTATTGCGCTGCACTTATGGCCACGTATCACACCTCCTTTGTTATCGGGATAGACAGAGATCCGGTGGGCCCACCATTCAGTGACTCACTCGGGAGGTTATAAATCCAGCCGACGGTAGGGTTGGAGCAGTGCCTTTTCTTGATTCTCCTCTGTTTCCTCTCCATCTCCGCTCCGCAGGTGCTGCTTTGATCTGCCTCCGCCGTCGCTGAGATGACGAAAGGCAAAACGAGCAAGCTTGAGCTTGCCAAAAAGGGCGAAAAGTCGAAGAAGTCAGGCGGATGATCCGCGTTGCCGCCAGGGTGGATCCAGGGAGATTTTCTCCCGTCAACCATCCAGAAGGAGGATGTTCTGGATCTCGTCGAACACGGGATGATCGCTAAGAAGTCGTGGAGGCTGTCTGAAGGGGAGGTCGAGCCGGAGCCACGAGAATGAGAACGGGTCCTCCTCCTTACTCACATTGAGCGAGGTTTTTCTTTGCCCCCTCATCCTTTCATCTGCGGTTTTACTTTGGTGTGCAACTTCATCATCTTCCTCCCAATTCCATCGCATATCTTGCCGCATTCATAACGTTGTGCGAATGCTTTTTGGGCTACCCCCCTCATTGGGGACTATTTAAACACATCTTCACTATGTGGTGCCAATCCGTGAAGAAAGCTAATCCGAGTGATAGTAGAACTCATTCCATTCAGTTGTGCGGTGATCTGGGGATTCAAAAGAGGAGTAGGAGTATGTATCCTCAGACGACCCTTCCCGAGTCAGTCCGGAACTAGCAGTCGACTTGGTTTTACTGTAATGATATTGCATCTCCAAATATGTCGACCGGCCTTCCCCATTCACTTTGGAGTGATCGAGTGCTCCTAGAACGATAAACGTGTGGGATGAGGAGAAGGCTCAGGTAGGGATTCTGGTAAATGAGGTGGTTAATTTGGTCCGTGGTGGAGTGACTCGGATGGACTTGCTTGAAACATTCCTTTGTTGGTGTATTCAGCCTCTTCAGGCGATGGATCATGCTATGTGGCATTATTCGGGTCCTAAGGATTCCACTCGGTCGCATCCAGAGGAGGTTTCTGAAGAAACCGTGGCTCAGTGGCTCAAAGGCATCACTGGAGCCTGCGAAAATCCATTAGGAGCCAAGCGGGTCTTGCCTTTCTGTGCTGAAAACAAGCCATGGAACTTGGTGAGTTATTTCCTTGCCGATTACTTTCATATCTTTGTCGAGTGATTGAATCTTCATCGGACCGGCTTTGCTATTTTTACATCTAGTAGGAGTGGACAAACATGCATTCACCCATGTCGAACAGGGATCAACTTGAAGTTAGTGGGGAAAGCGAAGGTGACAGTGTCGACAGCAACTATGCTGAGGACAGCGAAGGGAGCGAAGACGACTCGCAGGAGAGTGAGGAAGAGATCCAGTCTCCTCCACCCATCGAGTCTCGATCCAAGTATCGCCATGATCCGACGGTTACCCCAAGCAAGACCTTAGTGTCAAGCACTAGGAATGTGAAGCGTGACCGAGCTGCCACGACTGAGTCGGCAGAAAAGGCCGCCAAATAACCCAAACCTGACGCTCCCAAGCCTCGGAAGGCTCTGCCCCAAATGAGGATTGTTGTGCCACTCGCTTGAGCGTGAGTGTTTACCTCTTTATTTCTTTTGTCGTTGTGAAATTTCATGCCTTTGATGTCCGAGTGGAATTTGCTTGCCAGAGCTGCTACCTCTGTGACGTTGCCTCGTGGAGATGAAAAACTCATGGACGTGGACACTACGGACATGGTCACCTCCCAACGAGGTATGACAAGTCTTCATTCTGTTCTGTTTTCTAGACATGATTCACCGATTGGACTAACGGACATTGTCGATTAACAGCTACACAGGTCATCCTCTTGGAGGACGATGAAGAACTGCGGCGGTGGATTGCTGAATTAGCTAAAACCATGCCTGAAACGCCGGTGTCGAGTGCTCCTCGAGCCAGTTCGATTGTTGTGACTACAACTCCTCCAGTCAGTTTGATTGTTGTGACTACAGTGTCGGCTGCGCCTCTTCTGGTAACTCCTGTTACCTCTACTGCAACGCCGACTCCTTCAATGCTTGCATATCCTCTGCACCGTGTCCCGGAAGGCCATACTGGAGCTGCTAAAGAGGTCATGATTCAGGCCGAACAGATGATGCTGCAGACCAAGGAGGCGTATGAGGCTAGCAAGTTGGCGTACGATGCCAGCTTGGTGCTTCAAGCTAGCGTCCGAGTAAGTGCAATTGTAAGTTCATTGCCGATTGAATCCCATCCATCATGACTTTGCACCCAATGGGTGTTTTATTGTGTTGTATGGTTGCTTGTTTTTGATCCAATGGGGACACGCTGAGTGAACCCACTAGGTGTAGTACCCGAGACTGTTGTCGAGTGCTTGCATCAGTAGTGGTCTGATTGGAAGACACACTCGTCTCTTTTTTTTGACTCGACGAGGCCAGACCTGGTCGAGTGGTTTTGTATCCAGTGAGGCGCGCTAAGTGCACCCACTGGGTGTAGTCTCCGAAACTATTGTCGATCGTTTACGAAGGGCAATAGTCTTAAGAACTTGGATGCATGATCTTTTTTCATACTTAGAGTACTTACGCCACAGATCGTACTTAGAGTACTTGCGCCACTCTATGTGTCGTGTGAATATGTTTCTTTAGTATCTCTGGGATAGCCTAAGACTGACGCTCCAGAAGATTCCACATTTATTCGTTGTCGCCGTGTTATTATTTTGTTTGCTGCGTTCATCATCGTATCATTCGCATCATCCGCATTGCATCGGCATCCTGTTGCCGTCAGTTTTCAAAATTGCATCCGTTATTAGTTGTCGGTTCTCTCCGTTCCCGTCATTGCTCGTTTTGAGCCCGACCACACTCGCACGCGACCGCGGCATCGTCAAATCCTTGTTCTTAAAAGTGTGTATAAAATATTCTCTGATTGGGTTGAAACTTGCCGTGCTATCTTATTTTAATATAAGTAGGCCAACTACAAACATTTTATACTAATTGCAAACATTTTCAAAAATAGTGAACATATTTTTTAACATTTTTCTTGAATCGGCAAACTTTTTTTAGAATGGACGAACATTGTTTCAGAAATTGGTGGAGCAATTTTTTGAATCCACAAACATTTTGTGATTTATTAAACATTTTTTCTTTTTGAAGTTAGTGGAACCATAGCGTTACACCGGGTGGTTCTGCAACATAAATGACAACGAATTATCCGAATTTGAGTAAAAATGGTCCAATGTTCAATTTAAGGACAGTAAAACCGAACCTAATCCGACCTCTCTTACGCATCCATTGGTTTTGACCGTTGGATCTCGCTTCACTGTCGTTGTTGGTCGTACGATGCATCATTCCCGGCAGTGCGGGCTGCGCCTGGGGCCTGGGCCGGCTGTCCTTGGCCTGCTATTCCGGGGCAGAATTGGATGCCTCTCGTTCATTGTTACTAGTTAACGTCCGATCCGAAATGAGCGGTAATGATTCTACCCCGTGTCCACGTCTTATACCTAATGTCCTAATCCCTTTCGCGCACCTCGCCCCACGCCGCTACCCCCGACCACTCCCAGTCTCGCCCTAGGTCAGAGAGAGAGAGAGAGAGGTGGGTGATTGATGGGAGCGGCGGCGTCCACTGGCGATCCACACATCAGGTCCCCTTGATCCTTCACTCCTCAGATGGCAGCGGAGACGTCAACTGGCGATCCATCCTTCTCCTCTCACGATGGCAGCGGTGGCGACCGCTGGCGATCCACGGATCTGTCTCCCCTCGATCCTTCTCCTCTCGCGACATATGTGCGCCGCCGCGATGTAGGGCAAATGGAGGAGTGCGTGAAGACCAGGAGGTGAAGTGTGGCACCCCTCATGACGAGCAGCAGCATCGGAGTCGTCACGTCAGCTCGCCCGGCGGTCGTCTGGATCCCAGACGCAACTATTGTCAAAAACGGACGCTGCCCTTCCACCCTTAGACCACATCGGCACGCTGCCAAGGAGTACTCATCTATCCCTTTGCAGGTCCCCATCATTATTTCAACCTCTATCTTGTGTTGATCTATCCATGTCATCGGCATCCTCCCGCCATTCCTTATTACCTCTGACTGCTATATGGAACAATTAGGAGTAGATGGAACTTGGGAGCACAAAGCGATCAGTTCCTACTTATGGTTAAGAATCTAGAGGAAACAAGGTAAAAGATTAGCACTGCTTACAAAATTATAATTAGGTCTCTCTTTGTTTTCTAATTATATATCCAAAAGGTATTATTGGTAGTGACTGCCAAATATTTGATACTTTGGCATTCTCTTGTTATTTCAGAATTTTCGTGGGATTTACATTGGACACTAGACTGTTTCACATCTCAAAATTCATGTCCTTAATTACTTCCACGTACACCTTCCCTTCTTCCACTCTAAATTTAGACCTTCCCTTCTTCCACTTTCAGTTTAGCTCTTCAGTTAATACAAGTTGTGGCTCTTTAGTAGGTCAGACACTTAACCAGAAGGAAAAACAGTAGCCGTGCATACAATGCAAAGTTAGCAACAAAACTAAATTTGATTGTGGAGAAGATCTTGATTGAGTCATGTAACAAGTCCTCGAGCATAAACCATTATACTAAATGGAGCCGACCAGGAAGTTCTTCTTTCGAGGTAAAACTTTTTAACTTTATGTATCCAATGAATATTAGAGTGATATTCATCTAAAAGTGTTCTTAGATAACTTAACATTTCAGTTTTTGGAGTGTTGAATTTTTGTGGAAAAATTGGTGATCTCTGGTCAATGTGAAGAGGCTGATGAGCTAGAAGACTATCAACTCAATACGTGTGTGTATTACTTAACAATGGAAAACTACCTTGCTATCAACTACGAAAAAGGGGTTCAATCGATTATCTCAAGTAAGTACTTGCCTTCAGGTTAGACGTGGAATAATATAACTCTGATAGGGATAAGCTAGCTTATTTCCCTGTACACTGCTACTTTTCACAAGAAAAATGTAGATGCCATAATAGCAATGTGTAGTTAGCCAGAAATCCAGAATATATATCAATCTCAAGCTTATACCTTCTGGAAACTTATGGATTTAATTAGTGTAGATGCAATATGCTACTGGATTCAAAACTAAAAGTAGGGGGCACCACAGATGCGTCTGGTCCTTGTGGGGTTCAACTTCGCTATGAATTAAGCCATGGAGCTAGGCGGTGATAAAAATTGATGTCCAATGCTGAAGGCAAATGTATTATTATCCTTCATTTTTGTTTGGTCATGTGGGTTCCAAGAGGACCAACTTCGATTATAACATTGTGCACAATTCACTTATAACATATATGACCAAGTAATAGCACAATGTTGCTGAACTGCAGACATACCCCTTCTGCGACATATGATGCATAGTGGATTATGTTTCTACATTATTTAGAAAAATACTTCTACACTAATCTGCTAAAGTAGAACATGTAAATGCTTACACAAAGTTCTTTTTAGGAGAGCAGTACAAGAAAAAGCATTTTTATGTGGTTTAGAAACTATCGTGAGATGTTTCCCTTTGTGATGTTTCAAGTTATAAAGTAAAATAAATATCTTTTGTTGTCTCATCTTTTTAGTGTTCCACATTCAGAGAATAAACTTAATTATGTCTCTTATTTTGTGAAATAACATTATCAATTACTACCCTTCTAATCTTACAAGGTCACGCAAATGCAGCATTTCGTTGGACAAGACTCATACTGATATAATCAAGATTATGCAGTGAAGGTTTTCTCCTATAATAGTGAGGGTTAATCCAACATTTCTAAAGATGGTTAATATTGACGTTTCCTAGATGGAGTGTAGTAATGTGATGGTCCCTTTGATGACATACATATTTGTTCTTTTTTGTGAACTTAAAAGAACTCGCAAAATCAACCTATTAATTCAAAATTCAAAATCGTGGAACTGTTTTTTCTTTCTTTTTGTATACTTCTCCTGATGTTTTGGTGACAAGCACATATTGCTAATCCGCATTTCATGATTACATGTTTTTCGCTGATATTTTTTACTCAATTTAATGGTTTGCAATGGTCTTCTGCTCAATATAATTGCTGGTATAGAATAAATAAAACTACTTTACTTTCAGAAATTTATCAACCCTTTTTAATATGTTTATTACTACCAGTTACGAAACAGAACAAATCAGTGCATCAACGAGGACCAGGGTTACCAATTGATGAGTTGATAAACTACCAATAAGATATGAAATCAAGAACCATTTGTGCCATATGATGAGCAAGAACAACGAGCTAGGCTAAAACTTTTGGAAAAACGAAGACCAAACAAGTTGATGGGTATTTATGATTTCAGTTCTTAGGAAGATTATTTAAGGTTGATTGTACAACAGCTTTAGAGTTGTCTTTTTACCTTACAACCTGATGTTGTAGCTAAAACTCCTAGCTGGTTACATAAGATTTCAGTGTCTGATCTTGCAACTGCAGTACACACATTATACTCTGCTAAAACAAGTACCATTGCTCTGTTTTGCTAACTTGAATATTCAGTTTGTGTCCTTAAATCCAAGAAAGTTATTCTGTACTCTTGCAGTTTCATGATATAAGACATTATTACATTCAATATGCTTACCAAAGAAATGTATGGGCCCGACAACGCGCGCCAGCGATGATCTAGTATAAAAATACAAAGAAGCTAGTTTGGTAAGCTACCAACAAAAACTTGCAATCAATAAAAGTACAAAGAGGCTGTTGCACCGAAAGTAAACATTTAAGGTAGACTGCTAACATAAAGTTCAGGGTTAAGATAGCATTGTTTTTTAACACCGCATCTTATGGATACTGCAAATTACTTCCAGAAAGTATGTCCGATCTAAATTGATATGCAGAGACAGAGAAAAATACACCAACTGCCAATATAAGCTGGGACTGAACAAACTCGTCCATATCATGAAGTCCACTAACTGTAAAATGCCACCATGTCTAGTATAAATAGAGCACATAAACAATTAGATACAAAGAACGAAATTACGTTGGAACATAAGATGTTTGCACTGACGCTGCTGCTCACTTGCTGTGAGATGATAGGTTTTCCCGTAGATACAAATTGCGGCCCAAAATCTGCAACTGCGATTGAGATAAATAAAAAGGGATGCAAGCATGGATGGGGGAAATCGAGCATGTGAATACCTGGCTCCAGCTCCTAGGAGCAGCGCACAGGTCAACGGCATGCTTCACTCCTGCGTACACGAACAGCAAAACGAAAACAGTATGGGGTTAATTTGATGGCTAATTTTCTAAATAATACATTTTTATTAAATTTGAAAAACAATGTGCAGGTTTGAAAATTTACAAAAATAACATACCGTTGACCTCACCAAAACTGACTCCCTCTAGTAGGCCTTGCCGTGGCTGATTAGGGTCTGTTCGGCTTCGGCTAGGCGGGGTCCAACCAGCCTTGACTAGGCTGATAAATACTAATCGGCTTCGCCATGACTGTTTAGTACTAATTGATTTATTCATGATTAATTAGTATTAATTGGTATTGTCAACGCCCGATGCATGGAGTCCCCTCCTAAATCCTTTTCTTTTATGATCACAATAACAAAATAGCCCTTCTATAATTTTTTCCGTCAATTTTTTCCGTCAATTCAACGATGTCTTCCTTCATCGTTCAACCACACTTCAAAACACAAACGCACTAGTTATTATGAGTTTGCCTTGCTCGGATCAAATCATTAGGCCTAGGAAAATAAAGAGTGCGAGTTTGCCTCCGGGGGTGGAAAAACTGCGTTGTTGGTGTGGCGATCTTTGCAAGGTGAAGGAGGTGACATATTTTTCAGATTAGTTGGGTCTGAAGTTTTTTATGTGCCCCAATTATGAGGAAGATTCACCCGTTGCTAGTTCACCGTGGAACAAGCCTCCGATATGCTTCAGTCATCGAAAATAAACACGTTGTTTATTTGATATTTATATTTCCTTTTTTGTTATAGTCTTCTCCGCCTCTGTGCATGTACCATCGTTGAATTGACACGAAAATACCGGACTGGGGGGTGGCTGAGATTCGTGAAAGATGTCGTCGTGCATGAGAAAGTTTGTATGCGGTAACAGAGGTGTTTTATTGATAAGATGCGGAAGAAAAACCGAGAAGAGGGACTTCGACTGGAGGAGATGTAATGACAGCGATAGGAGGCCCGTGAGGCTGAGAGGTAGAGAAAGAAAGAAATGGCTCGTGCGGCCAAGGCAGCAGAAGAAGCTGATGATGAAAAGGGAAAACATCCACGTTGAACTGAGTAGATTTTTGTTATTGTATCCTAAAATTCGCATCGCAACAAGTTGTATCTTAAAATTCGCAGCAAGTTGTATCTTAAATTGAACATGTTAATTTTTCCCGCCTCGCTTTCCCGTCATTTTTCCCCGCCTATTCTGCTCTTCAGCACCTGTAAACCCCCCTCCACACTAAGGTGGGTAAGCAGTGTAGTCTAGTAGCTTACTCTCATCAAGATGTCCCATTATTTTTTCGATCGTAGTTTTCACTCTGGTATGTCTGAATGTCTTCTGGGCTTAGCTAGCAATTTCAAGATAGACAAAAGGATAGTTTCATGGGATGAACTCATCAGTAGTGACACGCTACTGAATAAGCTTGCTCACGCATTAGCTAGGAAGGGGTGGCCTTCAAGGACATATAAGGAGATACGGAAAGAACTTATCAGGTTAAATGAAAGATGAAAGAAGAAAGACCAACACATATACGGTGGAGTAAAACATCTTTTTTATGGATGGACGACGGCGAGGACGAAGACGATATCTTCATGCCGAGTATCAAGTCCAGGAGTACCTCATCATCGAAGGGCAAGAGCTCCGCGTCGGCGAAGGGCATGAGCTCTGCATCGACGGAGGATGACGATGATGCCTTCATGTAGTTCTTCAACTGTATTTTGTAAGTTTAATCGTACCTTTTAATTCAGATTTTTTTTTATTTGTTTGTAATGTCATGTTGTGGGGCCATTATGTTCTATCTAAGCACGATGTTGGATGCATTTGTTTGTAGTATAAGTGTTATCCCCATTAAACTAACTGAGCATGGAAATAGAACATGAATATGTCTCATACATAAAATAGACATATATCTCATACATAATTAGATAGTCATGTCTCTACTGACAGATAGAAGCGTCACTGACCATGTCTGCCTTGACGCTCAGAGGGTGTGCTAGGCGTACTCCAGCCAAACCTATGGGGGGCCTAATGTTACGAAAAGGAATCTCGAACCCGTCCTGATCATTCTGTGTATCCTGAGTGGGCCATGATGGAGGAGAGGGGTTGCTATGGTTGGTGGCGGCTAAGATTTACATGTGTCGTTTGTGGGAGCAACGATGGGTTCAGGAGCTTTTATTGAGACGACATTTAGGGTTGTACTGCAGTGAAGTCTAAAGACACGAGTGGGTTCAAAATTTCAACAAACTTTACTTTTTTCTGCGATTTCGATTGGTGTTGAAATAATTGTAAACTCGAAATCTCGGACCAGATTCACTAATTCGAAGCCAAATCCAATTTCAACGAAAACAATTAAAATTTATCATTTTTTCATATATTGAAATTATTTTCCAAAGCGGGCGCGTGTAGTCGGGCTCAAAACGGGCAACGACGAGAATGGAGAGAACCGACAACTAATAACGGATCCAAGTTTTGAAAACTGGCGACAACGGGATGCCGATGCAATGCAGATGTTGCGCCTGATGCGACGATGAATGCGACACACAAACGAACCACACGACGAAAACGGAATAAAAGGGGAATCTTCTGAAGCGTCGGTCTCGGGCTGTCATATAAGATTTACGTGTGTCGTTTGTGGGAGCAACAATGGGTTCATGAGCTTTTAGAGGACATTTAGGGTTGTACTGAAGTAAAGTCTAAAGACATGAGTGGGGTTTTCAAAATTTCAACAAACTTTACTTTTTTCTGGTCAATTACGTCACTGATGTCATAACTTGACGCAAAAAGCCAGTTTAATGTTAAAACTAATGGCATATATTGAATTGGTGTTACGACTTGGCTTTGGCGTGATATACGGTGCATATCACATTTCTATACTAACAACATGTTGATTAGGCATGCCAACGTGGCATGGGGCTCGCTGTTAGCGACATGACCGCAAAGTGGATGTGTGGCCTGGTATTTCGTAAAAAACACATTTTTTCTCCTCATGGAATTTACAAATAATTGAAAAATTGGTGCTAGGTGCTAGGTGCATGCAAGGGGATTAGAACCGCCTTCCCGTAGTTGCCAGCAGCTCACGGCTAACCACTAACCACCTTACCAGGGACTATTTAATGCAATATATTTTTTTCAGAATCTTTTAAAACAATAACTTGATACCGCTTCCATATATTCTTTGACTACTGAGTTGGCCAATCCCTACAACCCATTTTGCACTGTTTTTGTCCAGAAAATTATAGCATCAATGTAATTTATAATAGATGTTATAAATTTCACATATTGATTTAACATTTATCAATATAATAAATTTTGAATTGCAAAACTGTTTATGTAATTATTTGCGTATTGAATAAAAATATATTCAATAAATGCTTATGTAAGTTTAAAATTGTTCACAGTTTTAACAAAATATTAATGTAATATATAGAAGTGTCCAAGATTTAAGAAAATTATTTGTTTTACTATATATTTACATAAATTCTTAAACAAGTTGATTTTTTTTTTCAGTTTTAACAAAATATTCATGCTTTAGGAAACATATATTCATATAATGTAAAAATAGTTGGCTGGGATTAGAAGCAGTGACATGTACTCCCTCCGTTCCTAAATATAAGTCTTTCTAGAGGTTTCACCAATGAACTACATACGGATGTATATAGACATATTTTAGAGTATATATTCGCTCATTTTGCTCCGTATGTAGACATCTAGTGAAATATCTTAAAAGACTTATATTTAGGTACGGAGGGAGTAGTCATCATGTACGAGTGGCCACCACAGCACGTAGCGGTGTTACTTTATTTTAGGTATTTATAAATATATGTAAATTATATTCTTATGCTATAAATAATAATGATGTAGAAAAGTATTACATTATAAAAGTGTTCATGTATTATTTCATACAATTAATTTGTATATTACAAAACTTTCACTTAATAATTGGCCTATTTAATAAAAAATAAAAAAATATTTTAAAAAGTGCAAATATGATTTTAAAAAGTTCATGATTTTAATAGATAAATTATGTGGTATATATAATTATATTTATTGTAATTTTAATTTTATTTTATTTATGACATACGATACAGTTTACATGTTTTTTTAATAAAGTAACAGTGTAAAATCAGCCTCTGAGACTCCAGCCCACTTAAGTTAGAAAGGTTATATGCTCTACGTATCAGTTAATCACAAGGTCTCTAGAAAAGATAATCGAAAGAAACATTGTCGGGTCTTTTGGTTTGGCCTGCGCTCCTATTCCCGACATGTCATGGGCATACAATTTTTGCATGATACTATGGGTCGTTGATAGATGTCACCCTGGTAACGTGGGTACCCTAAGCCGTTAACCGAACCCGAACCGACCTGAATTATCTGAATTGTTTTGTATCGGGTTTCGGTTTTCATTTTCTGGCTATAGGGTTTTCGCCTTCGGGTTCGGGTTCTAGTCTATAAAACCCAAAATAATCATACTATCCGAATTATTCATATTAAGCAAATTATTTATCCTATTATTACATTGTCATGTTACCCATACTAACTAAAATAGTCATATTACGGTAAATATCCGTACTACCCAAATTAATCATACCAAAAGTTGATGTGTGCTCCAAATATTTTGGGTTTCTTGGGTAACCGAATTACCCGAACCAAAAATTCAGGTAATTTGGGTTCAGATATTTTTTTTGAGAGAAGAAGTTTCGGTTCCCATTTTTAAATACTCGAATTACCCATAAATCGAACTACACGAGCCAAAATAACCAAAATATCCTAACGCACATGGTGAGATAGATGGGCCCCACGTGGTTTCATTGTGAGAAAAATATGCGTCGCAGACAAGGGTACCTCCGTGAGAATAAAAATTTCAAGTTTTATTTTTTCCAAAATAGCATGCACACGTCGTTCAATCGCTGACAGTGGGTCCCATGCCACGGTGGCGCGCCTAATTGGCATTGTGTTCGTATAGAAACGTGATTTGCTTCGTATATGTCCATCAAAGTCAAGTTATACCACTAGTTCAATGTATGTGACAAATTTTAGCACTAAACTATTTTTTGCGTCAAGTTATGACACCAGTGTTGTAATTGATTGGTGCTGAGATAATTGTAAACTTGAAATCTCGGACCAGATTCACTAATTCCAAGCCAAATCCAAGTTCAGCGAAAAACAATTAAAATTTATTATTTTTTCATATATTGAATTCTGAAATAATTTCAGACATTTCACCGATTTTTTTCCGTTACTATAATTTTAAACCTTGAACAGGAAAACTAGACTCAGAAAGTCTCATACAACATGTACTAAAATTCAGTAAACTAACTAACAAGACACAGACGCCGGTGCAGATCCATGGGGATCCACACATTCAACCAGCAATACTACATGGCAAGTGTAGTCGGTCACATGAGTATCTTGAGCCGTTTGGCCGACTTGCTAAACTCCCTGCAAGAGATGGATTCGACGCCATTGTTAGCCGTGACGCGGACGATTCGATGAAATGACAGGGGAATGCGCGCAGAACAAATTAAGAATTAATCCACAACTTACTCCCACGGCACGTCTCCGACGAGCATCCAGTCCCCATCCCCGTCCTCGTAGGTGACGGCGTATGGATCGGCATGGTGAACGGTGGAGGAGGGGAACATGAGGCGGAGCGTGTGGTGGAGCTCGTGGTAGGAGGCGTGGCGGGACAGGTCCACCATCCTCCCGATGGGCACCCCTTCCATCTTCACCTTCACGTGGCCGTTGTGGTGGCTGCGTGGGCGGTGCGCGCTCTTCACCGGCGGCCACCCCACCAGCCTCTTCCTCCTGCAGGATTTGCACTCAGTTTCACGAAAGAGAAGGGCGCATACGTCCTTGCATTGCCGTACCATCAAACAAGCAAACCCTCACTTGTTGCTCGTTCCCCAGTCGCGGGCGCCGGCAGTGCCGTCTTCCCCGCTGTCGTCGCCGTCGTCGTCACGCAGCAGGAAGAGCGGCAGCGTTGCCTTGGTGACCCCGAACGCCACCGCCGGCGCCGAGCGGTCCCTCTTCCCGCACAAGCCCGCCGGCTGGCCGGCGTGGTTCGGCGGCGCAAGCCCCAGCTCCAGCTCCATGGCGCCGGTGGCTAGCGCTAGCTCTCCTTCCCTTCGAAGCTGTTGCCCCTGTATCTACGTGATCACAGCTGAAATCTCGTGCTACAGCTAGCTACTCCGGCAGCACAGTGAGGGCGATGCGTGCCGTATATATACGCGCGCGGGGCGGAGCACCGTGGAAGATGGTTACGTTCGATGCATGGTGACGGTGGAGGTCGATCTGGAGAGGGTTAACCCGTCGTGGACTTGTGGCGGCCGGCCGGTAGAATGGGAGACATGGTGTTGGGGCTCCAGGGGGGCAAGCAGCGGGCGAGCAAACGTACTGTCCATGGTCAACCTAGACACATTCAGGATTCAGGATAGGATAGGTACCGGCGCCAATGGTGTCACGAGAAGTGAGAGCCAGATCCAGGAGGCATGTGCAGACGCGTGGGTGCTTCTCTATCAGCCGTCATTTAACACTTTGATGGGCTCCTCGTCGACCGCACAGCACCGGGCATCTAGAAAAAGAATGAGAACAGAGAGGAGTCTCTTCTCTGTGTTTTTTTTATATGGAGGCAAAATATTTGGCCCATCCGTTAATTAAAAAGAAGAGAATTGTTCAGTTAATTCTCGAAAAACCCAACGAAAACCAATACAAACAACCAAAAAACGAACTAGACTCACGAAGCACCAACAATGATGACTCGAAACAACCGAAGCAACATCGACAACACAAGACACGCACTAGTGGGGACGGGGCCTTTAGCCCCGGCCCGTAAGGGGTTTTAGTCCCGGTTCAACAACCGGGACTAAAGGGGCGGGACTAAAGGGCTAACCTTTAGTCCCGGCCCTGTTACAATCCGGGACTAAAGGTGCTCCACGTGGGCGCCTCGTAGCGCCCGAGGGGCAGGCCCTTTAGTCCAGGTTCTTTACACGGAACGGGACTAAAGATTTTTAGATTTTGCTGGTTTTTGGGTTTTTTTTTGAATGAAATTATTTTTGGGTTTTAGGGTTTTAGGGTTTAGGTGCTCGGGAGATTAACGTGATGCCTCGTCTGGTGTTCGGGAATTAGTTTTCATATAATTTAAATAGAAATAATTATGCATATATATAAGATTAACTTATCTTACAAGCGAGCATATATATACAATTATATGGAAATCTGAATTATCGGGACTAGAGCCCGTCTATTCGATTACATGGACGAACATCAGTAATGGCCCCTAGTTACACTAAATCGTCCTTTGTCATCTATAGCTTCCGTCCTCAAAAATCCCGCAAGCTCCTCTACAACACCAATCGCGCGTTGCTCTGGTAGGACCTTCGTCCTCATGGCCGTGTGCTATATAAGAAGAGGAGATGAATATGAATATCAATCATGATAACAAAGAATGACGGGTAAAAATAGAGGTGTGAATGTTCATTGCTTACGTCGAATCTGTGATCCTTGAGCTCACAGGTAAACGTGCGAATGGTCTCGCAAACATAGTATCCGCATAGATGCGTTCCCCGTGGCTGCTGGTCGCACTTTACGAGAATAGAATATATATAATCAAAATAATAATCTAGCATCATAAATGTATTGAAAATTAATAGAAGTATATCATACTACTACTTACCTGAGCCGCTCTAAAGGTCAGCTTCTCAGGAAAGTTAACGGGAGTCACGCATTTGAACCGCTTCCAAACCCTGCCCGACAAGGATAATGATTTGCTAAGTTTTTCATTAATTGATATATCAGAAAATCATCGAAAGAGACCAATAAAGCGCAAAAATGATTAAAATTACCCTTGGAGCATGTCCTGCAGGCTTTGAAACTGTTCCAAGGGTCTCGATAATGGGTCAAAGGCATCAACTCTCCCCTTATCAATTTGAATGTCCAACAGAATCCAATGGAAGCTGCACATGTATATATATATATATATATATATATATATATATATATATATATATATATATATATGTATGTATATATGTGTGTGTGTGTGTGTGTGTGTCAGTAACTTATCAATTACACTTATAAGTGAATGGACACTGTTAGAGCATATATCTCCATATGTGGTTTTGGTAATTGATGACAATTCCTATGGACTAATGGTTTCCTTAAGTTACATTTATAGGATTTGTCCATAGGCACTTCTTGAAGTCCATCTGTTGGGTTCAAGGAGTTTATATGATGACCAAGATGGTATTCAAGGTATTATCCAAAGAATGGTCATAGAGACACATGGTTGATCAAGATCTCAGACAAAGAGTAAATCAAGATGATCAACACACAAAGCGTACAAGATGTACCGAGAGGGATCAAGTGATCCCATGGTATGGTAAGCATTGTCCATTATGTATTTGTGTACTAACTCATGGTGTTCGTGAGAGTTCTATGTGGGGGTTAGGTGTGTTTCTATGGGCTTGCGTCAAAGGGAAGATCTCATACAACCCATGAAGTATGACGTCAAGTTGTGATAGTCATCAAGATTGCGATGTGCAAGTTCAAGTGGATCAGCACGAAGATATCATGCTTGAAGCTTGCCGTCCATTGTGGTGGCAATGGACTTGTGAAGATATGCTGAAGAGTGGCTCACCCATAGTGAGTATGGGGGAGCAATCAACTAGTCTTCATGAAGCCAACACAATCAAGAAAGGTGGTCCATCTTGAGGAAGCCAAGATCATCATCATCTAGCTCAAGAGGACGAGGTGCAAGGTATAGGTTTGCCCTTGATAGGTTTTGTGTTTAGGATAGATTGCTTTACTATCAAGGGGGCTCTCAAGTGAGTAGCTTGATCGTATCATTCGTTCAGAGCTCAAACCATTTGCATCCTTGCATCATACTTCTTGGTTCTTGTTTGGTGTTTCTCTTTGTGAGTTTTAGAGCTTATGGTCATCCTCGTGACAAGCTCGAGTTCATCGAAAACGGAGTCCATATGCATCTACTATGATGTTTTCGATGTTGGAGTTTTTGCTGGTTCTTCATTCATAGAGGACTCACATCTCTATATCTTTGGCATATTCATAACCGCATGGTCTTAAGATTTTCAACAAGCTGTTTGGATAGCCCTTGTCGTCCTGAATCCAACAAGCTTGGGTTTGCTCGATTCGGAGCTCGTATGCGAAAGTTAGGGTTGTTTCAGTGGCGAGCGGTAGTACCGCTGGACCTAGCGGTAGTACCGCTGGCCCTAGCGGTAGTACCGCTGGCTGGCGGTAGTACCGCCCCTGGTCAGCGGTAGTACCGCTCCAGGAGCTCAGTACCGCCTGCCTAGCGGTTGTTCGTGGACGGACCTTTTTGCGAAGACTTTCTTGGCGGTGGTAGTGCTGTTGCACTACCAGGGGCCCAGCGGTAGTACCGCTGGGGCCAGCGGTCGTACCGCTGGAGTGCCAGCGATAGTACCGCTAGCTGGCGGTAGTACCGTTGGAGTGCCAGCGGTAGTACCGCTGCAGCCAGCGGTAGTACCGCTGGAGCTCGGGTAGAAAGTGGGGGTAACGGTCTGATTCCTTCCCCCACTATATAAAGGGGGTCTTCTTCCCCCTTGGTCTTATCTATCCGTTGAGCTCTTGTTCTACCTCCATTGTTGACACTCTTAGAGCTTGATCACTCTCAATCCCTCCAATGATTCTTGCTTGTTCTTGAGGGAAAAGAGAGAGGAGATCTAGATCCACATCTCCACCAATCACTTTCTCCTCTATGTGAGGGGAACCCCTTGGATCTTGATCTTGGAGTTCTTTGTGAGCTCCTTGTTCTTCCTCTCATATCTCTCCATAGCTTTCGTTGTTGGGGAGGGATTTGAGTGTGAGGGACTTGACCACTTCGTGTGTTCTTTCCATTGCATTAGTTGCATCGGTTTGAGTTCTCCACGGTGATACGTGGAAGTGAAGTTTGAGAAGCTTATTACCTTTGGTACTTAGTACCCTAGATATTGTTCTTCGCGGATGCTTTGGCGTCCTAGAAGCTTGGTGGTGTCTCGGAGCTCAATCATCGTGGTGTGAAGCTCCGGGCAAGCGTCGGGGTCTCCAATTAGGTTGTGGGGATTGCCCCGAGCAATTTGTACGGGTACTGGTAACCGCCCCCAAGGGTTGCCACGTGTACGGGTTCGGTAACCGCCCCCAAGGTTTGCCATTTGTACGAGTTCGGTGATCGCCCTCAAGGGTCCCTTAGTGGAATCACGACATCTTGCATTGTGCGAGGGCGTGAGGAGATTACGGTGGCCTTAGTGGCATCTTGGGGAGCATTGTGCCTCCACACCGCTCTAACGGAGATTAGCATCCGCAAGGGTGTGAACTTCGGGATACATCATCGTCTCCCCGTGCCTCGGTTATCTCTTACCCGAACCCTTTACTTATGCACTTTACTTTGTGATAGACATATTGTTTATTGTAATATATCTTGCTATCACTTAGTTGTTTATCTTTCTTAGCATAAGTTGTTGGTGCACATAGGTGAGCCTAGTTGTTTGTAGGTTTTGTGCTTGACATATTAAACGTTAATTTTATTCCGCATTTGTTCAAGCCTTAACCTTAACTATTTTAAAGTGCCTATTCACCCCCCCTCTAGGCGACATCCACGTCCTTTTCAGACACAACAGAGTAAAGACCCTCACCTGAAGTTGTATGGAAACAACATGTGGTCACAGAAATTTTGATCTATTAGAAACCTTAGAAGGTTTTCCTCCGTCTCCTTGGGTTTATCAGTTAGCGTCGCTATATGTATTTTATCTGGGTCAATAAACCCAATATTTAGGATGGTCTTACTTTTACAATCCAGAATCTTCATTCTGCATAATAGAGTACAAGTTATATATAGACAATGAATTGAAATAACTAAACAAGTTATATGTAGACAACGAATTGAAAAACTTACAGATAATAGCAACTCATAAGAGATTTGTCGAGGGCGTCGCCATTGTACATCTGGAAGAGTTCATCAAAGTCGATATGGATTTCTTCGGAGCGGCCGTAGTACTCCCGTGGGACACTCAGCACGATCATCGTTCTCCCATTCTTTGATTCACTTAAGTACCATTGATGCAAGTAACGCATATTTGTTGGGAGATCATCTTTGCTGACCAAAGGCTCTCCCATGACAAACTGTGGCTTAGGGGCTACCACAGCCTTGGGTATCCTATCGTCTTGGGAAGCCAGCAAATCTTCAACCGAGATACCACATTCAGCCGCCAACTCCTTTGCTCTTTCAAAAGCTTGCCCCTGCACCGGAGGGGGAACATTCTCGGTTAACACCTTGAGGGGTGGGATCGACTGTTTGGCCTGTTGTCCAAGCTGAGGAACGTCTGATTTTTTCTTGCTTGTAGTTGAACTTGATTTTCTCCCACTTGCACTTGCACGTGAGCTGCTCTTTTTCACTTCCTTCTGCAATGTGATAGTCATCAGGCTTATAGTGTAAGTCATACTGTGATGGAAGGGTTATGAAGTCTTTTGCCCATGCTATTTGCTTCTTGGTGTATTCCGGGCGGGGCTCGGGTTCCTTCTTTTTCATCTGCGCATCATGATGTTCCTTTGCTATCCTGGCGTTTTCCTCGGGGGTACGATCATAAGGTCTGATAGGAAGATTAGCATGAGGTACCTTTGGGAGGGGCGACCGTTTGCGCTTTGGGGGGCTCCGTCGCTTAGGAATCGTTGGCGGAGCGTTCTTGGTGGCACGCTTCCGCTTAGTATCCTGTGCGGGCGGCGGCGGAGACGGACGACCCAAGTCTGGCGGCGGTGATCGAGATGGACTCGTGTTGTGTTGGACGACGTCATGTGGAGGGCTTGGAGGTAATGGAGGTGTAGGTGACCTGCGACGACTCGGAGGCGGTGTTGTCCTTGGGGCCGAGCCTGGAAGCTTGATGTAGTTCTTGTCCCATAGGATGACTCCACCCAGTACTTCTCCGAGTGTCCTCTCATCTTCGGGTCCAGCTATGTCGAGCTCCATATCATGAAAACCCGTCATGATTTCATCCACCCCGACTTTAGCAAAGCCAGCTGGAATCTCACGGCCATGCCAGCGTGCATCAGGGCCAGAAGGTAAAGCTTGTACGACGGCCACCTTCATGGATATGTTCTTGAATTTCTGATAGAGTTCACATGATGTTGACTCCTTGATTCCATCCACGGGGTAGCCGGGACCGCCCTCTATCATTCTTCGTGCATCGTCGGGCGGGGCCTCAGATTCAGCCACACTGCTTTTACGCTTAGATGGGGCGCCGGTAATATCAAGTGCAGGATCTTCCTGGCGCGGTACTCCTCTAAGCTCATCAATCTGCTTCTGTTGCTCGTTAATCCTGGCAAGCAACTGGTTGAACTTGTCATTCTCCTCATCCTGCTGCCGCTTCTTTGCTCTCTCTCGGCTTCTGTAAGTGTCTTGGTCTCTGGCAAACCCAAGCCACCACGGGTAAGAAGGACCGAAGCCTCGCGTTCGTCCTCCATGTTCGTCATTGCCGAGGACCAGTGTGAGCAAATCTTTATCTCTATCTGCAGTGAACTTTCTTTTTCCCTCCTTAATTTCTTTCACTATCATTTTCCAATTCTCCGTGGGTATCCTAAGACCGTCATTGCAGATGAGGTCCCCTGTTTTTTCGTCGTACGACCCACCATGCGCAAGGAACCAATTTCTTGCTCTCAATTCCCACTCATCACGGAGTGGTTCAGGTACGATGCCTTTATCTAGCAGATCTTGCTCTTTCTTATCCCACTTTGGGATGGCAGTCTCATAGCCCCCTGGCCCTAGCTTGTGGTGATATTTCTTTTTGTCGGCATTTATCTTGTTCTTTTCTGATAATGCCTGGGCATCTTTTGAATCCTTGTACTCTTGAAATGACTTCCTGTGATTCGCCTGCTTGGCTAGATACCCCTCGAATACTGGCACTTTCTTTGTCTTCAGATAGTTTTTCCATAGATTCTTCTTCCAGCTACGGAACAGTTCGGCCATCTTCTTCAGAGTCCACTCCTTGACTTTGGCCCTCAGTTTGTCTGCGGCGTCTTCATTCTCACATTCTGGCAGGTTGAAATGTGACATGAGATCATTTCAAAGATTATCTTTGTACCTTTTGGCGACATAGTCACTATCGGCTGCCCCTTTGCGCTTGTTCCACTCCCGAACGCTGATCGGGACGTGATCCCTAACAAGAACTCTGCATTACTTCTTGAATGTGTCAGCAACATTCTTAGGAAGCTTGGGTTCGCCCGTAGGCAATATCACCTCAAAGGTGTAATGCGTCCGTGCATCCAACTTTCTAGTCGGGCCTCGTTTCGTAGTTTTGCTCGATGTGGAGGCCTAAGAGGGAGAAACATTCGTCAAATGAATGTATATGTATACAATATAGAGCTATCTCCAATATTTTTCACATATTACAAGTGATTGTCGAACTTCATATGTATACCTCGCCGGACTTTATTATTTCTTCACCGGCTTCTCCATCAGTGGAGCTATCACCTTCTCCGTCATTGGACCTATCTCCTGCCCCATCGGCTTCATCTTCGTGTCGCTCGACCTCCATTCCAACGTCGCAGTTTAGATATGACGACGGAGATTCAGCTGGTTCAACGTCGGGGCCGTCTTTGATTATATCTTCGAGAAGTTCTTCCTCTTCGAGGTTCCTGATATGTGGATCCATAGTTCTGCAAAAAACGGATTCTCTTAACCTTTGTACCAAAAAAGAATTATTCTATCAGGAACTCCGTTCCAGAACAACTTTAGTCCCGGGTCGTGGCTCCACCTGGGACTCCTAGATTTCTGCATAGTATTCAAAGTAGGAGTACATTTCCAATTTGAGCATTCAATAAGCAAAACCAAATCGTAAAATAAAGTAGTATTCAAATTAGCATGCATTCAATTATAAGCAAATACATCATCTCTTTTGTCCGTACATCATCGAATATTATCACTAATACTCCTCGAATACTATCATACATATAGCATCACTGATACATCTAGAACCGTAGCGCCCGACGGGTATCGGCGCGGGCGGTGGACACCCAAAGAGAAGGAACTATCATAGGATCGTAGCTCCAGTGAGATCCCCGAAGAACCTGTCACGTATGCTCGAACCTGCCCTCCAACGCAACCATGTAGCGACGGACGTGCTCATCCTCCTCGCTGACACGGTGACGTACCACCTCCGCGGTGTCCGGAAGCCTCGGCACCCTCACTGGCCCACGCGACCGCCATCAAACAAGGATCGGGTCAACGACGGGCTGGCTCCTCACCAACCTACGCCCCCCGGAAGGTAGCACCTCCCAATACCAGCCGGGTGGAGCCCAGTCCCGGACAGGGCCCCTCTGATCAAGCAGGTGTCCTCCGTTGAGTCGACGACGAGGATGCGGGATAGGCATCGTAAAATGAACTAAAAAAAATAAACTAGTTGCATTAAGTTTCTTGCTAAAAATAAACCATTAACACTTAAGCATATACAATAGCAAAATTAAACCATTAACACTTAAGCATATACAATAGCAAAATTAAGCAATAATCTATGAAACACTATTAACACTTAAGCATATACACTATGCAATAGCAAAATTAAATGACAAAAAAAATATTTCTTCTTCTTGTAACCCTAAACTAATTTTTCCTCTTCTTCTATTTCTACTCTTCTTCTACTTCTTCTTCTACTTCTACTTCTCCTCTTCTTGTAGTACTTCTCCTCTTCTCTTCTTCTACTTCTCCTCTCCTCCTCTTCTAATTTTTTCTCTACTTCTACTTCTCATCTTCTTCTATTTTTCCTCTTCTTCTCCTCTCCTCCTCTTCTTATTCTCCTTTTTCTTCTTTTCTTCTCCTCCTCTTCTTATTTTCATTTTTCCTAATCTTATTTTCTTATTTTTGTTCATATTTCTTCTTCTTGTAACCCTAACCTAATTCTAAATATTACCAACCCTAATAATCTAGCACAAACCTAATAACAATGGGAATTAAATGACAAAAAGAACTTTTTCTTTTTCTTCCTTTCTTCTCCTTTTTCTTCCTTTCTTCTCCTTTTCTTCCTTTCTTCCCTTTTTCTTCTTTTCTTCTCCTTTTTCTTCTTTTCTTCTCCTTTTTCTTCTTTTCTTCTCCTTCCCTTTTTCTTCTTTTCTTCTCCTCCTCTTCTTATTCTTTTCTTCTACTTCTCCTCTTCTTCTATTTTTCCTCTTCTTCTCCTCTCCTCCTCTTCTTTTCTTCTCCTTTTTCTTCTTTTCTTCTCCTTTTTCTTCTTTTCTTCTACTGGCCGGAGTGTTGGGGAGGAGGGGGCGGGGTGTTGTAATTATGCCCTAGAGGCAATAATAAATATAGTTATTATTATAATTCCTGTATCAAGATAATCGTTTATTATCCATGCTATAATTGTATTGAATGAAGACTCATTTACATGTGTGGATACATAGACAAAACACTGTCCCTAGCAAGCCTCTAGTTGGCTAGCCAGTTGATCAAAGATAGTCAGTGTCTTCTGATTATGAACAAGGTGTTGTTGCTTGATAACTGGATCACGTCATTAGGAGAATCACGTGATGGACTAGACCCAAACTAATAGACGTAGCATGTTGATCGTGTCATTTTGTTGCTACTGTTTTTCTGCGTGTCAAGTATTTGTTCCTATGACCATGAGATCATATAACTCACTAACACCGGAGGAATACTTTGTGTGTATCAAACGTCGCAACGTAACTGAGTGACTATAAAGATGCTCTATAGGTATCTCCGAAGGTGTTCGTTGAGTTAGTATGGATCAAGACTGGGATTTTTCGCTCCGTGTGACGGAGAGGTATCTCGGGGCCCACTCAGTAATACAACATCACACACAAGCCTTGCAAGCAATGTGACTTAGTGTAAGTTGCGGGATCTTGTATTACGGAACGAGTAAAGAGACTTGCCGGTAAACGAGATTGAAATAGGTATGCGGATACTGACGATCGAATCTCGGGCAAGTAACATACCGAAGGACAAAGGTAATGACATACGGGATTATATGAATCCTTGGCACTGAGGTTCAAACGATAAGATCTTCGTAGAATATGTAGGATCCAATATGGGCATCCAGGTCCCGCTATTGGATATTGACCGAGGAGTCTCTCAGGTCATGTCTACATAGTTCTCGAACCCGCAGGGTCTGCACACTTAAGGTTCGACGTTGTTTTATGCGTATTTGAGTTATATGGTTGGTTACCGAATGTTGTTCGGAGTCCTGGATGAGATCACGGACGTCACGGGGGTTTCCGGAATGGTCCGGAAACGAAGATTGATATATAGGATGACCTCATTTGATTACCAACGAAAATCAAAGAGAAAAGAAAAAAAGGAGGAGGTGGGAAAGGGAAGAAGGACTCCACCCACCAAACGAAGTTGGACTCGGTTTGGGGGGGAGACCTTCCCCCCTTGGCTCGGCCGATCCCCTTGGGGCTCCTTGAGCCTCAAGGCAAGGCTCCCCCTCTTCCCCCTATATATACGGAGGCTTTAGGGCTGATTTGAGACTACTTTTCCACGGCAGCCCGACCACATACCTCCACGGTTTTTCCTCTAGATCGCGTTTCTGCGGAGCTCGGGCGGAGCCCTGCTGAGACAAGATCATCACCAACCTCCGGAGCGTCGTCACGCTGCTAGAGAACTCTTCTACCTCTCCGTCTCTCTTGCTGGATCAAGAAGGCCGAGATCATCGTCAAGCTGTACGTGTGCTGAACGCGGAGGTGCCGTCCGTTCGGCACTAGATCGTGGGACTGATCGCGGGACGGTTCGCGGGGCGGATCGAGGGACATGAGGACGTTCCACTACATCAACCGCGTTCACTAACGCTTCTGCTGTACGGTCTACAAGGGTACGTAGATCACACATCCCCTCTCGTAGATGGACATCACCATGATAGGTCTTCGTGCGCGTAGGAAATTTTTTGTTTCCCATGCGACGTTCCACAACAGTGGCATCATGAGCTAGGTTCATGCGTAGATGTCTTCTCGAGTAGAACACAAAAGTTTTTGTGGGCGGTGATGTGCGTTTTGCTGCCCTCCTTAGTCTTTTCTTGATTCCGCGGTATTGTTGGATTGAAGCGGCTTGGACCGACATTACTCGTACGCTTACGAGAGACTGGTTCCATCGCTACGAGTAACCCCGTTGCTCAAAGATGACTGGCAAGTGTCAGTTTCTCCAACTTTAGTTGAATCGGATTTGACCGAGGAGGTCCTTGGATGAGGTTAAATAGCAACTCATATATCTCCGTTGTGGTGTTTGCGTAAGTAAGATGCGAGCCTACTAGATACCCCTGGTCACCACGTAAAACATGCAACAACAAAATTAGAGGACGTCTAACTTGTTTTTGCAGGGTATGCTTGTGATGTGATATGGCCAAAGATGTGATGTGATATATTGGATGTATGAGATGATCATGTTGTAATAGATAATATCGACTTGCACGTCGATGGTATGGCAACCGGCAGGAGCCATAGGGTTGTCTTTATACTAACGTTTGTGCTTGCAGATGCGTTTATTATTTTGCTAGGATGTAGCTTTAGTAGTAATAGCATGAGTAGCACGACAACCCCGATGGCGACACGTTGATGGAGATCATGGTGCAGCGCTGGTGACAAGAAGATCGTGCCGGTGCTTTGGTGATGGAGATCAACGAGCACGTGATGATGGCCATATCATGTCACTTATGAATTGCATGTGATGTTAATCCTTTTATGCACCTTATTTTGCTTAGAACGACGGTAGCATTATGAGGTGATCTCTCACTAAAATTTCAAGACGACATTGTGTTCTCCCCGACTGTGCACCGTTGCTACAGTTCGTCGTTTCGAGACACCACGTGATGATCGGGTGTGATAGACTCAACGTTCACATACAACGGGTGCAAAACAGTTGCGCACGCGGAACACTCGAGTTAAGCTTGACGAGCCTAGCATGTGCAGACATGGCCTCGGAACACATGAGACCGAAAGGTCGATCATGAATCATATAGATGATATGATTAGCATAGGGATGCTTACCACTGAAACTATGCTCAACTCACGTGATGATCGGACTTGAGCTAGTGTAAGTGGATCATGAACCACTCAAATGACTAGAGAGATGTACTTTTTGAGTGGGAGTTTAGCGAAATAATTTGATTAAGTTAAACTCTAATTATCTTGAACATAGTCTAAGTCCACTTTGAATATATTTGTGTTGTAGATCATGGCTCACGCGACAGTCACCTTGAATTTTAATACGTTCCTAGAGAAAGCTAAGTTGAAAGATGATGGAAGCAACTTTGTAGACTGGGCTCGTAATCTTAAACTAATCTTACAAGCTGGGAAGAAGGATTATGTCCTTAATACTGCGCTAGGAGATGAACCACCCGCTACGGCTGATCAGGATGTTAAGAACGCTTGGTTAGCACGTAAGGAGGACTACTCAGTAGTTCAATGTGCAGTCTTGTATGGCTTAGAACCGGGACTTCAACGTCGCTTTGAGCGTCATGGAGCATTTGAGATGTTCCAGGAGTTGAAGTTTATCTTTCAGAAGAACGCCTGGATCGAGAGGTATGAGACCTCCGATAAATTCTATGCTTGCAAGATGGAGGAGAACTCGTCTGTCAGTGAACATGTGCTCAAAATGTCTGGGTACTCAAACCGTCTAGGTGAGCTAGGGATTGAACTCCTGCAAGAGGCTGTCACTGACAGAATCCTTCAATCACTGCCGCCAAGCTATAAAGGCTTTGTGTTGAACTACAACATGGAAGGGATGAACAAGTCTCCCGGCGAGTTGTTTGCGATGCTGAAAGTCGCAGAGTCTGAACTCCGTAAAGAGCATCAAGTGTTGATGGTGAATAAGACCACTAGTTTCAAGAGAAACGGCAAAGGCAAGAAGGGTAATTCAAAGAAGAGCGGCAAGCCTGTTGCCAATCCGACGAAGAAACCCAAAGCTGGACCTAAGCCTGAAACAGAGTGTTACTACTGCAAGGGTATGGGTCACTCGAAACACAATTGCCCCAAGTATCTGGCAGATAAGAAGGCGGCCAAAGAAAAATCAGGTATATTTGATATACATGTTATTGATGTGTACTTAACCGGCTCTCGTAGTAGTGCCTGGGTATTCGATACCGGTTCTGTTGCTCATATTTGCAACTCGAAACAGGAACTGCGGAATAGACGAAGGCTGGCGAAAGATGAAGTGACGATGCGCATAGAAAATGGTTCCAAGGTTGATGCAATCGCCGTCGGCACAGTTTCACTTCAGTTACCATCAGGATTAGTTATGAACTTGAATCATTGTTATTTAGTGCCTGCGTTGAGCATGAACATTATATCTGGATCTTGTTTATTGCAAGACGGTTACTCTTTTAAGTCAGAGAATAATGGTTGTTCTATTTCTATGAGTAACATCTTTTATGGTCATGCACCCAATGTGAGAGGATTGTTCATATTGAATCTTGATAGCGACACACACATACATAACATTGAGACCAAAAGAGTTAGAGTTAACAATGATAGCGCCATATTTTTGTGGCACTGCCGCTTAGGTCATATTGGTGTAAAGCGCATGAAGAAACTCCATGTCGATGGACTTTTGGAGTCACTTGACTTTGATTCGCTTGACACGTGCGAACCATGCCTCATGGGCAAGATGACTAAAACTCCGTTCTCCGGAACAATGGAGCGTGCAAGTGACTTGTTGGAAATCATACATACCGATGTGTGTGGTCCGATGAGCGTAGAGGCACGTGGCGGATATCGTTATTTTCTCACCTTCACTGACGATTTGAGTAGATATGGTTATGTCTACTTAATGAAGCAAAGTCTGAAACATTTGAAAAGTTCAAGCAATTTCAGAGTGAAGTTGAAAATCATCGTAACAAGAAGATCAAGTTCCTACGGTCTGATCGTGGGGGTGAATATCTGAGTTTCGAGTTTGGTGCTCACTTAAGACAATGTGGAATTGTTTCACAGTTGACACCGCCTGGAACACCACAGCGTAATGGTGTGTCCGAACATCGTAATCGTACTTTATTAGAGATGGTGCGATCTATGATGTCTCTTACCGATTTGCCGTTATCGTTTTGGGGTTATGCATTAGAAACAGTTGCATTCACTTTAAATAGGGCACCATCAAAATCCGTTGAGACGACACCATACGAACTGTGGTATGGCAAAAGGCCAAAGTTGTCGTTTCCTAAAGTTTGGGGATGTGATGCTTATGTCAAAAAGCTTCAGCCTGAAAAGATGGAACCCAAAGCGGAAAAGTGCGTCTTCATAGGTTACCCAAAAGAGACAGTTGGGTACACCTTCTATCTCAAATCCGAGGGCAAAGTGTTTGCTGCTAAAAACGGAGCTTTTCTCGAGAAGGAGTTTCTCTCGAGAGAATTGAGTGGGAGGAAGATAGAACTTGACGAGGTTGTCGAACCTCTCATCCCTCTGGATGGTGGCGCAGGGCAAGGGGAAACCTCTGTCGTTGTGACGCCGGTTGAGGAGGAAGTTAATGATGATGATCATGAAACTCCGATTCAAGTTTCTGTCGAACCACGCAGGTCGGCGAGACCACGTGCTGCTCCAGAGTGGTACGGTAATCCCGTCTTATCAATCATGTTGTTGGACAACAATGAACCTGCAAATTATGAAGAAGCAATGGTGGGCCCAGATTCCAACAAATGGCTAGAAGCCATGAAGTCCGAGATAGGATCCATGTATGAGAACAAAGTGTGGACTTTGGAAGTACTGCCTGAGGGCCGCAAGGCTATTCAGAACAAATGGATCTTTAAGAGTAAGACGGACGCTGACGGCAATGTGACCGTTTATAAAGCTCGACTTGTGGCAAAGGGTTTTTCACAAGTTCAAGGAGTTGACTACGATGAGACATTCTCACCCGTAGCGATGCTTAAGTCCGTCAGAATCATGTTAGCAATAGCTGCATTTTTCGATTATGAAATCTCGCAGATGGATGTCAAAACGGCGTTCCTTAACGGTTTCCTTAAGGAAGAATTGTATATAATGCAACCCGAAGGTTTTGTCGATACTAAGAATGCTAACAAGGTGTGCAAGCTCCAGCGATCCATTTATGGACTGGTGCAAGCATCTCGGAGTTGGAACAAACGCTTTGATGAGGTGATCAAAGCATTTGGGTTTATACAAGTGGTTGGAGAATCTTATATTTACAAGAAAGTGAGTGGGAGCTCTGTGGCGTTTCTAATATTATATGTGGATGACATATTGCTGATTGGAAACAACGTAGAGTTTTTGGAGAGCATAAAGGATTACTTGAATAAAAGTTTCTCTATGAAGGACCTAGGAGAAGCTGCTTACATTCTAGGCATTAAGATCTACAGGGATAGATCAAAACGCCTGATAGGACTTTCACAAAGCACATATCTTGAGAAAGTTTTGAAGAGGTTCAAAATGGAACAGTCCAAGAAAGGGTTCTTGCCAGTTTTACAAGGTACGAGATTGAGTAAGACTCAGTGCCCAGCAACTGATGAGGATAGAGAGCATATGCGCACCGTCCCCTATGCTTCAGCCATAGGTTCTATCATGTATGCAATGCTGTGCACTAGACCGGACGTTAGCCTGGCCATAAGTATGGCAGGTAGGTTCCAGAGTAATCCAGGAGTGGATCACTGGACGGCGGTCAAGAATATCCTGAAGTATCTGAAAAGGACTAAGGAGATGTTTCTCATGTATGGAGGTGACGAAGAGCTCGCCGTAAAAGGTTACGTCGATGCAAGCTTTGACACAGATCCGGACGACTCTAAGTCGCAAACCGGATACGTATTTATTCTTAATCGGGGTGCGGTAAGCTGGTGCAGTTCCAAGCAAAGGGTCGTAGCAGATTCTACATGTGAAGCGGAGTACATGGCTGCCTCGGAGGCGGCTAAGGAGGGTGTCTGGATGAAGCAATTCATGACGGATCTTGGAGTGGTGCCAAGCGCACTGAATCCAATAACCTTGTTCTGTGACAACACGGGTGCCATTGCCTTAGCAAAGGAACCACGGTTTCACAAGAAGTCCAGACACATCAAACAACGCTTCAACCTCATCCGCGACTACGTCGAAGGGAAGGACGTAAATATATGCAAAGTGCACACGGATCTGAATGTAGCAGATCCGCTGACTAAACCTCTTCCACGGGCAAAACATGATCAACACCAAAACTGTATGGGTGTTAGATTTATTACAATGTAATTCGCATGATGATCTGAGGGCTAGATTATTGACTCTAGTGCAAGTGGGAGATTGTTGGAATTATGCCCTAGAGGCAATAATAAATATAGTTATTATTATAATTCCTGTATCAAGATAATCATTTATTATCCATGCTATAATTGTATTGAATGAAGACTCATTTACATGTGTGGATACATAGACAAAACACTGTCCCTAGCAAGCCTCTAGTTGGCTAGCCAGTTGATCAAAGATAGTCAGTGTCTTCTGATTATGAACAAGGTGTCGTTGCTTGATAACTGGATCACGTCATTAGGAGAATCACGTGATGGACTAGACCCAAACTAATAGACGTAGCATGTTGATCGTGTCATTTTGTTGCTACTGTTTTTCTGCGTGTCAAGTATTTGTTCCTATGACCATGAGATCATATAACTCACTAACACCGGAGGAATACTTTGTGTGTATCAAACGTCGCAACGTAACTGGGTGACTATAAAGATGCTCTACAGGTATCTCCGAAGGTGTTCGTTGAGTTAGTATGGATCAAGACTGGGATTTGTCACTCCGTGTGACGGAGAGGTATCTCGGGGCCCACTCGGTAATACAACATCACACACAAGCCTTGCAAGCAATGTGACTTAGTGTAAGTTGCGGGATCTTGTATTACGGAACGAGTAAAGAGACTTGCCGGTAAACGAGATTGAAATAGGTATGCGGATACTGACGATCGAATCTCGGGCAAGTAACATACCGAAGGACAAAGGGAATGACATACGGGATTATATGAATCCTTGGCACTGAGGTTCAAACGATAAGATCTTCGTAGAATATGTAGGATCCAATATGGGCATCCAGGTCCCGCTATTGGATATTGACCGAGGAGTCTCTCAGGTCATGTCTACATAGTTCTCGAACCCGCAGGATCTGCACACTTAAGGTTCGACATTGTTTTATGCGTATTTGAGTTATATGGTTGGTTACCGAATGTTGTTCGGAGTCCCGGATGAGATCACGGACGTCACCAGGGTTTCCGAAATGGTCCGGAAATGAAGATTGATATATAGGATGACCTTATTTGATTACCGGAAGGTTTTCGGAGTTACCGGGAATGTACGGGAATGACGAATGGGTTCCGGGAGTTCACCGGGGGGGCAACCCACCCCGGGGAAGCCCATAGGCCTTGGGGGTGGCACACCAGCCCTTAGTGGGCTGGTGGGACAGCCCAAGAAGGCCCTATGCGCCATAAGAAGAAAATCAAAGAGAAACGAAAAAAAAGGAGGAGGTGGGAAAGGGAAGAAGGACTCCACCCACCAAACCAAGTTGGACTCGGTTTGGGGGGGGGGGAGACCTTCCCCCCTTGGCTCGACCGACCCCCTTGGGGCTCCTTGAGCCCCAAGGCAAGGCTCCCCCTCTTCCCCCTATATATACGGAGGTTTTAGGGCTGATTTGAGACGACTTTTCCACGGCAGCCCGACCACATACCTCCACGGTTTTTCCTCTAGATCGCGTTTCTGCGGAGCTCGGGCGGAGCCCTGCTGAGACAAGATCATCACCAACCTCCGGAGCGCCGTCACGCTGCCGGAGAACTCTTCTACTTCTCCGTCTCTCTTGCTGGATCAAGAAGGCCGAGATCATCGTCGAGCTGTACGTGTGCTGAACGCGGAGGTGCCACCCGTTCGGCACTAGATCGTGGGACTGATCGCGGGACGGTTCGCGGGGCGGATCGACGAACGTGAGGACGTTCCACTACATCAACCGCGTTCACTAACGCTTCTACTGTACGGTCTACAAGGGTACGTAGATCACACACCCCGTCTCGTAGATGGACATCACCATGATAGATCTTCGTGCGCGTAGGAAAATTTTTGTTTCCCATGCGACGTTCCACAACACGGGGGCCTTACCGGCCGGAGGTGTCGACGGCGCGCGGCGAGGAGGACGGCGGCGCGCGGCGAGGAGGGCGGCGCGTGACGAGGAGGACAGCGGCGGCGAGGAGGACGACGGCGACGACGAGGAGGACGACAGGCGGCGGCGAGCAGGACGGCGGGCAGCCTGACGGCGTCGTCGAGTTCGTCGTTGTGCCGCGCCGGGCAGGAGAACGTGAGGAAGAAGAAGAGAAATGGACGATTTGGGTTGGAATTTTTCGAAGTCCCGCTTATATAGGTGGATCTATAGTCCCGGTGCGTGGCTCGAACCGGGACTAAAGACCCCCTTTAGTCCCGGGTGGATCCACGGCCCGGGACCAAAGCCCCTCGTTTCCCGCCTCCTCGTCTGCCGAAAAGGGGGTCTTTAGTCCCGGTGCGGAGCCTCAACCGGGACTAAAGGGGGGTCTTTAGTCCCGGTTGGAGCCATGCACCGGGACTAAAGCCCCTCCTCGGCTGCACGATAAGTTTAGTCCCACCTCGCCCAGCGAGGGGGACTAACACTTGTTTATAAGCCCCGTCGCAGCTTCTCCATCGAGCTCCTCTCTAAAGCAGGCTTACGAGCCTAAACTCACTGAAAATTGAAACTATATTCGAAATTATAGAGAAAATTCAATCTAAATTCACTAGAGAAAAATTTAGATTGAATTTTCTCTATGATTTCGAATATAGTTTCAATTTTTTTCTATTTTCATAATTAATAATTTTGACTATCCAAACTATTATCTATTTTGTTATTTTCAATTAAAAACTATGTTTATTAAAAATTCTTTTTGCATATTTGAGAATTTGACAAAACTATGATAATGAAAAGTGTTTGAAATTGAATAAATAATGCAAAACTATTTTCTATTTTCATAATTAATTATTTTGACTATCCAAACTATTATCTATTTTGTTATTTTCAATTAAAAACTATGTATATTAAAAATTCTTTTTGCATATTTGAGAATTTGACAAAACTATGATAATGAAAAGTGTTTGAAATTGAGTAAATAATGCAAAACTATTTTCTATTTTCAAAAGTAATTATTATGACTATCCAAACTATTATCTATTTTGTTATTTTCAATTAAAAACTATGTTTATTAAAAATTCTTTTTGCATATTTGAGAATTTGACAAAACTATGATAATGAAAAGTGTTTGAAATTGAATAAATAATGCAAAACTATGTTCTATTTTCAAAAGTAATTATTTTGACTATCCAAACTATTAACTTATTTTTTTTAGCTAGTTGACCCTGAAATTGAAAAGCACTACAAATGAACTCTTAAAATGTTGAAAGTTGGCATGCTATCATCATTTCACCCACATAGCATGTGTTAAAAAGTTGAGAGGGCTACGACAAAAACTGGATGCACTTCGTGTACAAAACGGACAATCTCTCTCGAAGTATCGGGGTTTCGAACGAGAACTCATCTCTTACAAAGGGATTTCATTTTTTGAACTTATTTGAACTCCATACTTTTTGTGTGTTCAAAATGCACCATTCAAAGGCACATCACAAAATTTCAACAATTTCTCACTTCATTTGGTATTCTTCGTGCATTTACTTATTTTTTTTGAGCTAGTTGACCCTGAAATTTAAAAGCACTACAAATGAACTCTGAAAATGTTGAAAGTTGGCATGCTATCATCATTTCAACCACATAGCATGTGTTAAAAAGTTGAGAGGGCTACGACAAAAACTGGATGCACTTCATGTACAAAACGGACAATCTCTCTCGAAGTATTAGGGTTTCGAACGAGAACTCATCTCTTACAAAGGGATTTCATTTTTTTGAACTTATTTGAACTCCATACTTTTTGTGTGTTCAAAATGCCCCATTCAAAGGCACATCACAAAATTTCAGCAATTTCTGACTTCATTTGGTATTCTTCGTGCATTAACTTATTTTATTTGAGCTAGTTGACCCTAAAATTGAAAAGCACTACAAATGAACTCTGAAAATGTTGAAAGTTGGCTTGCTATCATCATTTCACCCACATATCATGTGTTAAAAAGTTGATAGGGCTACGACAAAAACTGGATGCACTTCGTGTATAAAACGGACAATCTCTCTCAAAGTATGAGGGTTTGGAACGAGAACTCATCTCTTACAAAGGGATTTCATTTTTTTTGAACTTATTTGAACTCCATACTTTTTGTGTGTTCAACATGCACCATTCAAAGGCACATCACAAAATTTCAACAATTTCTGACTTCATTTGGTATTTTTCGCGCATTTACTTTTTTTTTTGAGCTAGTTCACCCTGAAATTGAAAAGCACTACAAATGAACTATGAAAATGTTGAAAGTTGGCATGCTATCATCATTTCACCCACATAGCATGTGTTAAAAAGTTGAGAGGCCTACGACAAAAACTGGATGCACTTCGTGTACAAAACGGACAATCTCTCTCGAAGTATCAGGGTTTCGAACGAGAACTCATCTCTTACAAAGGGATTTCATTTTTTTGAACTTATTTGAACTCCATACTTTTTGTATGTTCAAAATGCACCATTCAAAGGCACATCACAAAATTTCAACAATTTCTGACTTCATTTGGTATTCTTCGTGCATTTACTTTTTTTTGAGCTAGTTGACCCTGAAATTGAAAGGCATTACACATGAACTCTGAAAATGTTGAAAGTTGGCATGCTATCATCATTTCACCCACATAGCATGTGTTAAAAAGTTGAGAGGGCTACGACAAAAACTAGATGCACTTCGTGTACAACACGGACAATCTCTCTCGAAGTATCTGCGTTTCGAACGAGAACTCATTTCTTACAAAGGGATTTCATTTTTTTGAACTTATTTGAACTCCATACTTTTTGTGTGTTCAAAATGCACCATTCAAAGGCACATCACAAAATTTCAGCAATTTCTGACTTCATTTGGTATTCTTCGTGCATTTTCTTATTTTTTTTTTGAGCTAGTTGACCCTGAAATTGAAAAGCACTACAAATGAACTCTGAAAATGTTGAAAGTTGGCATGCTATCATCATTTCACCCACATAGCATGTGTTAAAAAGTTGAGAAGGCTACGACAAAAACTGGATGCACTTCGTGTACAAAACGGACAATCTCTCTCGAAGTATGTGCGTTTCGAACGAGAACTCATTTTTATAAAGGGATTTCATTTTTTTGAACTTATTTGAACTCCATACTTTTTGTGTGTTCAAAATGCACCATTCAAAGGCACATCACAAAATTTCAACAATTTCTGACTTCATTTGGTATTCTTCGTGCATTTACTTATTTTTTTTGAGCTAGTTGACCCTGAAATTGAAAAGCACTACAAATGAACTCTGAAAATGTTGAAAGTTGTCATGCTATCATCATTTAACCCACATAGCATGTGTTAAAAAGTTGAGAAGGCTACGACAAAAACTGGATGCACTTCGTGTACAAAACGGACAATCTCTCTCGAAGTATGTGCGTTTCGAACGAGAACTCATCTCTTACAAAGGGATTTCATTTTTTGAACTTATTTGAACTCCATACTTTTTGTGTGTTCAAAATGCACCATTCATAGGCACATCACAAAATTTCAACAATTTCTGACTTCATTTGGTATTCTTCGTGCATTTACTTATTTATTTATTTTTGAACTTATTTGAATTGAAGACTTTTTGTATATATATGTGGTCGAAATGCATGATACCATGAAGTTAGAAAGGGCTAAACCATTGAAAAGTAGCAAATGAAGTTAGAAAGGGCTAAACCATTCAAATTTGGAAACTATAATGGCACAAACAGAAACTAGACATATATAAATTGGTCCAAGCACTACATGATACTAGTCCAAACAGTACATAATAATAGCTACCATAGATATATATACAAGTGTTCGACGTTGAGAACACTACTCGTCTGAATCGTCTGAATCAGAATGTCCACCTTCCTCG
The DNA here is from genome assembly GCF_904849725.1 of Hordeum vulgare subsp. vulgare. Classification (NCBI taxonomy): domain Eukaryota; kingdom Viridiplantae; phylum Streptophyta; class Magnoliopsida; order Poales; family Poaceae; genus Hordeum; species Hordeum vulgare. The sequence continues at coordinate 48,585,632 of NC_058524.1, forward strand.
AGGTGACGCTGGCCATAGTTGACGACTCGAATCTTGCGGTACAACTCGTATGAAACGTATGCATCTTTTGCTGCATACTCAATGTTGATAGGATCAAGTGGGGCATTCTCCCAAAGTTTGTGCTGAGACTTTGGGAAATTGGTCTTCATATCACCATATTCCTCGTCGATCAAGGCAACTGCCATATGAGCCATCGAAGTCCTGACATGTCGAAGCCTGAATACCGTTTGGAGATCAATGAGGCAACCAGTTGGTATCTCAATACCGAAGCTGTACCTCATCTTCAGCTTGTCGTTCCTTATGTCAACGGTAGCAAAAGTGATGCCGCTGCGAAGGAAGTCCATGAGTTCTAGACAATGCTTGTCACTACTGCAACAGAAACAAATTAAAATGGAACAAATGTTACATACTGCTGCAATAAGGAAGCATGTTTCACTACAACTAAAGAGAAAATTATCTTTAGGATTCAAATAGAACATATGCAATGGAACCTAGAGAGATCACTATAGCTATCCAATGGAACCTAGAGAGATCACTAGCTATATGCAATTTTCATGACTATGACATATCATATTGCTATCCAATGGAACCTAGAGAGATCACTAGCTATATGCAATTTTCATAACCTTGGATCAAAGAACACCGCATAAAATTGTATGACTACAACTATGATTTCAATGGAACATATTGAACCAATCAGATTTTTCAGATTGTGGAACACTATTCCAATCAGATTGTGTTCCCTTCAACTAATCAAAATTGTTTCACTACAACTATTTGAAGCGAACCAACTATGATTCCAATGGAACATATTAAACACTAGTTGATTCTAATACGATTTTTCAGATTATGGAACACTATTCCAATCAGATTGTGTTCCCCTTCAACTAATCAAAATTGTTTCACTACAACTATTTGAAGGGAACCAACTATGATTCCAATGGAACATATTAAACACTAGTTGATTCTAATACGATTTTTCAGATTATGGAACACTATTCCAATTAGATTGTGTTCCCCTTCAACTAATCAAAATTGTTTCACTACAACTATTTGAAGGGAACAAACTATGATTGAAACAAATAAACTTACCATGTCATTATCTTGGATCAAAGAAAGCCTCAAAACTTACCTCGCCCATTGGAAGATCAAGACATGGCGTGCGAAGCATAGTTGGATGACGGCAACACCGCGTTGATCGGCGATGTACTCCAGATCAAGCCCCAAGAACTTCTCATGATCCGTTGCGGCGTCAAGCCATTTTTCCTTCAACAGTTCAAGAAAAAACTGCACCTCCCTGCTCTCGTTCGTGTACACGACATCGAGCATGGTCGTGCCATGTGCGAGCACCTTTGGAAAGCGAGTTGGCATGGTGGAAGAAGAGAAGGAAAGAAGAGAGGAGAAGAATAGAGAGGGAGAGCGAGAGAGAAGAAGAAACAGAGAAATGGCGACTGTGCTTCGGTTCGTGCTTTTCATCGCCCGAAACGACGCGGGATGCAAACCGTTTGGGCCTTTAGTCCCGGGTTGAGCCACCAACCGGGACTAAAGAGGTATACCAACGGTTGCCACCACTACGGCAGGCCACGTGTTAGGCCTTTAGTCCCGGGTTGAGCCACCAACCGGGCCTAAAGGGGGATACGAACGGTTGCCACCACCACTGCCCACCGTGTAGCCCTTTAGTGCCGGTTTGGGACACGAACCGGGACTAAAGGCTCCTTACGGGCCGGGACTAAAGCCTCGAGAGAGGCATTGAGAATTGGGACGACGTAGCCGGGCCTTTATTCCGGCCCAGAGGCAGGCCGGGACTAAAGGGTCCCGGCCAAAGGTCCGTTTTCCACTAGCGACCGAGCATCAACCATCATGAAACCACGGGCCCTTTTCCATTGGCGCACACACTGACCACATCAATATCCTCAACCACATGCACCTCCGACCCGAAGGACTCAGACGGCGCCTCTAAATGCTCACATGACAGACATGGATCAACTCCCTCACACGAGGCCACTAGTGAGTCCACCTCCATGTGCTTCACCGACGAAAGTGAAGCAGAGTTGAGACACAGCTCCCTAATCTCGGGCATGATATGCAGCACTGGAGCCACGAGCATGGCAATGGACTCGTCCTAAGTAGTAGATAACACGAGGGGCGAGCCAGACATCGACGACGAAATGTCCTTGAAAAAGGAGGGAGAAACAACCATATAACTTTGCCTCTGAGTCCTCTTCGGGTCTCTCCCCTGTCTTATTTTTATAAGAAATGAGAAGACTCAAACCTGAACCGAGACAACAAGTCTGTACGTGTATGTATGTTGATCAATGAAATCAATCACGGCGTGCAATCGCATCCCGATATTATTACTTTACACTGTCAGAAACAAAACAAAAAACACAAATAACCAAAGAAAACCATGAAAAACAAAAAAAAAGGTTACAATCATGGGAAAAGGAAAACAAAACGATGAAAATATCAAGAAAAACAGAAACCATAAAAGGAAAACCTTTCCGTTGTCCACCATTACACCCAAGAGAGCTTGTCCAGTGCACCGGACATCCACCACATGGACCGCAGCGGATGCCCCCAAGTCAAAGGAGACAAAGCAGCCACTTGCTCTTGCTCCCACTCTATGCTTCGCCCACTCTAGTCAGAGTTGCATGCGACGGTGTGCACGGGAGCATGGACACCGTGCTTTCCCAACGCCGCTCCCTGCCGGCTTTGTACTAACACTGATGTTTATCAGTTTGACGATTACGCAGGGGAGCCGTTTGTCAAAAGTAATTTGGGCGTGTGCTAGGCACCTCAGTTTCCACTAGCTAAGAAAAAGGTGAAATGTACTCCCCCCTCCGTCCCATAATACAAGAACATTTTTAACTATGGGATGGAGGGAGTATCTGATATGAATGTTTTATCCATGTGACATGGATCAATTTCCGTGTGACACGAGATACGATCGATGAAAGCGCAAGATGAATGCTATTACCTTCATGATTGATTAGAGCAAGTACAGTAAAACTGAATCAGCTGGCTGTAAAAAATAAATTAATATATTTTTATTTAGTTAGAGAAAAGAGAAGAGAGAAAAGGTAAGCGAGTTCTTAGCTAAGAGCCAGCTCTAGCACGTGCTCCTAGGAATTATGTGAATATGAAAGGTGTGTCATATAATTAAAAAAATACATTTTTATGATAAACTATTGTACATATTGTTTATAAAATGGGCTATAGATGACATGACAATAACACGTGGCTATACTATTATCCTTGCTCTTAGCCAGTAGCTCAATTAGTCAGGGTTAGGCACCTCAGATTGCGTGGCTTTAATTGACAGGTGCGTGCATGTGATAAGGGACACATGACATGATGCACATCAGCCATGTCTAATCTAACGCTAGACCTCTAGAAACACCCGTGCCAGTCAGGATCAGATTTTTAATCCTCGGCCAGATTGACTTTTCTGTGCTAACTGCATCATCGGCTGGTCCATTGCACCTTGCGTGCGAATCATCGAGGACGGTACGTCGTATCAAGTCCAGACCACCGTTGGTCATCGTCAAAACAGTAGCACAGGCCACCGACTCGCCAGAAACAAAAAGAGCCGATGCCAGCGGGATTCCGGGAGTCGACGGACAAAGGTAAATAGGAACACATGCAGATACTCGGCCCCCGCGTCGCGGCACGAACGGCGATCCCATCGCTATTAGAAAAAGGACCTATTGTCATGATTCGTGAAGGGTCATTTATTTCGATTTTTGAACCGGGACTAAAGTGTCGGTATTAATGCCCTAAATCTTTAGTCCCGGTTCTTGCATAAATCGGGACAGATGGGCTTCCACGTGGTCGGTACGGCGAGCCCAGGCAGGAGGCTCTTTGATGCCGGTTGGTGATCAATAGACATCCACGCGTCAGCATCTCAGGTGTTGGTGTTTTTGTTTTTTTTTAAAGGGGGGAAGGGTTTGGGGGTTTTGGGGGGTTAATTTAGGTGTTTCATATATTGTGTTAGCATGCTAATTAATAGAGAAAAGCGTTCTTTCTTATCTCCGTGCTTGGTCGATGCTACGTACTATATGTATAGAGAGGACTAGACACGCTAGCTAGTTAAGCAAATGAAGGAAACAGAAGATCGTCATGAACAGATGCATACAAAGAGAAGTGATATCGACCACCTCTCCTTCTCTGAGAGATTGGTCGAACAACAAGTTCTGTATATCTATCCAACGCTACTGCCTACATACATACAATATAAGTATCTTTTACAATATAATCTCCTAATTAAAATTGAACGCATCAGGGTCCACATAGTATTCTCCGTCTTTAGCGATCACGTGGTCAAGAAAGAAAGCCACCAATTCCTCTTGAATTCCTCGCATACGATCTGGTGTTAGGCGTTCATCTCGCATCCGAAATATCTAATTTGAAGAAGGGGGTCAATACATATATATGAATAAATGAAACTGAACACAAATGATGGTAATAAATTAAAATTGTGAATATAATTATTTACACACTTCATATTGTTTCTCGGAGTAGCCCCGCTCACAGGTCGTGTGGCGGATGGACTCGCAAATGTAGTATCCACAGTAATTAGTCCCTTCTTCCTGCCACAACCACTTTACAAGAAATAGAGGTCAATCAAACTGATAATTAGCAAGCATGCTAAATGGTATTGATGAAACTAGCGCTTGAATCACTAGGAGATGTGTGGAACATATATGCTACTATAGTACTTACTTTTGGGTGTCTAAACTGCAGCTTCTTTGACAGTCCCGGAGTTTTTAGGGTGAATTTACTCCAAACCCTGCCAGACAAAGAAAACAATTACTTGATATCATGAAATGAACAAATTGAAGTTGTCGACATGGTGCGATAATGATAGATTTAACTTACTTCTCTAGAATTTCAGTCATGTCCGCGTACTTCTTGGGATCTTTTCGTCTCGAGTCTAAGACGGTTACTAGTCTCTGCTCAAGAATAATCTCTAGGAGAATATAGTGAAACCTGCGCACGCATGCATAACTGATCAATTACTATAACCTCGACTAATAAGGGAAACCGAATATGCACAAGACAGTAACACTCACTCAAAGTTGTAAGGAAGGGTATTATAGCTTTGTTTTGATTTAATATAAACGATTGTAGCAGCTTGGCCTCGGTATCTTTGGCCTGAAATTTAACCATATATGCATCTATGAGATTTTTGTTAATGAACCCAATATCACTGATTTGTCTTTTCTTCAATTCGGTGATCTTCAATCTGCATAATATAGTGAGAATAATTAAAGATACATGCAATGAAAGAGCTGACCTATATATAGAGACTTAATGACAGAAGTAGTACTACTTACAGGCAGTAGCAAGTGATCATTAACTTATCGAGGGCCTTTAGATTGAAAAACTCGAAGAACTCCTCAAATGGAACATTCAACAGATCAATTCCAACGAGGTCATGCTCCTCTTTAACTCTGAGCGTCAAAATATTCCTCCCCTCAGACTCTCTGCAGGTTTTCATATACCAACCATGGAATCTTCGCATCATCGTTGTTAGAGATTTTTCATCTTTGACGAGAGGCTTCCCGTACACGTATCTGTGTTCGTCCACCTCCAAGAAATCAAAATGTGCATTGTCGGGCAGGTAATCTCCAAGATTGTTATAACCGGGCACCATCCCGCCCGGGTGATTCACGACGATGCTAGACACCTGGAGCGGGGTCAACGATTGGTTCGCTTGTTCGCTGAGCTGGGCAACTTTTTTCCCAGCTCGTCGTTGTGCTAACCTTTGAGAACTGACAGTACTTCCCGACCGCTCCGCTTCGATAAATGACTTTGTAAGAATGCGCTCATAGTTGTCTTTCACCGGAGACTTTGGTGGTTTCGTCAGGGCAGCCAGAGTACGCTTCGCTTTTACCGGATCTATCTTCTCCTCCGGAGGTGGATTTTTCTTTGCTTTGACCCCTTCAAAGAAGTTGGTCACTTTGGCTTGCACGATCTTTGCGTTTTCCTCCTGGCTCCTCTCGTATGGTAACTTCTCTGGAGTCCTCAGAGAAGGACCGTATTTGTATTACCTGCCTCTGGCTGTACTGCTAGACGCCGAAGCAGACGGAGCGGCTGCGGCTGTCTTTCCTTTCTTACGAGGCGGAGGAGAAGGACGACGCGTCGGAGGAGCCGGAGCGGCGGCGGGTCTCTTCCACCCTTGTTGACGAGGCGGAGAAGGAGGAGGCAGCTGGCTGCTCGGGCGCGCCGGCGCAGGCGGAGAAGGAGGCGGAGTGCCGCCACGCACCGGAGAAGGAGGCTGAGTGCCCTGATCACTCGCCGAAGGAGGCGGAGGAGGAGGCGGAGTGCCCTGACTCACCGGAGGAGGAGGAGGAGGCGGAGGCGTCCAGTTCGGAAGGTTGATGAGCTCCTTCCGCCATAGGCATGGAGTCTTCAGAGAAGAACCCAGTCGAATCACCCCTTCACCCGTAGGATGGTCAAGCTCAAGGTCCTCAAATCCGTCCGTTATTTGATCCACCATCACCCTAGCATATCCTTCTGGAATCGGTTGGCCGTGGTAGGTTGAGCCAGGTTCATTAGGTATAACAGAGCCAACAGCCGCCTTGACTTTCAATGTCATCCATCGCGTCATAAGGTGGCAATGTTGAGACTCTGTGATAGCATCCATGGGGTAGCCCGTGAAGACAGGCTCCAGCTGCTGAGTCTCCTCGGTGGAAGCCACACTTCTTCTCCGCTGAGATGGCGGGGTAGCTTCAGGGGAAGCTTCGGCAGGTCGTTTGCTACGATCCGCTTCTCGTTCCTCTAGCCCTTGTACCCTTTCGTGCAACGCCTGCTGAAAGGATCGATATGGTTGGCTAGAGGGGGGGGTGAATAGACAACGACCACTTTTTAATTAAACTTAACAAGTTAAGGTAAACACTATACGGGTACACAAATAATATGACAAAGAGGTGACCCCTATAGAAGCTACCAACAAGACCTATTAAGACAAGTAAGATATAGTCACAAGTAAAAGCAAATACAAAGTAAAGGTTAGAGATAACCACAAGTGGAACCGATGGAGACGAGGATGTGTTACCGAAGTTCCTTCTCTTTAACAGGAAGTACGTCTCCGTTGGAGCGGTGTGGAGGCACAATGCTCCCCAAAAAGCCACTAAGGCCACCGTATTCTCCTCACGCCCTCGCACGATGCAAGGTACCGTGATTCCACTATAGGTGCCCTTGAAGGCGGCGACCGAACCTTTACAAACAAGGTTGGGGCAACTCCACACAAAGCTTGGAGGCTCCCAATAAGACCACGAAGCTTCACCACAATGGAATATGGCTTCGAGGTGACCTCAACCGTCTAGGATGCTCAAACACCCAAGAGTAACAAGATCCGCAAGGGATAGGTGGGGGAATAAACTTTTCTCTTGGTGGAAGTGTGGATCTAGGCCTTCTCAACTAATCCCTAAAGAATCAACAAGTTTGATTGGCTAGGGAGAGAGATCGGGCACTTTTAAGCTTGTGGAGCAAAAATGGAGCTTGGAGAGGTAAGAGATAGGGTTCCTCAGCTAGAAGAACCCTTTATATAGTGGGGGGGAAAATTAGACCGTTTTCCCACTCTCTCCCCGAGAACCAGTGGTACTACCGCTGAGCCTGAGCGGTACTACCGCTGCGTGGCGGTACTACCGCTGGCTGCAGCGGTACTACCGCTGAGCCTCCAGCGGTACTACCGCTGTCACCAGCGGTACTACCGCCGGCCCCTTGGTAGTGCACGAGCACTACTACCGCCGGGAAAGTCTTTGCAAAAGGGTCCGTCCACAAACTACCGCTAGGTAGGTGGAACAAAACACCTGGAGCGGTACTACCGCTGACCAGGGGCGGTACTACCGCTGGCTAGCGGTACTACCGCTGGGTGCAGCGGTACTACCGCTAGCAGTCCAGCGGTACTACCACTGGAGCCAGCGGTACTACCGCTGGGGACCATTTTGCAGAAAAACTCAAGACGAAATAGGCTAGGGCCGCTCCAAACAAGGAAGGGGAGAATGTGAAGTGTGCGTGTGTAAAGATAGATTCCACCAAACCTTTCCACTACGTATCCCCTCTTAATAGTACGGCTTTCCTATGACTCAAATAAAGAGAATCGTAGAGAGCGCCGTGCTTCCGTTCCAGAAGAGAGGAGACGTGTCGTCTTGTGCCGTTGAAGAGTGTTGCCTGAAACCTTGACACACACGATTAGTCCTGTACGGTACTGTCATCAATCACCAAAATTACTTAGGCATAAATTATGCCTCAACAATCTCCCCCTTTTTGGTGGATTGATGACAATACCGGATTTGCACAGATAATAATATGAGAATAAAAAGATAGAGATATATGACATATGACTCACAGCATATGATGGAAATAAATCTAATCTCACATAAGAAAGATCATGTCTCACACAAGATAGCAAACGAATCAAACCAAGTTCAAAGCAAACCATACGAGATAAAGCAAAGCAATGCAAAGTTTGAATGAAAGCAAATCCTAGACTCTCTCCCCCTTTGGCACAAGACACCAAAAAGGGGCACACCTAATGCCACAGGTAACTACTCCTCGTCTTCAGGATCACCAGACTCGTCTGTCCCCTCCTGGTCGGTCTGCTCCTCCTCTGCTGCCTCATCGCCAGACCACTGGTACCCCTGAGCCTGCATCCAAGTGGCCTCCGGAGTGATGTCGTCCTCTGAGCTGCTGGAGATGTCCACATCCAAGGTCCCGAGAACACGCTTATGCCTCTGGCCGCTCTGCTTCTGAGCCACGTGTGTCTGATACTGACCCTTGGCCTGCATACAGAAAAGTGTCTTCATCTTGTCCTGCAGTTTGATAGCCCAAGATGGCATGGCAGACGAGCGGGGCTGAGAGGCAGGTCCTCTGCCAGCAGCGGTCTCTGTATCAGTGTCCATGTGCTGAGAAGATGAAGATGGGTTGGCCCACTTGTCCTTGACGCGCAGCTTGATTGGGTCATGCACAATGTAATCAGACTGTGCGTAGAGCACCTCATCCGGAAACGCGTGTTGCCACTTATGGCAGATATATGCGAAGAGGTAAGGCCCGTAGATAGGAACCTTACGGTTGATGATGCAGTTCCAGAGCTCTGTGAACATCATATCTGCAATATCCAGCTGAGCAGACTCCTGAGACATAGCATCCTCATACAGTAACAGCATCTCAGCCAAGTAGCCATGAACCTCATCGAAGTTACCAATCCGAGGGAAAAGAGTGTTGCGAAAGATCCGATGCATGATATCCAGGTGCTTGGGAAGCACCCCCTTCCTCAGATACAGTGACTGCAGTCTGTCCTTTGCGGAGGCCCTATCGGTGGGGGCTGCAGCATGAGGACGCAGCCCAAGAGGAGTGTCAGCACCCTGAAAATCAATGTGAAGGAACTGCATGAACTCAGTCCAGGAACCGGTCATCCTTTTTGACCCAGTCATCCAGATCATGGAGCGCTGATCATTAGGTGAGAAATGGAGTGTGACATAAAACTGAGCCACTCCGGTGGGATCAAAGTCCGTCTTGAAGGTGATGATGTCTTTGATGCCCAATTTGTCAACCAGAGAGAGGGCATCGCCAAAGTATTCCATGTTCCGTTGAAGATGTGCCAGATCAATCCACTGAACAGAGACATGGTTCTTCTTGAAGGAAGCAATAACATCCCGATAAATCCTGCACTGGTCCTTCACCCAGACATTTTCAACCCCATCGATCACTTCCCTCTCCTTGAGATAGGGGTTCTTGGTGCGAAATTGCAGAAAGTCCTTGGGGGACATAGTACGGATATTGACCCTCTTCTCCTTGTGAGCGACCTTCTTGAAGGACTTCTTCTTAGGAGGCAGACCATACGTGGCAGACCCCTCGGGCGCCTCTGTGTTGCAAAACTGTTTGGATGCCGTGTCCCGTGGGGGGTTCGAACGGCGAGCAGAGCCACCTGTGACACAGACCACAAAGCGAAAAAAAGGCGACAAGAAAATTCAAGGCAATGAATCTTGAAAGCGCAGAAAAAGAAAGCATGCATTGCTAAGCAAAAGAAAAATACACCGTGAATGCTCCTGGCGGTAGTACCGCCACCCCTGGCGGTAGTACCGCTGGGGCCTGGCGGTAGTACCGCTGGGGGTCATAGCGGTAGTACCGCTACCCCTGGCGGTAGTACCGCTGGGGCCTAGCGGTAGTACCGCTACCCCCTGGCGGTAGTACCGCTGGGGGTTTGACTTTCAGATCTAGACATATAAAACTCGTTTTCGAGGGCATGGACTGAATATGAACACTAAGACGTACACCCCAGCCCTACTGTCATGAGGAACACATAGTAACACGAGGTACAAACATGCCTAGGCAAGAGAGACTACGTTTTAGATCTAATCCAAAAGTTTAAATATTCGGTCTAAGACAATGAAATCCTAAACCATGGCAGCAATCATAACAACAAACCATTGGACCTATACTCCCCTCAAAAATTTTCTTCATGCCATCCAATAACTAGCCATAGGATCAACAAGATGAATCCAATCCCCAATGCTCCTAACCCTAGAACACGAAGAACAACCAAATAGAAGAAGGGAGGAGCTTTTGTTACCGGTATTCATGGCTTTGGAGGAGGAAGAAGAAGTGAAGGAGCCCTTCCACACCAACGGGGAGAAAGAGCTCCACGAAGTGAGATCCAATCGGGGGGTTTTCGGTCTAGGGGAGGGAGGAGCCGCGAAGAAGAAGAAACAGATAGGAAAATCGGGCTCCCCCTCCCTTTATATAGCCCAAGGGGTACGGACAGCGGTAGTACCGCTGGGGTGCAGCGGTAGTACCGCTGGGCTGGCGGTAGTACCGCTGGGGTGCAGCGATAGTACCGCTGGGGTACTGGCGGTAGTACCGCTCCCCCTGGCGGTAGTACCCCTCCCCCTTGAAACCCTAGAAATTTTCTAGTCGGTCGTGGTAGATTTTGAATCCTGGCGGTAGTACCGCCAGGTATGGCGGTAGTACCGCTGGGGTCCTGGCGGTAGTACCGCTACCCTGGCGGTAGTACCGCTGTACATGTTTCAACACGGCTAAGGAAAGCGGGAAAACTTGGGCACATGGCAAGTGAGTAAAAAGGGATGACTTCCAAGAAAAAGTACTGACTTGTCATTATATATCCTCTCTTTTATACGCAAGAGAGGATGGAGGGGCGGTGGCCGAGGCCACCTATGTTTGAGACAATGGTATGACACCGCGAAGAATTATCCTTGAGTTCATGACCAATGCTCGTCTTTGAAGCACAAGTGCCATTTGACAATGGCTAAAGTGAAAGACTAGATTGATTTACGCATAATGGGGGGAGGGAGAGTTCATTGAGAGAACAACACTCCCCCTATGTCCATGCCTACATCTAGACCAAGATGGAATGTGAAGTGAGGTGCAATATGCCTAGTTTCAATCCACATTACTTGAATCAATGATATTTAGCTCATGCCTTAACTCCCGGAACCTTGCTTCATCTAGTGGCTTGGTGAAAATATCTGCAAGTTGCTCTTCAGTGTGGATGAAGTGAACCTCAATATCACCTAGCTTGATATGTTCACGGATGAAGTGATGACGAATATCAATATGTTTGGTTTTGCTATGTTGCACTGGGTTGAGGGAAATCTTGATGGCGCTTTGATTGTCACATAGAAGAGGCACTTTGTCACAAGTGACACCATAATCTTTTAAAGTTTGCCTCATCCATAGCAATTGAGCACAACAACTTGCAGCCGCCACATACTCAGCCTCGGTGGATGATAAGGAGACGCAGTTCTGCTTCTTTGAAGACCAACTTACCAAAGAGCGACCAAGGAATTGGCATCCTCCAGACGTTGACTTCCTCTCCACACAATCTCCAGCCCAATCTGAGTCAGAATAGCCAACTAGATTGAAGTTTGCTCATTTGGGATACCAGAGGCCAAAGTTTGGGGTATGAGCCAAATATCGAAAGATTCGTTTGACAGCCATGTAATGACTTTCTTTTAGTGCGGATTGAAACCGTGCACATATCCCTACACTCAACATAATATCCGGTCTAGATGCACAGAGGTAAAGGAGGGATCCAATCATGGAGCGGTATACCTTTTGATCCACAGCTTTACCATTGGGATCACTGTCAAGCTTGCATCTAGTTGGCATGGGAAACTTGACCGGTTTGACATCTTCGAGCTCGAACCGCTTGAGCATGTCTTGAGTGTATTTGGCTTGTTTGATGAATGTCCCTTCTAGACCTTGGTTAATCTCGAACCCGAGGAAAAACTTCAACTCTCCCATCATGGACATCTCAAACTTCTCAGTCATTAGTGCAGCAAATTCTTCATTGAATGAAATGTTAGGAGAGCCAAAGATAATATCATCAACGTATAGTTGGCATATGAACAAATCCCCTTTAAACCTCTTAGTAAAAAGAGTGGGATCAATCTTCCCAATTTCAAACCCACGATCTTGTAGCAACTCAGTAAGGTACTCATACCACGCGCGTGGGGCTTGTTTAAGGCCATAGAGTGCCTTATTGAGTTTGTACACATGATTGGGGAGCTTGGGATGTTCGAATCCCAGGGGTTGTTTGACATATACCAACTCATTCAAAGGACCATTAAGAAATGCACTTTTCACATCCATTTGCTGTAATTTGAAGTTCTGATGAGAAGCAAATGCAAGGAACATGCGAATAGATTCTAGACGAGCAACAGGGGCAAAGGTTTCACCGTAGTCGATACCCTCGACTTGGGAGTAGCCTTGAGCCACCAATCTTGCCTTGTTTCGAATCACAATTCCATTTGCATCTTGCTTGTTCTTAAATATCCATTTGGTCCCAATGACATTATGTTCCTTCGTTGGTCGAGGCACTAAATCCCATACTTGGTTGCGCTCGAAGTTGTTAAGTTCTTCGTGCATGGCCATAAGCCAATCCTCATCATCGAGCGCTTCCTGTACCTGTTGAGGTTCACAATACGAGACAAACGCGTGATGCTCACAATAATTCCAAAGCTGTTGACGAGTAGATACTCCCTTTTTTAAACTGCCAAGAACATTCTTCATAAGGTGTGATTTGATTCTCAGCTTGTTCGCATTCTTGGCTGCTCGACGCTTCAAGAGTTCTTCATTAGATAACGGAGGAGCGTCGTCTTGTTTCGCTTGTTTGCCCTTGCGTCTTGAGCCGGTTGTTGGAGCTCCACACGGGAATTGTGAGACAGTCTCCTGATCATCTTGTCCTTCGACTTGAGCAAGTTCACTGGTTTGATCTTGTATTAGTGGTTGCTCTTGATCTTGATCTCGTGCTGGTTCAAGGTCTTGGGGTAGTGCTTGAGTGGGCATATCACCATTGTTAGGCAATTGATCTTGACCGAGAGCTTGATCAACTTGTTGAGAGTCTTCTCTTTGTTCATCGGAAGCGTGTGGGGCTTGTGGGGGTGATGGCTCCACTTGAGTAGAGCATTGTCCTTCTCCTTCGGCCACAAGGGGTTCCTCAATGGGGAGTATTTGACCAATCCCCATTCTTCTTATGGTTTCGGGAGGAATTTCATCACCTATATCACAAAGACCACTTTGCTCCACTTGGGAGCCATTATTTTCGTCAAACTCCACGTTACACGTTTCCTCAATTAGTCCGGTGGACTTGTTGAGGACACGGTAAGCATGAGAGTTTGTAGCATAACCAACAAAGATACCCTCATGTACTCTAGAATCAAATTTAGCTAACCGAGCTCCCTTTTTAAGAATGAAACACTTACAACCAAATACCCGGAAGTACTTGAGATTGGGTTTGTTTCCAGTTAGAATCTCATACGGAGTCTTGTTCAAGCCTTTGCGGATGTAGAGCCGATTGGACGCATGACATGCTGTGTTGATGGCCTCTGCCCAGAAGTTGTATGGAGATTTGAATTCTGCCATCATTGTTCTTGCAGCGTCTATCAAGGTCCGGTTCTTCCTTTCTGCCACGCCGTTTTGCTGAGGGGTATATGGTGCAGAATATTGGTGCTTTATTCCCGCATCACCTAGAAACTCATCTAGGGTGTAGTTCTTGAACTCGGTGCCGTTGTCACTCCTAATCATCAAGATCTTTGCTTCATGTTGACATTGCGCTTCATTAGCAAAGTTGATGACCGTTTGTTGAGTTTCACTCTTCCTTTTGAAGAAATATACCCAGGTATATCTTGAGTAATCGTCAACAATGACTAAGCAATACTTTCTGCCTCCAAGACTATCAAATGTTGGAGGACCAAACAGATCCATGTGGAGAAGTTCCAATGGCCTCTTAGTGTAGATAAGAGTCATTGGACGATGAGCAGTTTCATGAATCTTTCCTTCAAAGCAAGCACTGCAAACACGATCTTTAGCAAAGCTCACATTTGTTAGTCCCCTGTCAGAAGACTTTGCAAAGATCTCATATTGACATGAGCTAAACGGCGATGCCAAAGCCAGCCCACGTCAACTTTAGCCATTAAACATGTCGCAGTCTTAGTGGGTCGCTTTGAAAAGTTTACCACATAGAGACCATTTTCGACATGTCCAACATAGGCTACTTTAAGAGTCTTGCTCCTTAGGAGGACCACAGTGTCAATATTAAAGAATGTGGAAAAACCCATGATTGCAAGTTGACGAACGGAAAGTAAATTGTAGGCAAGAGACTCAACAAGCATGACCTTCTCAATAGACAAATCTTGAGAGACGACCACCTTACCAAATCCCAATACCTTTGACGAGGATGCATCGGCGAATTGGACATGGGTGGGCATAGATGGAGAAGGATGCACATCCACCACTAAGTCCTTGCTTCCGGTCATATGATTTGTTGCTCCACTATCAAGCAACCATGACACCCCACCGGAAGCAAACTCCTGCAATAGATCAAGGCTTGGTTTTAGGTACCCATTTTTAATGGGTCCTTTCATGTTAGAGACAAGGGTCTTAGGAACCCAGATAGCCCATTCAATATCTTCATCGTAGGAACCAACAAATCTGGCATAAACATGCCCATCACTAGCACAACATAACACATAAGAGGAATTGAGTTTGCCGGCTGTGTTAGTAGGAGCGGTTTTGCCCTTCCTGGGGTTCCCATAGTCCACCTTGTTCCTGTTCACCTTCTGAGTCCCCTCACCCTCCTTGACAAAGATGTCCATGAGGGTGAGAGATCGTTTGTTCTTGTTCTTCCTTTTACCTTTTGAGTTGGAGGTAAGTCCAAGTCCTTCCTTTCCTACAACACCCTTTTGAGTGCTCAAGAGATCGTTCAGACTCTTCTCACCTTGTCTGCATGACACAAGGCCCTTCTCAAGTTTCTCCTTTAACTTGGCATTTTCCTCCACAAGATGAACATGCTCACAACAGGGGTTAGTTGCACAAGTATTATCAATTAACACAAAGGGAGGACAAGTAGAGATCTCCTTGGTAAGCTTTGCTTGGAGTTGATCATGAGACTCTTTCAGAGCGAAATGAACACCTTTCAAGGCTTTGTGAGCCTTGTCAAGTATGTCAAACTCTTCTTTGAGTCTGTCACGGCCAACCTCAAGAGCATACTTTTCAGATTTAAGCATGCGAGTAAGAACAACATCATGATCTAGTTTCTTTTGCATTTTAGTGCAGTCATCGTCATATGACTCCTCAAGAGCCAAACGAAGAGTGCGCTCTTCTTCTAGAGTACTAGATAATTCGGCAATTTCATCGGCATAGTCACGGCTATGTCCATGAAGCTCGGAGATGGTCTCCTCATGAGACTCAATGAGGTCAGTGGCCTCACCCAGTTGTTCCAAGAGAGCAACAAAATGCTTCTTGGTTTCTCCCTTAATAGTGCATAGAAACTTATCAAGATCATGCTCATTAAGTTCTCCAACATCACTATCTTCTACACAATTTAACAATGAAGGAGCAGAAGCAATGTTGGTCTTAATGATAGGAGTTACCTGATTGGTACCTTTTGCCATGAGGCACTTGGTGATGTGGTTTTCGTTGGGGGCGTTGAAGAGAGACACCTTCTGGGAAGGGGTAGTGGCTATAGCAACAGTTGCCGTTGCCACTGTATCATCATCATCATCATCATCAGAAGGATACTCCTCCAAGGCCACCATTCCTTTTGGGTGAGGTTTCTTCACAAAGTTGTTCTTGATTGGAAATGATTTGGTTTTGTCTTTGCGAATGAGCTTGCCTCCGTTGTCTTCTCTCTTCTCATAGGGGCATTCTGCCACGAGGTGACTCATGTTGCCACAGTTATAACATGTCCTTACTCGTTGTTTGGGTTTGAATCCACTTGAGTTGTTCTTGTTGAAGGTTGGTCTTGAGTTCCTTTTATTTCCCCAGAATTGCCTTGATGCAAGAGCCATGTGCTCATGATAGGCATACTTTGTGTCTTCCGGGCAGCTCTCCTCTTCCTCATCTTCTTCTTCTTCTTCAAGCATTGCTCTTGCTTTCAACGCAAGTTTGGGTGAAGTGGTTTTTGATCGGACACGAGCAAGTGTATTGTCGGTTGTTTCGTTCATGATTGACATTGCAATGAACTCATCCAACACTTCACTGGAAGACAAGGAGTGGAAGTCTGGCCGCTGACGAATGACAGATGACATGGCTTTATTGAAAGGCATGATGGCTTTGAGAAACTTGCGCTTGACCCAAGTGTCATCCACATCCTTACTCCCATGGTCCTTTAGTGCCACAGAAATAGCAGTCACCCTCCGATAGAGATCACGAGGGTCCTCTTCTTCCTTCATCACAAACTCATCGGCCTGATCAAGTATCACTTCATAGTTGGATCGTTGAATACTTGAGCTTCCCTTATACAACACCATAATATGCTCCCAACAATCCTTGGCCAATGTGAAGGGACGTAAGTGGGGAAGATCTTCAGGTGGCACAGCAGACTGGAGAATAAACAGCGCAGAGTGATTATATTGATTGTCTGCATCTTCTCTTGGAGTGAGGTTGCTTGGGTCATGGGGGTAATATCCTTGCTCGATAATTCTCCACAAGTTTGTTGAGCTGTGATTCAAATGAGACTTAATAGAAAATACCTAGTTAGCAAAGTCACCTTTTACAAGTTTAGGAGGAGGACCAACAGGATTAAGACGAGGTGCGAGAACGGGTCCTCCATATGTCATGGGGGGTGGAACCGAAGCATATGTTTCAGCCCCATCTTTTTCGTGAGGTGAAGCAGGTTGCATACCTTTAGCCGCTTCCTTAGAGGAGTTGGCCTCCGAATCGGAAATGGTGGGTTTAACCACTAAAGCCGGTTCGGGTGAACTTTTAAGACCATCAATTAATTCTTTAAGCATGGTTTTGACTTCGCTCGTCAAGGACGTCTTGAGGGCGGCCATAGCCGTATTCAAGTCGTCCCTTGTGACCGAAGTCAAGTCCATGTCCTCGGGTTGCCCACGGTTAACTTCCTCTCCGCCTTCCATACTCTTGGGTGGTTAAACCCTTAATAAAGAGACGTGGCTCTGATACCAATTGAAAGGATCGATATGGTTGGCTAGAGGGGGGGGGGGTGAATAGACAACGACCACTTTTTAATTAAACTTAACAAGTTAAGGTAAACACTATACGGGTTCACAAATAATATGACAAAGAGGTGACCCCTATAGAAGCTACCAACAAGACCTATTAAGACAAGTAAGATATAGTCACAAGTAAAAGCAAATACAAAGTAAAGGTTAGAGATAACCACAAGTGGAACCGATGGAGACGAGGATGTGCTACCGAAGTTCCTTCCCTTTGACAGGAAGTACGTCTCCGTTGGAGCGGTGTGGAGGCACAATGCTCCCCAAAAAGCCACTAAGGCCACCGTATTCTCCTCACGCCCTCGCACGATGCAAGGTACCGTGATTCCACTATAGGTGCCCTTGAAGGCGGCGACCGAACCTTTACAAACAAGGTTGGGGCAACTCCACACAAAGCTTGGAGGCTCCCAACAAGACCACGAAGCTTCACCACAATGGAATATGGCTTCGAGGTGACCTCAACCGTCTAGGATGCTCAAACACCCAAGAGTAACAAGATCCGCAAGGGATAGGTGGGGGAATAAACTTTTCTCTTGGTGGAAGTGTGGATCTAGGCCTTCTCAACTAATCCCTAAAGAATCAACAAGTTTGATTGGCTAGGGAGAGAGATCGGGCACTTTTAAGCTTGTGGAGCAACAATGGAGCTTGGAGAGGTAAGAGATAGGGTTCCTCAGCTAGAAGAACCCTTTATATAGTGGGGGGAAAATCAGACCGTTTTCCCACTCTCTGCCCGAGAACCAGCGGGACTACCGCTGAGCCTGAGCGGTACTACCGCTGGCTGCAGCGGTACTACCGCTGACACCAGCGGTACTACCGCTGAGCCTCCAGCGGTACTACCGCTGTCACCAGCGGTACTACCGCCGGCCCCTTGGTAGTGCACGAGCACTACTACCGCCGGGAAAGTCTTCGCAAAAGGGTCCGTCCACAAACTACTGCTAGGTAGGTGGAACAAAACACCTGGAGCGGTACTACCGCTGACCAGGGGCGGTACTACCGCTGGCTAGCGGTACTACCGCTGGGTGCAGCGGTACTACCGCTAGCAGTCCAGCGGTACTACCGCTGGAGCCAGCGGTACTACCGTTGGGGACCATTTTGCAGAAAAACTCAAGACGAAATAGGCGAGGGCCGCTCCAAACAAGGAAGGGGAGAATGCGAAGTGTGCGTGTGTAAAGATAGATTCCACCCAAACCTTTCCACTACGGATCCCCTCTTAACAGTACGGCTTTCCTATGACTCAAATAAAGAGAATCGTAGAGAGCGCCGTGCTTCCGTTCCAGAAGAGAGGAGACGTGTCGTCTTGTGCCGTTGACGAGTGTTGCCTGAAACCTTGACACACACAATTAGTCTTGTACGGTACTGTCATCAATCACCAAAATTACTTAGGCATAAATTATGCCTCAACACCTGCAGTTGGCTATGCTCCACTTTCTTCCTCATCTCCTGGGTTTTGTAACCCCCTGCGTCCGGAAACCCAGCGTTCCACGGAAGAGAGCCTGGCGTGCCTCGTGTCCGTCCAGGGTGCTCAGGATTCCTGGGGGCCATTGTGAGCTCGTCCTTCTCTCTGTCTGGAACGAACGTCCCTTCCTATGTTGCGGCGATATAGTGCGAAGCTTCCTGACGGGTATTCGCAGTTGCTCTTCCGTCCAAACGCACTTCCCTGATACAGGGTCCAAGGTTCCGCCAACCCCGAAGAACCAAGTCCGGCAACGGTCTGGCCATCTCAATGTCTCTGGTTCGACCCCTTTAGCAATCAGGTCATTCTCAGCCTTGTCCCACAAAGGTCGGGCTTTGAGGTAACCACCTGACCCCATGCGATGGTGATGCTTCTTCTTTGCAACATTTTTCTTGTTTGTCGCTGACATCTTCTTACTCTTTTCCGATGTCTTGTGGGCCAAAAATGCGGGCCATTGATCTCTAATCTTCTCAAACCGGCCGGTGAATTCTGGTGTCTCTTCTTTGTCGACAAACGTTTTCAGCTCATTCTTCCACCTCCTGAATAGTTCTGCCATCTTCTTAAGAGCATGAGACTTGATCAATTCCTCTTTAACTGGCTTCTCTGGATCCTCCTCTGGCAGTAGGGTGAAATTTGCCTTAAGCGTTGTCCAAAGATCTTCTTTCTGCATATTGGAGACATAAGACGTCGGCACCTCAGGGTCTTCCTTCTTTGGCTTTAACCATTGCTGGATAGTGATCGGGATCTTGTCCCTAACAAGAACCCCGCACTGAGCACGAAATGCATCCCTTGTCCGGATGGGTTCAATCGGCTTGCCATTGCGCGCGATTGCTGTGATCTCAAACCTTTCATCCGCGGGCAACGGCGTCGGGGCAGGGCGGCGAGCGGCGACGGTGTCGGGCGAGGGCGCGGGCGACGGCGTCGGGGCAGGGCTCGGCGGCGACGGCGACGAGGAGCAGCGTGGGGGCGTCGGGGCGGAGAAGAAGTGATTTTTGCAGAAACTGCTAAGTGTTTCTTATATACCCAAGGCATTGGTACTGGTTCGTGGCACCAACCGGTACCAATGCCCCCCTTTAGTCTCGGTTGGTGCCACCAACCGGGACCAACGGTCACTTTTCAGCAGCCCAAAGGGCGGGAAGCGGCGGCCTTTGGTCCCGGTTGGTGGCACCAACCGGGACTAAAGGGGGGCATTGGTACTAGTTGGTGCCACCAACCGGGACCAAAGGCCTCTGCTTCCCGCCCTTTGGGTTGCTGAAAAGAGACTTTTAGTCCCGGTTGGTGCCACGAACCAGTACCAATGCACCCCCTTTAGTCCCGGTTGGTGCCACCAACCGGGACCAAAGGCCCTTGTGGTGCCCGCGTCGCGGCCAAAGTTTAGTCCCACCTCGCTAGTTGAGAGGGGCGCAGTGGTTTATAAGCCCCACTACCGCACCCCTCTCGAGCTCCTCTGCACTGCAGGCTTATGGGCCTACTTGCTACTGCTTTGCCTGATGGGCCTTCTGGGTCTACTGTGGGCCTGAATCCTAGCCCATGGATAGGTTTCTAGTCGTATTCACGCCGTGGTGGCCCAGTTGGTGGCAAATTTTTTATTTCTTCCCATTTTTTTGTTTTCTTTTTTTGCTTTATTTATTTTTGTTTTGTTTCTAATTACAACAAAATACTTATTTATTTTATTTTGTTTTGTTTATAATTACTTATTAATTTTATTTTATGATAATTCTTTTTGCTATTAAATTTTCTAACAAAAAAAGTTCTTTATGAAAATTCTTTTTGCTTTTAATGATTTTGAACAGAAAATACTTTGATAATTTTAGTTGCATGAATTTTATATAATTTTAGTTTCAATAATACTAGAAGTTGCTTATAATGTTTTGAACAGAAAATACTTTGATAATTTTAGTTTCAAAATTTTTATTTATGTTATTAAAGTTTTTTTTTGTTTCTACTTATCTATTTTATTAAAGTTTATATTATTTTGTTTCAAATTACTTATTTATTTTATTTTATTTTGTTTCTGACTTTATTTGTTATTTTTCATGCATTTACTGATTATTTTGAGTTATAAGACCATGAAATTGAAAAACATTTGAAATGAACTGTGAAAAGGTTCCAAGTTGGCATTGTATCATCATTTCACCCACATAGCATGTGCAAGAAAGTAGAGAGACTTACGGCAAAAGCTGGATGCACTTCGTGTACAAAACAGACAATCTCCTTCGAAATATCACGGTTTTATACGGAAACTCGTCTGTTACAAAGGGATTTTCTTTTTGTTGAACTTATTTGAACCCCTTTGTTTTTCTATGTTCAAAATGCACCATTCAAAGCCACATCATCAATTTACAACCCTTTCTGACTTCATTTGTTATTTTTCATGCATTTACTGATTATTTTGAGTTATAAGACCATGAAATTGAAAAGCATTTGAAATCAACTTTGAAAAGGTTCCAAGTTGGCATGGTATCATCATTTCACCCACATAGCATGTGGAAGAAATTAGAGAAACTTACGGCAAAAATCGGATGCACTTGGCGTACAAATCAAACAATCTTCTTCGAAGTATGAGGGTTTCATACGGAAACTCGTCTGTTACAAAGGGATTTCAATTTTTTTAAACTTATTTAAACCCCCTTGTTTTTCTGTGTTCAAAATGCACCATTCAAAGCAACATCATCAATTTACAACCCTTTTCAACTTCATTTGTTATTTTTCATGCATTTACTAATTATTTTGAGCTATAAGACCATGAAATTGAAAAGCATTTGAAATCAACTTTGAAAAGGTTCCAAGTTGGCATGGTATCATCATTTCACCCACATAACATGTGCAAGAAAGTAGAGAGGCTTACGGCAAAAACTGGATGCACTTCGTGTACAAAACGGACAATCTCTTTCGAAGTATCAGGGTTTCATACGGAAACTCGTCTATTACAAAGGGATTTCAATTTTTTTGAACTTATTTGAACTCCCTTGTTTTTCTGTGTTCAAAATGCACCATTCAAAGCTGTAAGACCATGAAGTTGAAAAGCATTTGAAATAAACTCTGAAACCAAAGTACATACATAGTTCTCTAGAGCATTAAAACCAAAGTACAACATAGTTCTCATTAAACAACATATAGCTCTCCAGAGCATCTAATTAAACCATACATTGAAATTATGTAAAACATTTCAATGAAAAAAACAAATGCGATCATAACCGCAACCAAGGTAACAACTGATCCAACTGTATAATGATACCAAGCCTCGGTATGAATGGCATATTTTCTAATCTTTTTAATCTTCAGCCGCATTGCATCCATCTTGATCTTGTGATCATCGACGACATCGTAACATACAACTCCAATATCATCTTCTCCTCCTCAATTTTTCTTATTTTTTCCTTCAAGTAATTGTTTTCTTCTTCAACTAAATTTAACCTCTCGACAATAGGGTCGGTTGGAATTTCCGGTTCAACAACCTCCTAGATGAATAAAATCTATGTCACATTGGTCGGCATAATTGTCGTAAACAATAAATGAACCAAATAGTTATGAAAAGATAATATATGCCACATCTGAATCATAGACAAGACGAGGGCCGACGGGGATGGATACCAAAACCATCGCACTATATAATAACAAGGAATAATAAAAGTAAGAAAATTAGACAAGTATCTATCTGAAGTCAGAATTTTTTTCTTTCAGAAAGAAGATAAGAACAAGAGGCTCACCACGGTGGTGCCGGCGACGAGATCGGCGCGGGCGATCGATGGCGGTGAAGACGGGGCGGGGACGGGGCGTGACGGACCGCTAAATCTAGACAAATCTCGTTGAAAATGGAGCTCAGAGGTCGAGTTTCGAGACGAGAAAGTTTAACTAGTGTGGCTCGAGCATTTCATCGAACACCTCATGTGCATAGGAGGTGAACTAGAGCACCCAAATGCCCTCCCCTCGCCGGCTTGAAAAAAACAGAGCACTGTGGAGTGCTTTGCCGCGGCGGTGGGTATATGTAGGCAAGTTATTTGTCCCGGTTCGTGGCATGAACCGGGACTAAAGCCAACCCTTCTGTCCCGGTTCAAGCCACGAACCGGGACCAATAGTTGTGGGCCAGCAGCGAGGACCATTGGTCACGGTTCGTGGCTCGAACCGGGACAAATGGTTCCACACGAATCGGGACCAATGCCCACGAGGCCCCGGCCGGCCCCCTGGGCTCACGAACCGGGTCTAATACCCCCCATTGGTCCCGGTTCTTGAAGAACCGGGACTAATGGGCTGGCCAGGGCCGAACGGTAGCCCTGTTTTCTACTAGTGCATCTACACCACCTCGGCCTCCATTGTCTATTCTTCCCACTCGTCGCCGTCGGAGGTCACTGTCGGGCAAACGCACGCGGTGATGGCGGCGACGGGGCCTTTCCTTCTATGCTCTGACGGCTTCCCATGTGGCGGCTGAAGGGCACCGCCTGCGCGCGTCGTATTTTGATACATGCGGCGACCACATCCATCTAGATCAGGGCCAAGGAGGACAGTTTGCTCGTCCTATGTGTGATCACGGCCGGTCCTGATATTTTGAGGGCCCGGGACGAAACCAGAACTCGGGGCCTCATAATATATTATCATGGCAAATATAATCAATATCTCTACTCGTATAAAAGATTAGCAGCAAAAAAGCCCGTGCATTGCAATGGGGAAGAAAATAACACACGCTTTTAACCTAATAACCACGACTCAAGACCTTAATAGGCCCACGTCTTTTAGTTTCACATGGAATCATATTTGTGTTGCCGACAGTGGCCTCAGTACTCACACAACGATAATGTGTTTAGATGTGTTCAGTCCTAAGGTCTCTCTTTCTCTCTTTGAGCAAAACATTCAATATGTTCTGTATGCTTAGTTATAGAGGGAGTATACACTAACTTGATGTATATTTCATGATCAAATCAAGAAATAAAAGCATGGAAGAATATTGAGTACATGTATTCCAAACAATTTAAATTTATGTCTTGTGAACTTATATTATTAATGAACTGAGAATCACAAATGAATGCAAACACACTTAAGTAGCCAAAGATGTTTATTTAGGCTACACATCCAGATGCACACTATCCCATCGAAGCAATCTTTTTTGTTCACAGTCTAGTTTACTGGTATACGATGCATCCCATCATAGATAATTGGCCTCTTTCATAAATAGTTAATTTCATCTTCTCCCGATTCCTACCTTTGTCTCTTGATTTGAATCAGTATGAAAGAGAAAAGGTAAACAGAAAAAGGAAAAAAATAAAAAAGAATTCTTGTCTCTTGATGTGAACCAGCCTAATAGAAGAGAAAAGGTAAACAAAAATTAAAAAAAAAGAAACAAAAATTGTTAAAGAGAGGATTCAAACCTGGGTGTCCCAGGTAAGAGGGGCGCGCTCTAGCCAGCAGGCTATGGCAGTGTATTTGTTCTTTTCTAGTTCATCCTCTTATAAAGCAAAATCTTATGGAGCGACTTGTGATAAAAAAAGATTCGCTGTGAGTAAAGTCTGGATTGCGAGTTATTTAGCGTAAATGTCGGGGGGGGGGGGGGGGGGGGGTTGCGTAAAATGCAAAAAAAACGGTTCAGAGTCACTTAAAGATGGACTGCGGGTTGATTTTGGAAAACTATAGGATGTTTTTGCAAAATGACCATGACGGATGTCAGAAGCAATCAATGCTTTATTATTAGGGGAGATGTTTATTATTACGGTGTGTCTGCCATTTTTGACTATATGGTCTACATCTAACAATTACGAGGTAGGTTGTGGTATTGCAAAAATACTCTTGCTACTCTCTTCCGCATTTGTACAAAATACTTAGTCCCTCCAAACCAGCCACAAACCTTCCCCACATCATCCAAACAAATAAGAGAAGGACCGGACTAGGGAGCGGCGCCGCAGAAAAGCCTTGCCGTGCGGCGGCTCCAACAGACTAAGCACGACCTGCCATATGCAAGATTCACTTTGATGTTTAAAAATTCAAAAAGTTTTATCTACAAAACCGTTAATTCAATCGATGATCCGTTTTCACCATTGACTTTCTCGCGACGAGTTCTTAGAAACTAGATCCCATGTCGACATGTTCCGTCAACTATTTTTTTTCGTTCATACTTGCCACATTTTTTGACTCACTTGCCATATTATTAACCACTTACTTGTCTAAAAAAATAACTTGATTGTCACTTTTTAGTATTATTTTGTACAAAGCTTTGTAGTAGTTTTCATCATACATGATATAAAAAGCATGTAGTAGGTTGTGTTTGTCAAATTAAATATGTCAACTTGTCATATTTACATATAAATTTGCCAGAAAACTATTTTGTATGCTTCTTAGTTTTACTGTGCCAAGTTGTCATATTTACAAACGATGATCAAAAAAGATTTCTTGTGGTCATCGGTTTTAAATATGTTGAGTTGTCATATTTTTGCGCGTGATCGCCTAAAAAAAGTTGTTTGTGCTTGCTCGTTTGATTATGTCGAGATGTCATATTTATACGCAATTTCCAAATAATATGACGATTAAGTTATTTTTATCACACAAGTAAGTACTTACTAATATGACAAGTAAGTGCAACAAATGTGGTAAGTACGAGAAACAAAAAAGTTGTCGAAACATGTCGACATGGGATCTAGTTTTGAAGATCTCGTCGCGATAAAATCAGTGGCGAAAACGGATCATCGATCGAATTAACGGTTTGAAAGATAAAACTTTTTAAATTTCGGTCATTCAAAACAAATCTGCATGCATGCATGACGAAGAGTGTGCCAGCCGCCGCACGCTAATAACAATATGCAGCGCAGTTAGTTAGATTTTCCCAAGGTAAATAACTTGATAATTAGTTACTAATAGAGAATAATAGTATCTATACCTCGCATGGGGGCTCAACGACGATCCGATGTGGACTGATAACATGATGTATGTATGTGCATATGTACGAGTACGCCGGATGACGCCCGATGGCATCTGAAGTGAAGGCTGGAGAGCGGAGTGCGCCGATGAGAAGATAACTTGCGATCAGAGCCCATGGTCATGACAGGATAGCGATCCTCCTGAAGATGTGAACTTGCGATCTGATCTGACCGTCTCAAAACGGAATCTAGGAAACTGAAGACGCGCCGTTGAAGGCTAGGTTTATGAGTTTTTATTTTTTGAGGGCTAGGTCTATGAGTTTTTATTTTTTGAGGGCTAGGTCTACCAGCTATAGTGGACGAGAAACAAGCGGCTGCGTGCGTGTGGGCTAGTCGTTGCCTGCGCGTGTGGTATGGATATCCAGCCCATCATGCCCATGGCCTAAAGCTGCGTGTGTGCGCGCGCTAACCTCAGCGTAAGTATGTAACTTTTTTTCTTTTCTCTTCGAGTGTAGCCGGCCCTGTGTGTGATCAAGGTGTGTGCCCTCAAGTGCTCTAGGAAGTTACGATCCAGGTGAACGGCGGGTGCTTCCATGTGCTCTGTGATGCGCACACACCAGGCACTAGGAGTCTTTTCTACTAGACTAGATGACCCGTTGCGCCGATGGCGCAAGAAGCCAATTAGAACCGGGTATTATGTGGGTATTGTAGTGCACAAGTTAGCACCTTTAATCAATTGAAACAGAAAGAAAGAAAAGTTTGTTTGAGGTGGTAGATCCATAAAATCCATTTAGCAAATATTATGTCCAAACAGTTAACCGCAGAAAACGGAACCTTATCAGCCAAAGGGGGCATTCATATTTTAGTACCAATATAGGTTCATAACTTGTACGTATCAGACTATAGAGGGGGCAACCCAACTGGTTATATTTAAATTATCAACTCAAAGTACTTCATAATAAAATTTGATGAATCAT
Organism: Hordeum vulgare subsp. vulgare; assembly: GCF_904849725.1. Classification (NCBI taxonomy): domain Eukaryota; kingdom Viridiplantae; phylum Streptophyta; class Magnoliopsida; order Poales; family Poaceae; genus Hordeum; species Hordeum vulgare. Next base: position 48,612,390 of record NC_058524.1, read on the forward strand.
CATTGGCTCAAAAAATTTCAACATGCCTTCCACTAACTCGTGCCTTCTTTCAGCTGAACCAGCATAAAAAGTAGAGCCGAGGAAGATTAGAGACATGACTATTGTTAGGTGACCAAAATGAAAGACCTAGTAAAACGCATGGTATGAGAAATCGCATCCCAGCAAACAAACATAACTATATAGACACTAAAAAAAAGAGGTAAAACAACACCAAGAGTAGATTGAAAGAATTTATAGCATCTACTGGGACCGCAATGAATAAAATTAAAATATAGCACTGTAACTAATAAGTACCATCAAGTTTCCAAAAGGATGTCTTTTACCCAAAGATTATCGTTAAATTAAATTAAAATTACAGCGCCATATTCAATTCTAATTCAAGCACCATGAACAATATCATCCATGGAGTTCATTTCTAAACTCAACACTTATTCATCAAGAACTTCTAACTTCGGGACGTGCATTTAGTTTATTTTTTCGAGAGGTGTACAAGCATATTATCTTGTTAACTCAGCAAGTAGATATATAAGCTAGCAGTTAGTGTTCTCAGAAAATTTAAATAGTTTTCTTACTGGATTATGTAAGCCTATTCAACTAACCATACGTCTCTATAAAATAATTACTCAAAATATATGATGGTTTCCTAGCTGACACGATCAAGGAGTTGCTGATACGTGCATATGCAAAAACTAAGCATTCACTCTTCTGCTGTGACAGAGAACCATCGTACTCCATGGAATTTGCACCAAAAAATGATGTTAGGTTTCGATGAAAGCACATGGAAAAACCTCAGAGAGAAAGAGAGAGAGAGAGAGAGAGAGAGAGAGAGAGAGAGAGAGAGAGAGAGAGAGAGAGAGAGAGAGAGAGAGAGAGAGAGAGAGAGAGAGAGAGAGAGAGAGAGAGAGAGAGAGAGAGAGAGAGAGAGAGAGAGAGAGAGAGAGAGAGAGAGAGAGAAGCATGGTAAAGTCACATCTCTCAAGGTTCAGGTTAGATCATCTCAAGAAACTCCATCTAAAAAAAAGAACCAGGAGACATATTCTAGCCTGAAACAAGCTTCATCGTGTTTAGTGTGAAAACAGAGCAGCTGGAACTGCAAAGATGCGCAGCCACACACACACACACACACAAATAGGGAGACTATTCCGTTCAAACTGCTACACGAAACTCTTCAAATAACTACAGGACATATATAAATAGTCCTCATGTCTGGTAGGACCACAAAGCAAAAGAAGTGACAGCAAAGGTGTGGCGAAAAATAAATTATTGGTTGTGAGTCATGTTTTCTTCAATTCTTGGTTGAGATAGAAGGTCTACAGTAACACATTGGAAAGGCTTAGGAGCATTCAGAGAGGATCGAGTTACTGAATTTAAGCATGTCAAGCAATCAAATAACATAAAAGGCAATTCTTAAAGTGAAGATAGAATGCATAAATTTTATAAATTCCCTTGAATCTACAGTATGTGACGAGGGAAATGTTGGGGTTGGGCTGAAAATGAAGTGGCACGCCATCGAGGTCAGTGCCGCAGCGGTAGACATTCGTCAAAAAACAACATTGTTAGTACAAACCTACCTCAGTAATGAGTACCTCTTGACCCAATACCTATGATTTCATGGTCACAGATAGGTTGGGGATGTTGTAGCTGCCGATTTTGGCCACCTGATTCTGATCCAGAAGAATGTTTCTGATTTAACCTTTTTATGCTTCTGAATTAAAGTCGGGATTTATGCATCTCATATATATTGGCACAAAGAAAGGTTAGGTTGGAGAAGAAAATACCATGGAGACGACGCCGGCACCGGCGCGCCCACACGCGGCAGGGTCCCCAGCCCCGAGCTGCGCCTCTACCGCCACGAAGATGACGTTGGTGTGTGGCATGCGGTGGGCCTCGTCGGCGGGACGGCGGGAAGCAAGACCGAGTGCAGTCGCGCGTTGTTGACGCATGAGGGGGACTCCATGAGCTGCCAAGGAAGGAGGAGGTGTGTGGATCTGGGCCGGCCGGATCCGGTGGATGCTGTCATGGAGGAGGCTCTGCACCGGCAGAATGGCGAGGAGGATGCTGTCATGGAGGAGCTCTGCACCGGCACCCACGCGCAACATGCAAACCCCAGCCAGAAATGTGTGAGCATAACATGGGACCCGAAGCCGCCTACCCCCAAACCCCACGTGGATTCGGTGGCAAAGACAACAACCATGAATTGATCAACCAACCAAAGCAGCCCTCCGTGGCGGCAGCACTGGCACAAGAACAGCAGCAACGCGAGCAGAACAAGGGGCGAACCATTTGAAGCAATCACCAGGGCACAAGAATTGGAGACAATGGTTTCCCATCTATTATTTCTTTTGTTTTGGGACAGTAAATATTGAGTGGATTTGCCTCATTACGGGGATAATAAGATCATTAACAAACTAAGGATGCATATGTGAGTAATCTGACAAAGAGAAGCAGTAAAATGAAGAAATTTATTCCGGCTCAAATTTGGGCTCGGAATGACATAGCAGTGTGGCTCCAACACTGGAGGTAAGATTTTCGAATGGAGATGGATGTAGTTGTAACCGAGCTACTACCTAGTTGGCCTCGGGGTCACCATTTCCTGATTGTGATGCCGTTGAAGGTGAGGTCGCTTCTCCCTTGCCAGTACATGCCCTAAATATAAATAAGAACCCATGAGACAAATACAAATAAAAACATCTCGATCTTCTTCAGTACCTAAATTGCAAAAAATCTTTATCTCGTGGAAGGGCCAAATTTTCAGCAAGTTTCTTCAATTCAATGATTTCCCCATTTGGGAGAGTTCAGTATTCAATCTCAGACTCTTTAAGCAACATTTTTTTAGCAAATATTGACATCTTTTTTCAGCAACTTTAGGAAAGACATAAACTGAGAAAGAACAACCACGCCTCATAAGAGCAAGTATAATAGATCTGACACAGCTAGCTATAAACCATTCCACATCAGCCAAATCACAGCTGGAGGGGAGAGAAAGGGGGAGAGAGAGGGGAACAGGCGCTTTGTCAATCGCCCCACCGCAGCACACCACACAAGGATTTTACGCCCCTTGCAGCCCACAGCGAGCGATAGAGTCAGTGCTCTCGATCCACTCTTGATCCCCTACATCTCTCGCCTCCCACGCCCTTCTCCTTCCTCCTTAGTGCACGAAATCCGTGCTTCCCCCGCCACAAATCGCTTCCTGCGGTTTCAAAAGGATTTACCATTTATACGATTCTCTGAGAACTGATATGTTATATTCTTCAGAAAGTCTAATGCAGATCCTTCGGCAGTGTGCTCAGAACATTGGGCATGTTTTCTTCATCTCTACCTCTACCAGCACTAGTAGACATTTCTGGTGATTTAAGACGCTTAGCTGTGAGTTCTCATTTACAAGAGCAAAGATAGGTTTCTACAAGCTATGGGCTGCCACAAATTCTCATATAACAAAGCAAAGATTTTTATTTTTGCGAGAGAGCAAAGACAAATTAACAAATAATACTTAACTTGTTATCTTTGACTGGAACTAAATAATAGAAAAATGAAATCACGTGCTTACATAGATCAATGCTCCCCTGTCAGCCTTTTTGCATTTCATCAAACACCTTGTAGGCACAGAGAACAGAACCTGCACAAACAAAGTTGAGAAGCTTTGGATTGGAAGAGGGGGTGGGGGTGGGTAAGAACAGAAGCGTGACCACTTAACTGAAGCTGAGCTGCAACTGGATGGACGCTTGGCTACACCCACGACGATGAAGAGGTCGAGCAGAGCAGCTGCACGGAGGAGGAGGCGTAGAACCAGAATCCAACGGCCCCAATACCCGAGACAGATGCCTCATCATCTTTGGATTGGGATAAGGAGTGAGATCGGCCAGGGAGGAGAGGTGTGATGGCTAGGGAGCAGCAGCGGCGTGCAGGGCGGGACGCACGGGGGAGAGGGAGAGAGAAGAGAGAGCAAGGGTGACCCTCTCCCACCTGCTGCCTGACCTCCCTCTTTTTCCTCTTACTGTCACGCCCAAGATGCGACCCTACCCTCAATTTGGCACGAGGGCCTCGTCAGGGATAGAAGCGCATCTCGTCGTGTCGCAAGAATGGATATCGTTACAAGTACATGTACTGAAAAAAAGAGATATATATAGAGTCGGCTTACACTCGCCACAAGCTACATCAGAGTCACATCAGTACATTACATAATCATCAAGAGTAAGAGCAGGGTCCGACTACGGACGGAAACAAACGACAAAAGAAGAACGACGTCCATCCTTGCTATCCCAGGCTGTCGGCCTGGAACCCATCCTAGATCGATGAAGAAGAAGAAGAAGAAGAAGCAACTCCAAATGAACAATCAACGCGCTCGCGTCCACTAACCTCTACCTGTACCTGCAACTGGTGTTGTAGTAATCTGTGAGCCACAGAGGACTCATCAATCTCATTTCCAAAGGTATCAAGACTAGCAAAGCTTAATGGGTGAGGTATGGTTAAGTGGTGAGGTTGCAACAGCGGCTAAGCACATATTTGGTGGCTAACTTACGAGTACAAGAAATAAGAGGGGGATGATCTACGCATAACGGACGAGAGCTACTGATGATCAAATGAATGATCCTGAACACCTACCTATGTCAGACATAACCCCACCGTGTCCTCGATCGGAGAAAGAACTCACGAAAGAGACAGTCACGGTTACGCACACAGTCGGCAAGTTTTTAATTAAGTTAACTTTAAGTTATATAGAACCAGTGTTAAACAAAGTTTCCACGTTGCCACATAACCGCGGGCACGGCTTTCCGAAAGATTTAACCCTGCAGGGGTGCTCCAACTAGTCCATCACAAATTACCACAAGCCGCATAGAAATCCTCAATCACGAAGCTCGCGATCTCGTCGGATTCCCTAGTGGGAAACCTCAACTCTGAGATTACCCAAAGCATCACCGGAATCCCGATGCACAAGATATCTCGTCAAAGGTAAAACTAATCCAGCAAGGCCGCCCGGCGTGTCGACAATCCCGATAGGAGCCGCGTATCTCGTTCTCAGGACACGACGGATAAGCGACGCGTACAAGTGCCAAACCTCGAGTTTCCTCGCGGTGGCCCCACACAGTGCTCTGTTTTGGACCAACACTCATGACGAGCACTGGCCCGGGGGTTGATTAAATTATCCTCGGGGTCCGGAAAGTCCCTATGCAAGTTTATTAGGTGATTAGGCAAATGTAGTACCAAAGTTGGGCCTTGCCAGACCAGCTTAATCTAAAACGAATTATCAAGGGGGTCCCCATAACAACCCCGATCGTGTTAGGAGCGCTCATTTATGGAACATAACACCGGTAGCCGGAAACTAAGGGGGCAAAGGTGGAACAAAACACCAGGCTAGAAAGACCGAGCCTTCCACCTTTTACCAAGTGTATAGGTGCATTAAATTAAGTAGCATTTAAATATGGTGATATAACAAGGAACCCATGTTGTCACATGGAAGCAACTGCACCTGCAACTAGCAATGCTACACGGGGTTAAGCAAGCAGTAACATAGCCAATCAGTGGTTTGCTAGGTCAAACAGGTTGAAGGTATTCATGGCATTGTTGAGAGGCTGATATTTAACATGTGGTAGGCAACGAGACATAATCGATAGAAGCGATAAAACTAGCATGGCAATGATAGTAATGGTATCTGGGGAAATGATCATCTTGCCTGATAACCCGCTTGGAAGAAGAGCAACTCGGTGGAGTCGGCGAACCAACGTAGTTGAACGGGTCCTCACATTCCGACACGCTTGCGGGAGTCTAACGAGACGGAGCAAACCGGAAACAAACATCAACACAGATATTCACCACACGATGCACAACATGATGCATACCCTAATATGATGCATGATCAGTTCATCGATGCACGGGATGGCATGGCAATTCACCTCACGCAAACACTACACATTAAGTGAAGCTCGATATGCAACGAGTTGCATACTGACGAAACCCCACATATGAATTATTTAGTTCACTCCCGGTTATTTACACGGCAATATTAATGTTGTCAAACTTGCAAGAGGTGAAGCGGAAATTAACCTACCTATCTAGACATTTTAAATGAGGTCGGAAATGACTTATATCATCTCCGAGACGACCTCACATGTTAATTTACAATTCTGTCCAGATCTGAACTAATACATTTAATTAGTTGTTAAACAGAAAAACAAATAGGTTCAAGTGATTCTACGCGTCAAGGCAAGAAATCTACACATAAAGAACATCTCCAACGAAGCTACAGATCAAAAGTTACAAGCATCGCAAGATATGATGGCACGAATGCAATATGTGTGCAACGATGGCTACGAGCACTTCAAAACATACAAACAGCAAGAGAAAATGAAACTACACAAGATTCTAAGCAAGTTTCATGTAGGACACGATCAGATCGGAGCTACGGTTCAACAACTACGAGCAAAACAAGAAATGACTACAATCTGCCAAAATCAGCCACATAGCATCTACTACACCCCACAACTACGGCTACACAACTCCGATATGCACAAGCAAGGCATGGCACGGAAGGGTTTAAGAAGCACTACTACGAATAACTAACAACAACTAGCATGGCAGCAAGGAACACTAGGGAAAGAAGTCAGAAAATGGCTTCCCACACATTATTTCAGACTTTGTGAAAATTACACCTCATGAAAGTGCAGTTTTCGATCTGAAGCAATATTGACAGCAGCAAAATCCTAAGGTACAGGACTCCAAATGGCATGAAACTTTCCAGCATGCTAGAGAAACACAAGGGGTACAACTAACTCCATTGGACCAACCTCAAAAGAGCTACAGATCACAAGATAAAAGCAAGACAAGACAGCAACAAAATATAACAGATTCCAGACTTAGAAATATTTCAGCACGTCCAAAACAGCACTATTTCTAGCAACTTGAGAGTAAGAAAACAACACCTAAACATGCATTTTTATTGCAACCAAAAATACCAGGGGCTAAACAAAACATCCAGGACCAACTCTCTAGTTGACAACTCCGTCAAACGACGCACGGAATAAATCCCACGAAACAAACAAGAGGGCAACATTGCAAAATATCGCGCGAACTAACTTACTCGAAAGCTAAAACTAATTACACAGAAAAATCCATGGGATTTTTCTACCCCGGAAACATATGAAACATGTGGGGTTGTGACAAAAAAATAATGCCACACATAAATGCGAGAGAACGTCCTAAACACGGAAAATAATCTAGCGACAAATCCCTACGTGCAAAAATACAAACGACCGCTCTAAAATACATGCAAAAATGATTCCTAAAACATGGACATTTAATCTACGGTATACGGGCAGTCCGGACACGCACGAGAAATCATACGGGTCGGGAACATAATAGGACAGCACGTGTTTCTAGGCTTACGACACGCTAAATGACCTCAAATAAATATGCAAGTTTGATAATCGTATTCTACGCGAAATTCTACACCAAAACCATGTACAACTCATCGCGATCCGACTTACGGAATAGAAACTACGGTCGTTTAAATATCCGTCTAAATTCTGGAATTAATATAATTCCGAAAAAAATCCTAATAACCTATGCGGGCCAAAACTAAGGCGCAATATAAAAAGTTGCGCCCAGGGTGCAGGTTAGGGAGGCAAGAGGTCTTACTGGGTGGGCTCGGCCCAAGCAGGGGAAGGCGGTGGCAGGCCGAACTGGTTGCTGGCGATGGGCCGGCGCGGGAGAGGCCGAGGCGAGGCGCCAGCTGGGCCGACCCACAGCGGCTGGCGAGGGGCTGGCCGTTCCCATCGTTCTGCTCGTGCTCGAGCACAACAGGGGCGGCGGCGCAAGAGTTGACTGCGAGGTGGGGCTTTAGGCCGGCGTCTCCGGTGGCCGGTGCGGGGCGCAAGGGAGCCTGGATCCGGCGGGTACAGGGCAGCGGGGTCGCGGGGAGGCGAGATCTACGCGGGCGGCGGCCGGCTCGAACTGGTGGTGGTTGCCGGTGGCTGCGAAGCTGCTCGGGGCGAGGGCTGCGCTCGTACGGCGGCGGTAGGAGGCGGCGAGGCACGGGGCAGGCGGCGGGGCCGGACGGGGACGGGGCCGGCAGGGCGCTGCGGGCAGGAGGCGGCGCCATGGGAGGCGCTGCTCGGTGCGAGGGGCACGAGAGCACGGGAGGCAGCGGTGGTGGTGGTTCCGGGCCCGGCGGCGCACCGGATGGGCTCGGCCGGGCCCGATCTGGGCTCGGCGGGCCCGCTCGAGGAGAGAGGAGGGTAGGCTGGCTTAAAAATAGGAGGGGTATATATAGACAAGTGGGGGGCTAGGTTAACCGGAAATTCGTTCCGGATCCAACCGTGGGGTCGGATTTGAATGATTCCGCATGCGGGAACGGGTACGTGGCCGTGTAGGGTGGTTTACCGGAGACGAGAGGGAAAACGGGCGGCGCGGCAACGATTTTTAAAACACCGATAACCGTCCGACGGTAGACCGAATATGGTGCCGCTACGGTCGACCGTTCGGGTACCAGACGGTCTCCGATTGCGACGAAACTTGACAGGCGGCCTACCTACAACTAATCACGACCGCGCGTCGAATCTCAACCCGATCAGAGGAAGTTTTCAACACACTTTCAAAACAAGGTTTGACGATGTCGCGGGCGCGTGCGAGTGCGGTCGGGCTCAGAACGGACAACGACGATAATCGGCAACTACCAACGGATGCAACTTTTGAAAACTGGCGGCAATGGAGATGCCGATGCAATGCAGATGATGTGAATGATGCGATGATGATGCAACAAAACAAAATAGACACACGACAAAAACGGAATAGAAGGGGAATCTTCTGAAACGTCGGCATCGGGCTGTCGCAACTCTCCTACACTACAAGAGGATCTCGCCCCGAGATCCAAGAATGAAAGGGGGAGAGGAGGAGAAAGAACAAGAGGTAAAACTTAGTCGCTTCTTTGACAAACGAGTGACACCAATGAACCTTGAAGGTAGCAAAGAGATGAGGAATGATATGAGAAATAAGCAAGAATTCACGGAAAATTTCGGCAGCACTTCGGTAGGAAAATGGGACAAAAAATTCGATAAGATGGAAGAAATAGACAATATACACATCAAACAAGTAAATAGAGCAAGGTAACACCATGATCTTGATAGAACAACAAGATTGACCCAAAAGAGCAACAACACAATGCCTCCGGGACAATAGAATAGGAACTAGCTCCTACGGAAGAAGAGAATGAAGAAAAGAATGACAACTACTAACTCCAATGAACTTGGCAAGCATCCTTGCAACAAGAATTGGACGGAGTTGTTGGACAAACAACAACGAAAAGAATAAGATGGTAGTGGGCTTATGGAAACCTTTTCAAACTAATGAAGTGACAACCCGCCACTAACAGAAACAAGGATTGATTGGGAGAAACAAGATATGAACAATCTTACACCAAGAGGATACATTGAGAACTTGGATTAATGACAAGCACCATGATAGCGCAATCCATAGGAAAAGCTTTAGGTGAAATCCAAACCAAGATAGCTCAATGAAGAAATCATGGGTTGAAAATATCTCATGATCAAAGAATTGGTGGTTTAATTATCTCATACTTGAGAGGAAAACTCTTCGAGGCTCCTACACTAACAAGAATGCTATAATACCACCTCAAAGGATAAAGGAAGAACAAATGCACTTGGAAATGCGAGATAAGAAAAACTTGAGGTTCTCCAATAAGAATCTTGAAGAACACTTTGAAAATGAATTGATATGATGATGAACCGCCATGAAGGACCTCTGTATGAATGATGCAACGATAAGAAAGTAGAAAAATAATAAGATTATGACCTTGCCAAGATTTAGATGAAGCAACACGAAGAGATACTGATAGACTTGAAACTTCGGAAAGGAAAGATAAGCACTTGAGAAAAGAATTGATATCATGAGCCCTCCGGAAGAAGAATTGAAATCTCTTGGAAGAAGGAAGGACAACAATAAGAATTATGTTATGCTCATCCTTCATCAAATTAAATTGATGACAAGCAACGGATCTAGCATACAACTTATTCTTCTAGAAATGAATCTTGGAGAGACAGAGAGGAAAAACACCACTTGAAGCAAAATTGAAGGAAGCACCGGTAAGAATTCACAACTGAATGGGAATTCCAAGGATGCATGGAAACACCTGAGAATGAAGAGATCAAGAGACACCTGAGAGAAAACTTGAACAAGGCACCGGATAAATGAGAGACGACGAAGAGACAACAATGGAGAAGAATTGAGGATGAAAGCTGAAAGCTGAGAACGAAGAATCTTCTGAAATGATGGCCTTCAAAGGATCGAGAATGAAAAAAATCAGAAGTGCACCGGATAGGAAGAAAGGGATTACTCATGATTGACAACAAATAAGATGATGGCACAAAGCTGAAATGACGAATCTACTAGATAATGAACCAAGATTTGATAGAAACACTCCTTCAGATTTTGCAAACTGAGAATGATGACGAGAAACAACACCAAGAATACTGAGACACTCCGGAATAATGAAGAATGAAAGGTTGAGCCAAATATGAGAATTAATATAAATGGATATTGAAGAAGTAATAAGACTGATGAAAATCATACTTACGTCATAGTTGAAAAGAATTAAAGACCTCCGGAAAGATTACAGAGCTATATAAGATCCTGGGAAAAACCTGTGGGTTATGGGCCCACTCAAAGAAACCACCGTTAGAAAAATTGCTAGAAAGAGAGATATTGCACCGGTATGAAGAGAACTAGATGAGGTTAGCACCTCGAAATAACTGAAGGATTGAAAACCAGAACTTGTGAAATATCTTTAACACTCCGGATAGAAAGAGAGAGGAATGAATAACAAGAAGACTGATAAGAATTTCCAGCATGGGAAAGAATTACAAGGACGAAAAGGATATGATGAATACGGACAATTGCATTGAGTTCACCGGAAAAGATAACAAGACTGAATAAAGATGAACATGAAGCTCCTGAGAATCTTCACAATGAATCACCGGATAAGAGAGAAAGAACAGACAGCGGAAGCACAACGAAGAGAAAACTCTTGGATGAAAATTGAATCACTGAGAAAAAGGGCGGGAGGGTGGGGAAAAACAAAGACAACTTGGGCTAGATGAGATGAACTCCGGAATAAAATGAGAGAATGATCTTGCAAAATTGGATAGGATTGAGTTCACTTGGAGAGAAACACACCGGTTGAAAAGGAATTGATACAATGACTCCGTTTGAAAAGAATTGATAAGACGATCTGATTGAGCAAAGAATTTGCATTCACATAAAAATATGAGAACACAGATTAGGAAAGATCTGAAATCACCACTTGACATCGAAGCAACACGAATTACCATAGTTCAACAAAACAAAGGGTGAGGCTTATGAAACAAGCCAGAACAAACTCATGAGAAAGATTTCGTCCGATATTTTCGTGGACAGGATCGCACGGGCTCGATTTTACAGTAGCCATCAAGTGCAAGGCAGTGCACCCGACATACGAAGTATCCCCGAGTCGTAGCAAGCTACAAGGACTCTTTAAGACACAATGTGTACCGCTGTAAGTCGACCGTGAACAAACGAATCCACTAGATGTCGAACCCCAACCTAACATCATGCATTTGTGGAAGATTGTCCTATAAGCAACTACTTGAATTCCCACCTATGAATTCCCAAAATATCTGGTCATGCAATCTGGTACACGGATACAAGGAGTACTAATCACACAACTCCTATACTAACCCGTCACCTGTATCACATCCGTCAACACACGACCAGAATCTCGGACCTTCATCTACAACAGACCCTCGTGATCACAATGATACAAAGTATGGCAGTACTCCCGAACAATCAGCACCAGTACTGGGGACATCGGGGTTATCTCGCCACTACTAGTATTGAAGCTATTATGAACATCCTTCGTTCTGAGATACTAAGAAATCTGAATGATAACGATGTGCTCAAGAATCCCCTGGAGCTCAACTCCCCTAAGACTCAAAGCAGATAGGAGGCACCAAGCCAGAACTCCGTCACATCGACATCATATAGATTCCAAGAATATCCGCGTGATCCTAAAAAAATTTTGAGTGAGAAGAGGAGTAGAATTAAAATATTACGTCAAGATTCCTCACCAGAGCATAGAAGAGGAGAAAAAAGAATCCTACTCTCCGATATATAACTAGACTCAAAGTAGTTTTTCAATAGACTCGACTCAGCCAAGTTCGATCAATCATGGGGGCTCCTAGGTCGGTCTCGCTCTGATACCAACTTGTCACGCCCAAGATGCGACCCTATCCTCAATTTGGCACGAGGGCCTCGTCAGGGATAGAAGCGCATCTCGTCGTGTCGCAAGAATGGATATCGTTACAAGTACATGTACTGAAAAGAAGAGATATATATAGAGTCGGCTTACACTCGCCACAAGCTACATCAGAGTCACATCAATACATTACATAATCATCAAGAGTAAGAGCAGGGTCCGACTACGAACGGAAACAAACGACAAAAGAAGAACGACGTCCATCCTTGCTATCCCAGGCTGCCGGCCTGGAACCCATCCTAGATCGATGAAGAAGAAGAAGAAGAAGAAGAAGAAGAAGAAGAAGAAGCAACTCCAAATGAACAATCAACGCGCTCACGTCCAGTAACCTCTACATGTACCTGCAACTGGTGTTGTAGTAATCTGTGAGCCACAAGGGACTCAGCCATCTCATTTCCAAAGGTATCAAGACTAGCAAAGCTTAATGGGTGAGGTATGGTTAAGTGGTGAGGTTGCAGCAGCGGCTAAGCACATATTTGGTGGCTAACTTACGAGTACAAGAAATAAGAGGGGGATGATCTACGCATAACGGACGAGAGCTACTGATGATCAAATGAATGATCCTGAACACCTACCTATGTCAGACATAACCCCACCGTGTCCTCGATCGATGAAAGAACTCACGAAAGAGACAGTCACGGTTACGCACACAGTCGACAAGTTTTTAGTTAAGTTAACTTCAAGTTATCGAGAACCAGTGTTAAACAAAGTTTCCACGTTGCCACATAACCGCGGGCACGGCTTTCCGAAAGATTTAACCCTGCAGGGGTGCTCCAACTAGTCCATCACAAATTACCACAAGCCGCATAGAAATCTTCAATCACGAAGCTCGCGATCTCGTCGGATTCCCTAGTGGGAAACCTCAACTCTGAGATTACCCAAAGCATCACCGGAATCCCGATGCACAAGATATCTCGTCAAAGGTAAAACTAATCCAGCAAGGCCGCCCGGCGTGTCAACGATCCCGATAGGAGCCGCGTATCTCGTTCTCAGGACACGACGGATAAGCGACGCGTACAAGTGCCAAACCTCGAGTTTCCTCGCGGTGGCCCCACACAGTGCTCTGTTTTGGACCAACACTCATGAGGAGCACTGGCCCGGGGGTTGATTAAATTATCCTCGGGGTCCGGAAAGTCCCTACGCAAGTTTATTAGGTGATTAGGCAAATGTAGTACCAAAGTTGGGCCTTGCCAGACCAGTCTTAATATAAAACGAATTATCAAGGGGGTCCCCATAACAACCCCGATCGTGTTAGGAGCGCTCATTTATGGAACATAACACCGGTAGCCGGAAACTAAGGGGGCAAAGGTGGAACAAAACACCAGGCTAGAAAGGCCGAGCCTTTCACCTTTTACCAAGTGTATAGGTGCATTAAATTAAATAGCATTTAAATATGATGATATAACAAGGAACCCATGTTGTCACATGGAAGCAACTGCACCTGCAACTAGCAATGCTACACGGGGTTAAGCAAGCAGTAACATAGCCAATCAGTGGTTTGCTAGGTCGAACAGGTTGAAGGTATTCATGGCATTGTTAAGAGGCTGATATTTAACATGTGGTAGGCAACGAGACATAATCTATAGAAGCGATAAAACTAGCATGGCAATGATAGTAATGGTATCTGGGGAAATGATCATCTTGCCTGATAACCCGCTTGGAAGAAGAGCAACTCGGTGGAGTCGGCGAACCAACGTAGTTCAACGGGTCCTCACATTCCGACACGCTTGCGGGAGTCTATCGAGACGGAGCAAACCGGAAACAAACATCAACACAGATATTCACCACACGATGCACAACATGATGCATACCCTAATATGATGCATGATCAGTTCATCGATGCACGGGATGGCATGGCAATTCACCTCACGCAAACACTACACATTAAGTGAAGCTCGATACTGACGAAACTCCACATATGAATTATTTAGTTCACTCCTGGTTATTTACACAGCAATATTAATGTTGTAAAACTTGCAAGAGGTGAAGCGGAAATTAACCTACCTATCTAGACATTTTAAATCAGGTCGGAAATGACTTATAGCATCTCCGAGACGACCTCACATGTTAATTTATAATTCTGTCCAGATCTGAACTAATGCATTTAATTAGTTGTTAAACAGCAAAACAAATAGGTTCACGTGATTCTAAGCGTCAAGGCAAGCAATCTACACATAAAGAACATCTCCAACGGAGCTACGGATCAAAAGTTACAAGCATTGCAAGATATGATGGCATGAATGCAATATGTGTGCAACGATGGCTACGAGCACTTCAAAACATACAAACAGCAAGAGAAAATGAAACTACACAAGATTCTAAGCAAGTTTCATGTAGGACACGATCAGATCGGAGCTACGGTTCAACAACTACGAGCAAAACAAGAAATGACTACAATCTGCCAAAATCAGCCACATAGCATCTACTACGCCCCACAACTACGGCTACACAACTCCGATATGCACAAGGAAGGCATGGCATGGAAGGGGCCAAGAAGCACTACTACGAACAACTAACAACAACTAGCATGGCAGCAAGGAACACTAGGGAAAGAAGTCACAAAATGGCTTCCCACACACTATTTCAGACTTAGTGAAAATTACACCTCATGAAAGTGCAGTTTTTGATCTGAAGCAATATTGACAGCAGCAAAATCCTAAGCTACAGGACTCCAAATGGCATGAAACTTTACAACATGCTAGAGAAATACAAGGGGTACAACTAACCCCATTGGACCAACCTCAAAAGAGCTACATATCACAAGATAGAAGCAAGACAAGACAGCAACAAAATATAACAGATTCCAGACTTAGAAATATTTCAGCACGTCCAAAACAGCACTATTTCTAGCAACTTGAGAGCAAGCAAACAACACCTAAACACGCATTTCTATTGCAACCAAAAATACCACGGGCTAGACAAAACATCCAGGACCAACTCTCTAGTTGACAACTCCGTCAAACGACGCACGGAATAAATCCTACGAAACAAACAAGAGGGCAACATTGCAAAATATCGCGTGAACTAACTTACTCGAAAGCTAAAACTATTGCACAGGAAAATCCATGGGATTTTTCTACCCCGGAAACATATGAAACATGTGGGGTTGCGACAAAAAAATAATGCCACACATAAATGCGAGAGAACGTCCTAAACACGGAAAATAATCTAGTGACAAATCCCTACGTGCAAAAAATACAAATGACCACTCTAAAATACATTCAAAAATGATTCCTAAAACGTGGACATTTAATCTAGGGTATACGGGCAGTCCGGACACGCACGAGAAATCATACGGGTCGGGAACGTAATAGGACAGCACGTGTTTCTAGGCTTACGGCAAGCTAAATGACCTCAAATAAATATGCAAGTTTGATAATCGTATTCTACGCGAAATTCTACACCAAAACCATGTACAACTCATCGCGATTCGACTTACGGAATAGAAACTACAGTCGTTTAAATATCCGTCTAAATTCTGAAATTAATATAATTCCGAAAAGAATCCTAATAACCTACGCGGGCCGAAACTAAGGCGCAATATAAAGAGTTTCGCCCAGGGCGCAGGTTAGGGCGGCAAGAGGTCTTACTGGGTGGGCTCGGCCCAAGCAGGGGAAGGCGGTGGCAGGCCGAACTGGTTGCTGGCGATGGGCCGGCGCGGGAGAGGCCGAGGCGAGGCGCCAGCTGGGCCGACCCACAGCGGCTGGCGAGGGGCTGGCCGTTCCCGTCGTTCTGCTCGTGCTCGAGCACGACAGGGGCGGCGGCGCAAGAGTTGACGGCGAGGTGGGGCTTCAGGCCGGCGTCTCCGGTGGCCGGCGCGGGGCGCAAGGGAGCCTAGATCCGGCGGGTACAGGGCAGCGGGGTCGCGGGGAGGCGAGATCTGCGCGGGCGGCGGCCGGCTCGAACTGGTGGTGGTTGCCGGCGGCTGCGAAGCTGCTCGGGGCGAGGTATGCGCTCGTACGGTGGCGGCAGGAGGCGGCGAGGCACGGGGCAGGCGGCGGGGCCGGACGGGGACGGGGCCGGCAGGGCGCTGCGGGCAGGAGGCGGCGCCATGGGAGGCGCTGCTCGGTGCGAGGGGCACGAGAGCACGGGAGGCGGCGGTGGCGGCGGTTCCGGGCCCGGCGGCGCGCCGGATGGGCTCGGCCGGGCCCGATCTGGGCTCGGCGGGCCCGCTCGAGGAGAGAGGAGGGTAGGCTGGCTTAAAAATAGGAGGGGTATATATCGACAAATGGGGGGCTAGGTTAACCGGAAATTTGTTCCGGATCCAACCGTGGGGTCGGATTCGAACGATTCCGCACGCGGGAACGGGTACGTGGCCGTGTAGGGTGGTTTACCGGAGACGAGAGGGAAAACGAGCGGCGCGGCAACGATTTTTAAAACACCGATAACCGTCCGACGGTAGACCGAATACGGTGCCGCTACGGTTGACCGTTCGGGTACCAGACGGTCTCCGATTGCGACGAAACTTGACAGGCGCCCTACCTACAACTAATCACGACCGCGCGTCGAATCTCAACCCGATCAGAGGAAGTTTTCAACACACTTTTAAAACAAGGTTTGACGATGCCGCGGGCGCGTGCGAGTGCGGTCGGGCTCAGAACGGACAACGACGATAACCGGCAACTACCAACGGATGCAACCTTTGAAACCTGGCGGCAACGGAGATGCCGATGCAATGCAGATGATGCGAATGATGCGATGATGATGCAACAAAAGAAAATAGACACACGACGAAAACGGAATAGAAGGGGAATCTTCTGGAACGTCGGCATCGGGCTGTCACACTTACTTTCTCCATCGTGGGCGGTGGCGGCGGAAGAGGAACCAGGGTCACGGGGGAGACGCGGGCTAGGTCTGTTCTGATTGTTCGCTCACATGCAGGTCGAATAAGCGCAGTGGAGATGGTAGAGCAACGGTAGGAGAGCACGGAAAGATGCCGGATGGCCGCCAGGATCGCCAGAGTGGGCTGGAATCGGCCGACGGCTGCTCCCCTTCTCCAGATCGAGGCCACACTCCTGGCCTCTCCTTCTCCAGATCGAGGCCATGCTCCTGGCGCCCTTAGGAAGAGAGGAAGAGGAGGTGAGGCAGGGAGGTGGAGCAACTCTTCCCTGGCGGCTGCCAGGCGGGGAGGCGGAGATGCTAGAGGCGACGGCGGAAGGGAGAGAAAGGGAACGTGGCGGTGGACAAGGGATGGAGGGAGGGGGTGGGGGCTGGTTTTATATGCCTACATATGAAATGACGAAAATGCCCCCGGTGGGGCACGAAATTTACAGGCGGTGGCAAGACGGTGCCAACACTATTCATAACGCTATAGTGGGCGACGTGGATGGCTTCGTCGTCACTACGAACCCAGCCTCTTTTATAAGAGAAATGTGGTGCACACTACTCCACGCACTAGGAGGGGCTTCTTCCGCCTGTTTCTTTAAAAAGTTCTAGGTTTTTTTAATCCTAATTAAAAAGTCCCTGGTCTTTATCCGTTTCTTTTTAGGGACTAAACAGGGGCTAGAGGTCATTAAATGACATGTAAAAAGACCATGTTACCCTTAGTAATGTATTAGAAGTTATTAAATAACATGCTAAAAGTAGGGGCATTGTTGGAAAGGGTGTCAAAAAAGTTTCAAAAAGACCCTCCCATAGGCACTTGTTCCTTTAGTCCCAAATACCCCCTTTTAGTCCCTAAAAGTCTCTCATGTTTCTTTCACATGGGACTAAAAGAGACGTTTTAAGTCCCTACAGCAAAAAGTCCCTTTAAAGAAACACCCCCTTCGATCCACCTGATTCAGCTTGACTAACACGTCACCAGGGTGCTCGCGGCGTGAAGATGCTATGGCCATTTGTGCCCCTGTGTATTGCGTTCGTCTCCTGATCCAGCGGGGTTGGTCGTTATCTGCGGTGCCATCCAAGGTGCACGTGACAGGCAGTCAGTCCCCTGGTCGTGAGGGCGGCGTTGTACTATGGCGAATTCGTCTGCATCGGCTTGGACGACCACGGAGGCCCTGGATGTGGGCTACCATCGGCGGCAGATCTGGTGCCTACTCTATGCGGCGAGCTGGACCACAGATTCGATGTGGTACGACGGGCTTAGTGTGAAAGCAGTCCTCTTTGATCTGCCCATAGGCGAGTTCCGGACTTCTCCTTCGAAGGAAAACAATGACTAGCGTATATGACGCTCTTTGGACACCTTGATTAGATTGGGGCCGGTCGTGTGCGCCCGCAACATGAGTGTAACCAGCTTCATCAGGCATCGCGAAGCTTTATTTTTGCTGACACCTTGGGACATGTCTGCACCAAGATTTCCAAGGGTTCAACACATGCTGAGAATGCCATGGCGTGATTGGAAGACATGCAGATGGCGAAGGCGGGGTCTTGGATGCGGTGAAGACTTTGCTTCACAGTCAGTTGTCCAGATTTGGCTTGCGGGATATGTTCCCATCCAGACCGGGCAATAATTCTTGTGAGTATGGTGCCATGAGACTTGCAGTAGTAGCCTCCGAAAGTGGGGCCGGCAACATTGGAGGACTTCTTTGTTGGTGGTATTCCTTTGAGTACCGAGGCGTGATTTCCAGGGTGAAAACCTAAGGTTTGGACTTTATTGGTTGTGCCTGGCATTGATCTTATTGAAGGCATTGTTTTGGGAACATGGTCTTTCTCCAGGGTGAAAACCTACGACCTTTGATCGGACAACGACAACGCCTGTGCATTGTTTTCTTCATGAAGACGCTGCTTTTGAAGAACCTTCTTTCTAGTCCGGGTATTGTCCTTGGTGGTGGTTAGAGTGTTCCTACTGCGGATGACATATGACCATGGCAGGGTCATTTTTTCTTTTTTCTTTTTCTTTTTTGGTTGTGTGTATTCTGGATGTTTTTAGACATCTTGTTGGTGCAGAGGCTGGATATAATTGGTATCTTCTTGATGTTAATATATTCTTTTTCAAAAAAACCAAGTTCAGTGAACTCCAGTCTTAAATGACAGACAACCATCTATAGATGTGTGCCCCGGATAAAAAAGCAATCGATCGTTCACGGCCGGTATTTGTCGAACCACACACGTGTTCTTGAGAAGCTGATCGGAAGCGTTGAAGTTTACGTTGCAAGCAGCCTCCCGCCTCCGTTCGTCGCACTTGCGCCGAGTCTCTCCACCGATCTAGAGCCACAGTAAAGATTCGATCGCCAAACTGACGTGCCTCACAAGTATGCCAGTTAATTAATGGGTGAATTCCGATTTTGACCTCCCTATTTTAACATTATTGACAACAATTACCTTATTTAGCAGAATTTCATTCGTTTACCGCATTTAGCAAAAGTTCTACCATGATTTACTGTGTTTAACACTTTACGAGCGTTCTGTCACTTCGATTGTTTTTTACTTTTTCTCTATTTTTCTTTCTACTGACCGATCATCGCAACTTTTACCGATTGGACCCAGCCCGATGGAGGTCGCTTGCATCGCGTCCAACATAAAATGCCTGAGTCAGCCGCGCGTCACTCTCGTCCCCAAGAGATTGCATTGCCCTTCCAGGTTTTCGACTGCACGCACCTGTCAGGCTCGCTCGAACCTAGGGTTAGGGATTGTCAGGCAACGGCGACGGTGGTGGAGGCACAGTTTCATACCTACTCGAGTAGGGTTGTATGACCACAACATCAAGGAAAGATAGGACCCCACGAAATTTGATGGCTCCGTTGAGCACGCCCACGTCGGCCTAGGCTTGTGACACAATCAGGTTGTGCTTAGTTCTTCTTTCTATTTTGGCACATAGCCGGACCCCATCAGGTTGTACTCAGTTGATAACGGGTCTATGACCTTCTCATTTGTATCCTATTTCACATAATTTTGATCATCATTGTCATAGCAATTTGTATATTCTGATTTTTTTTTTGGATTCATGCATTGGCCGATGAGGCGTTTCGTTCAGATGAAATTACGATGCTTATTGGATCACGTGTATGTGTATCACCATTATGAAATTAACTTATGCATTGCCTTGTGACGTGAACGATCTGCTCTGATGTGATCATATCGGGCCGGCCGGATAAGGAGCTGCGAGGATCGGTTTCACATGAAAAAAAACAAGAAAAAACCATAGATGGGACATGCCAGCCAAACCCGACAACTAGGACATTTTCATCAGAATGCTCACAAAATTATAAACATGATAAATCATGGCAAAGCTTTTGGTAAATGAGGTAAAATAGATGAAATCCTATTAAATGGGATAATTACTGTTAAAAATATCAAAATCCCTCCCTAATAATAAAGCAAATACAGTTTCTGGTCGTCCGTCATTTAAATTACCCCAGAAGTTGGCTAAAATTACCCACTAATGCCACTCGTAAGTCAAAAAAATGGTTCTTTTTCGGATTTTTGAAATCAGCGCCGTTATTTGTTGTTATAGACACCGATACGTTAGCAGAGCAATAGTCGACGAGTAGCGTGATGGCTATTGGTTCAAGTCTCCACATGAGAGACCAGGGTTCGATCCCTCGTTCTCACCTATGTTTTTCTGTCCTTTTTCTTTACCTCTCTAAAGCATGGGCCTGCCCATGTGAAGGTCGGGGCGGCCTGTTTTGTTTTTTTAATTTCATTTTTGGTTTTTTCTTCTCTAAATTAATTCCAGATTTCAAAAGAACAAAATATCAAAAAGTTATGAGTATAAAAAAATGTAGGGAAAAGCAAAAACTGTATGTGTATTCGAAAAAATATTTGGAAAGTCATAAAATATTCATGAGTTCGAAAATTGCTCACGGATTATAAAACAAATCACGATTTCAAATAAATTGTAATGAATACTAAATAGTCATGATTTTTTATAAAATTATCCAGTAATCAAAACATATTCATGGATTTGAATAGCTTGTCCATCATCTTTTAGAAAATCTTCACAAAAATTAATACACATCCATAAATAATGAACAAAATGAATTGTCGCTTACGTAAAGGTTTTATTAGGAGATCTGTAAAGATTATTTCATGATTTTATTTAGACCCTTACATATCAAAAAGTTGTGACTTTTACAAAAAGTAGGAAAATGATAAATCATTTGTGAATTCGAAAAATATCCGGAAAATCATAGAAAGTTCATTAGTTCAGAAATTGCTCACACATTATAAAAAAATCACAAATTCAAATAAATTTTCATGAAATAAGAAATGTTCAAGATTTTTTAAAATGATCCGGTATGCAAAGCATATTCAGAAATTTGAAAAACATCTCCATCAATTTTTAGAAAATGTTCGTAAAAACTAAAAACATCCGTAAATAATGAAAAAACAAATTGTTGCTTACATAAAGGTTTTATTACGAGATCTCTGGAGATCGTTTTATGATTTTACGTAGTCCCTCGCGTTAGGTAAAAAAAGGTTTCCGTGTTTTGTACAACGCTGAGCCCCAACCAAATTGACACAACTTTTTATGAATTAGTTTTGTACACAATTATGTTTATTATCATACAAGAATACTGGTTATGGTAAGCACCGCTACGCTAAGTTAAGACGAGGTACATCATTCATCAGTATAGATCAGGCAGGATTCGTAAATGTAGTTTGCTCAACTATAAAATATTATGTTGTGACGCCTTAAGAAATCAAGTTGCGATGAGCATCATATTTTTTGTTTATGAAATCATACTTTTTTATATCTACCACACCTATATAATCTAATAGTTTTTTTCCGTTGCATCCCACGAGCATATTTGCTAGTAAAGAGTAAAAAAGGAATTCACTCTTAATTAATTGACTCGTCTGGCCGGCCGGCACTAGCTATCTCTTCCCTTAGTTTAACTAGTAAGCTTGCACGTGCAACGCACGTTTAAATATTGACTCGATAAAAATGTGCGTGCTTAGATGACAGTGGCTTGGATTTTTTTGTATGGTTGGTTGATTTGGTTTAGGACGTTCGATGGAAAATGGACAGCCAGATCACCTTCTTGAACCTCCGGTCCCTTCTCTTCTTCTTTCGATCCGCTGCGCGCCTGCCGGTCTAGCCGCCTGCTTCTGTCGCCGCCGACGGCGGTGCTCCCTGACAACCTCACCGCACCATCCTCTCCTCAACCGTGGCCCATCACCGTGTTGCCCCCCCCCCCCCCCGGGTTCTGACAGAAATTCTCCCACAAAGCTGCACCACCGTCGTGCCCCCTCCCCATATGAACGATGTATATTGTGGTAGCCTTCCGGCAAGCCCCTTCCTTCCCTCCGGCCTCCCTCTGGTGAACTTCAAAATCAACTGACCCAAATTTAAATTACACCAGTATAAAATAAAGAGAAAAACCTTTTGTGTCCTCAACTTTAAATACACATAACCTGAACCTTGCAGTAAGCTGAAGCAGAATTCACGGTGACTCAACATGGTTTTGATCCGATAGAGCTAGAAATGCATGCGCCCACAAAGTGTCTTGAGTATAATAGAACTATAGATACAAACTGGGCAGCTAAATGAGAAAGGTGCTTGGTAACTGCACTTAAAAAGCTTCTCAATATATAAGATCGAGATATATAAATGCATGTGCTCACCTATTCGAATGTTGGAAACAATTATTATAGTAAAGTAGCAGACATGATTTACACTCTTTTGCAGAAAAAGAATGTTGGGACAATCATCATCCTTACACACCATGCAAAAAGGGTTTAGCCATGCCGACCTCCCCTACTTCAGCCCGCGAACCGCAGGAAGAAGCAGTCATTCCGGAGCATGACCCTTGGTTGTCACCGATGAACTTCCAGCAATAAATTATGGCAGAGTTTCAGACAAAAAAACTCTAAATATATTATGCCCGTTTGGTCTTTAAATGGGGAATGTTCCCTTGATCCTAACGGGGATGCAGCTGCATGATGATTCTCCATCTCTCACATGTTAAGACCATCGATGGGGAGGCAACGAAATCAGTAGGCTGAGGCTACAAGGAAAGCAGGGGATGAAGGATCTTCCCAATAGATTAGCATCGGTTAAGACAAGTAGGAAAGTTGCTTTTGCCCAGGTGATTTGCCATCAGCAGAATATGTCCAACGGCGCACCAGCTCCGAGTTATGCTCTGTCTCGGCCAAATGAACGCAGATGCGCTTCATAATACAGGAAACGGAAACACTTTCAGAAACCATGCTTCCAAGAGAGACTGACAAGCGGATGGAACATTTAAGAGGCAAATGCTCATTGACCTATGCAAATTGTAAACAACAAACATGTCAGTTGTCACACACACACAGCACACGCAACAAAGAAAGAAACAAAGATTTACAAAGAAGCACTTACCAGAAGCTGAACTTAAGTTACTCTTCACATTATCCGCAGATGTCAATGCTCTGTTCATGTTATCTAAATAACCCTGTCCACAAACGATATAGTCTCAATGTGACTAATATCATCTCTCAACTGAATGGTCCAAAGATCTACCGTTGTATAATGATTATGTCAACTGAAAACATGAACCGAGTGACTCGAATATTAAAGTCATCCTGGTTTTGGTGTACCTGGAGTATGCAAACTGCAGCAAATTTATCTGTCACTGTTTTTGTCTCAACTGGATCATTTAGTTTCAGAGGATTTAAAAGGGCTTCTACGTACTGGAGAAACAACATGGTTTGAGTGAAAAAGCAAGATCGATCAGAAAACTCCACAACCAAATACTTCAAAAACAGACATGGCAGTCATTTGCCCACAAAACAACCTAATAGCAGTCTTAGAAGAATAAAAAGTATCTGATGGCCAAAACAGTATGCATGAACCATTTCCAAACCTGTAGAGTTTTGGGAACTAAATATGATTCAAGCCACAATATACTTAATGCCCCCAAAATTGGAGCATACTACTCGGAGAAAGAGACATAAAGACTTTATCGTAATCATGATGACCCCAAAAATAGACTTATGTTTCCCAACTCTTCAAGAAATTCTGTAATGTGAGGATCACTTCAAAATTGAAAATAACACGAATTAACTTTCAAATTGTGAAGATAAATAAACATGACAACAATTGGACAATGTTCAGTCCTCTTTTGTGTTGATCATTTTGTATATGAGTATTCAATTACTGTCTAAAAAATAATCTAGTCATCCTGGAATATGTTTTATCTGCACATCTAATGTAGCTCCCAAAACAATCTAAACAAACGTGAAAGTTGACGCTAAAAAATTCAGCATCACCTATAAAAATGGCCTCTTGAGCACCATGAAGTCCACCGTCTAGATGCACATGCACCCTACGCTGCCCCTGAAGCCATTTAGTAGCTTGAGCAGCTCGCTGTCCCGATCCTTGGTCACACCGTCGTAGCCCACCTGGAGTGGTAGGAGTAGCTTCTGCAAGGCACCCACACGCGGCACCTCGGCGCAGCACGTGCAGGCGTCAGTGTCCACTGGACGAGAGGCGAACTCCCTGGCCATGTGGGACACATGGAACATCTTCTTGACCAGCACCTGCACGACCAACCGGCATGACCAGCATGTGCGCACGCATGCATATTCTGTATTCAAGATAAAATGTTAGATAAAAACACAATATTGTAACACGAGAAGGGGAATATGGTCAATACACAATCACATAATCCCTTCCAGACTCATCAAAACCTCTTCACTTTCACTCCAGCTCTAGGTTTGAGAATAAAGTGTTCTTAAAAGTTAGCACTCGCTCCTCCGTAACTTAATATAAGACATTTTTTGACACTGTCATAGTGTCAAAAAACGTCTTGTATTCCTCTAAAAAAATGTCTTGTATTAAGTTACGGAGGGAGTATTTTGTAATACTATGAAACATCATTGAAAGCAATTCAGCATGGCCTGGTAATATTACATTGGTATAGCGAATGAATCTGCAACTTGCTTCTTCCTTAAGTCTCCATGGCTTAATCTTTTAGGGGATGTTTGGAACTCATGAATTTCATAGATATTTTGAGAATTTCCCTGCAAAAAAGTTCAGTTATGTGCTTTGATTTTTTGCACTTGCCTCCCACTTTCAATTTATCTTGTTATGTTGAAGATATTTTTAACAACAACAACCTTTCACACTCCCAGCTAGCCATTTTTTAGGTTGCTTCACTCTCGTGAAGCAGGAGATGGCCTGGCTGGCATGAATCAAGGGGGTCTAATCATTTGGTATGTTTAGCAGAAGAATGTCCAAGGTGCATATAGTTGTACAGAAGAGGTGAAGGAAGAAGTGAAGTGCATCATGGCCATCACAGAGGTAACACCTATCATTTATCTATGTTTAGAATATGATGGAAATTTCAAACTACTTGCATTATAAAAGTGTGCATGAAATGCACCCACGGAATATTCATCTTTTACCCTGGCAAATAAACTCCAATCAGCATATAAGCATATAAGCCATCACGAGTCATGTGCGCGTTTACTGAAATTTATCGATGGGTGTGCATCTGCACAGGCTGATACAGAGGTTAAGGCCATCTTATAGTCATATATTAAGGGACGACGTGGCACGAGTGATTAACCATGGGAAGACGTGCAGCTAACTCGATCCATTTTATGTGTTGATCAATAGAGCGGGAATTCTTGCGCTAGTGTCCAGTGGGTTGGTGGGGGATGATCTCGCCATCCACGATGGAGGGTAACTTAGTCATTTTATGAAGGATATTTTGGGCAGGGGAAATATCTTCGAGCATGCTGTGGAGGCTGTTTCTTTTTCGCTTGGTCGTATTAGATGTCATGCTATGGTTCGGTTTGCTTCTGAAGAAGCTGCTGCGAAGAAGGTTGTTTCTCTTTCGTTCAGTCGTATTAAGATGTCGTCCGGGCTACATCATGGCATGCATGGCTGCTGATTTAAGAAACATCTAGTTTCGGCGATTTTAATTAATCATGCTATTGATCTTAAAAATATATAATTGATCTATAGGAGATTAACTCTAAAACATAAAAAAGGAAATGACGCCACAATTCATCTTATAACCGCAGTTAGCGTCAGTCAAAATCAAAATGATATGTACTACAAGGGTTTTCTTCTGAAACATAAAAAAAGATGTTGCATCATAGGTCACAGTGTATCAAAGAGCATAAAAAGGTTGGAAACAAATTTCTTGAGAAGAAAAGCACAGTTAATTTCTTGGTTGTTGATATATGATTGTAATATTACAATGGACTCACATATATGATCACTTATGGGGATGGCTCAAGAATTTTTCACTCAAGTAGTAAAGATGGCTAACCGGGGATGAAAGAAGTGCACAAACTGCCAATGATTTCTTTCAGATGATTAAAAAATTACATACAATGTTGTCCTATAAAGTATGTACCTTATATCTAAACACGTGTATATACATACATGTCAAATGAAACGGAAAGTTAGACTTCCTCAACACAATTATATATGGAGTTGTGATGGATTATGTTGGATATAATACTCATGCTTCATCCAAAAACTCATTTGTTCCTTGCTCCGACTATGAGGAGGGCACCTGAAGGTAAATTTTCTGACTATTCTTCAGTTTCCTTGCAAAATTGAGACCGTAACCTGGTCACTCATGAAACAAAACTGTTTGGGTATAATATAGTTCATCCAAGTGCTACAGTTGATAATATGCTATCTATTTCTGTCTTATAAGAGAATAAATTGATATAACAGGTGGCCCTCAAAACTCAAAAATGGATTATTCAGGGATTTTTCTTCTTCCTGCACGGCGCAACAGGATAAGAAATACACTATGCATTCTTCACATAAAGATAATGTAGAAATTATCTAGTTAAGCCAGTGGACAATTGAAGAATATCCTCATAAGAATTTTTTCATGAAAAACGATTCTGGATAAATTGCAACAGACGCCACAAATTAGCATAATTTTTAGCCAGGGCTCAGTAACACTCTTATCCTCGATGTAGATATGTTTATTATGATCCTTGAATCAAACTAATAAATTCAAATGAGAAACAAAGTGATCAAAACGAATAGAAAAATTCAGATAGTACCTTTAAAAGTGTGTTATAAGCCTCTAACAAGCGGTTAGCAGCTGGACCAAACCCATGCAAACAGAAGCAAGTTTCAGTGCACAGCCTACTAAGCAGCAATCAATCACGAACAAACAATAGGTAATAAAAACCAGTCACGAAAGAACAGGTTGCTGGAAAAACAAAGACTGCTTAAGGCTATTATTTTATTAGAAATTTGTACTGACCCGTTGTGCCCCTTCGGGGTGAATTTGATAGGTTGGTCCATCTTTGTTTTCTCCGTACCGATAGTATGTCGCGGTATTTTGATCATACAGAATCCCACCACCATGGGCTTCAATGGCATTTCCATCAGTGTCCAGCCATACCTTACCGGGATAAAAGTAAATGCTATCATTTCCGCCTTTTGTTGGGTTCACAGCAGTTGTTTCAGCAGGAAAGAACATGTCATGTAATGCTAAGGACCCATCCAGATATTCATCGATGATCTTTGCAACCTTGCTAGAGCTCCGACGTTTGACTGCACGTTTCACTGCACGAGGATTCACCTTGTGAGGAGGTGGCAACCGAAAGTGCTCTTCCTCAACCTCTTCCAATTCTCTGGTGGCAGGCAGATGGCTGGAATAGCTATGGGCATGCCAATTTTTTACTTGATGGCTGATGAAAAATAGGCCGACAATGATGGTGCATCCCACCAAGCCCATTACAATAAAAGATAAGGAAGAAGGGATTCATCTTCCCCGTCGAAGGGGAGCTATCCCTTCTGCCCGCTGTGGCCTCCGTCGCCCTGTGATGCTGCGGCACCATCTGCTCCGCCACTGTGCCAATGGCAACCAGAGGGGCAGGCACCACACTCTCTCCTACCTCCTCAAACACAACAGATCTAAACCATTGGAAAACCAAATTACTGTCAACAAGCTGACCCAAATGCCCTTCAAATGCAGACAAACTCGCGCGCGAAGAAAGGATCGACATACCTGCAGATAGACTGCATACGGCGGGGGCGGCAGGGAACGAAGGCGCGGTGGGAGGAGAGCAGGGGTTCGCGAAAGGGATGCGGCGGGCGGGGCGAGCAGGCGGAGGTCGGGGCTGAGCAGGGGAGAGGCGGCGGGTGGGGCGAACAAGCGATGGGCGGGGCGAGCAGGCGGAGGGGCGGGGCTGAGCGGGGGAGAGGCGGCGGGCAGGGCGAGCAGGCGGAGGTCGGGGCTGAGCAGGGGAGAGGCGGCGGGCGGGGCCAACAGGCGACGGGCGGGGCGAGCAGGCGGGGCTGAGTGGGGGAGAGGCGGCGGGCGGGGCTGAGCAGGCGGAGGTCGGGGCTGAGCAGGGGAGAGGCGGCGGGCGGGGCGAACAAGCGATGGGCGGGGCGAGCAGGCGGAGGGGCGGGGCTGAGCGGGGGAGAGGCGGCGGGCAGGACGAGTAGGCGAAGGTCGGGGCTGAGCAGGGGAGAGGCGGCGGGCGGGGCCAACAGGCGACGGGGCGGGGCGAGCAGGCGGGGCTGAGTGAGGGAGAGGCGGCGGGCGGGGCTGAGCAGGCGGAGGTCGGGGCTGAGCAGGGGAGAGGAGGCGGGCGGGGCGAACAAGCGATGGGCGAGGCGAGCACGCGGAGGGGCGGGGCTGAGCGGGGGAGAGGCAACGGGCAGGGCGAGCAGGCGAAGGTTGGGGCTGAGCAGGGGAGAGGCGGCGGGCGGGGCCAACAGGCGACGGGCGGGGCGAGCAGGCGGGGCTGAGTGGGGGAGAGGCGGCGGGCGGGGCTGAGCAGGCGGAGGTCGGGGCTGAGCAGGGGAGAGGCGGCGGGCGGGGCGAACAAGCGATGGGTGGGGCGAGCAGGCGGAGGGGCGGGGCTGAGCGGGGGAGAGGCGGCGGGCAGGGCGAGCAGGCGGAGGTCGGGGTTGAGCAGGGGAGAGGCGGCGGGCGGGGCCAACAGGCGACGGGCGGGGCGAGCAGGCGGGGCTGAGTGGGGGAGAGGCGACGGGCGGGGCTGAGCAGGCGGAGGTCGGGGCTAAGCAGGGGAGAGGCGGCGGGCGGGGCGAACAAGCGATGGGCGGGGCGAGCAGGCGGAGGGGCGGGGCTGAGCGGGGGAGAATTGACGGGCAGGGCGAGCAGGCGGAGGTTGGGGCTGAGCAGGGGAGAGGCGGCGGGCGGGGCCAACAGGCGACGGGCGGGGCGAGCAGGCGGGGCTGAGTGGGGGAGAGGCGGCGGGCGGGGCTGAGCAGGCGGAGGTCGGGGCTGAGCAGGGGAGAGGCGGCGGGCGGGGCGAACAAGCGATGGGCGGGGCGAGCAGGCGGAGGGGCGGGGCTGAGCGGGGGAGAGGCGGCGGGCAGGGCGAGCAGGCGGAGGTCGGGGCTGAGCAGGGGAGAGGCGGCGGGCGGGGCCAACAGGCGACGGGCGGGGCGAGCAGGCGGGGCTGAGTGGGGGAGAGGCGGCGGGCGGGGCTGAGCAGGCAGAGGTCGGTGCTGAGCAGGGGAGAGGCAGCGGGCGGGGCGAACTGGCGACGGGCGGGGCGAGCACGCGGAGGGGCGGGGTTGAGCGGGGGAGAGGCGGCGGGCGGGGCGAGCGGGCGGGTGCGGAGAGGGGAGGGGAGGGGAGAGGAGGCGGGGCTGAGCGGTTTACTCGGTGAAGAGAACATGCGAGGTGTAGCCACTCGTGGGGCTTCCCCGCTTCGCGGTGTTAACGAAGGATTTCATTAACGACGAGTTTAGACCACTGATTGTATGATTACACTGTTTAGATCTTAAGTTGAATCTGCCCTCTCGTTCTTTTAATAATAGGGAATATAGTAACGGTGGTCACCCGCTCGTTGTGGAGCACGTGAGAGATTCGATGGTCGATCGGTCCAAGTTCGATGGATGCTCATGGTCGTGGGTGATAGGCGGACCCATACTAATGGTAGGTCCATGCATGCATACGCGCGTGGGGCTGCGAATTACTGCCTTTATTTCATACTAGCAAAATGACCTATGTGTTGCAACAGGAGAGAAAAAACATAATCTTCAATGATGACGACCATATTATGTTCACATATCATCGCTTGATTTTGACATTTTGTATACAAATGCAAGAAAATGTTTCTTCTATTAAATTTATTCACAAGTTGAAGCAATCTTTATATTTTTTTAAAAAAATCATGGTTGTCAAAAATCTTGGTAACTCAAAAAATTATTCTTAATTTTAAAAAAAATTTAAAAAATATACAATAATAATCCGATCCATCCAACAGTTAATTCTTCAAAAATCACACAGTTATTTTTTCACAAAGACTTAGAAACATTAATGTTTAACTACATACATTAGATCTTTCATGAATAATTTTACAAATATGAGAACAATTTTAAAATCGAGAACATTTTTTACAATTTACAAACATTTACTAAAAATCATGAATTAGCGACCAATTCTAGAAAAGACGAACATATTTTTTTATGTTGGAGAATTTCACTTTAAATTCACAAACATTTTTTTTTGAAACGCATGAAGTTTTTCTAAATAAACAAACATTTTTATAAGTCAGTAATATATTTATTAAATTTACGGACATTATTTTGGAATTTACAAAAAAAAATATAAAAATCCGTTGCCTTTTTTGAATCCACAAACATTTTATGTTTTCGTCAAAATTTTAATTCAAAATTCCTATTTTTTAATATGCAAATGCTTTTGTAATTCTAAATTATTTAAATTAGAAGTAAACAAAAATGGAACGGAAAAATTTAATTAAAAAAGAAATTATCAAAACAGGCATTAGCTATTTTTAAAATTTTAGGACATTTTTTAAATGCATTAACATATTTTGAATTAGAAAGCATTTTGTTAAATGCTTTTAATAATTTTTAATACATGGAGTTTGATTTGAAATCATGGACTTTTCTTATTTTACAAACTTTTTTTCAAACTTGCAAACATTTTATTGTATATGCGAGCATTTTTTACAAAAATTCCCAGCAGTTTTTGAAGTCACAAACATTTTATTTTTTTAAATATGCTGATTTAAAATTTTAAGTTTATTAAAATTTCAAAGGTTATTTGAAGTTCTAAATTATTTAAAATAGAAAAATAAAATGGAACTGAAGATAAATAAATGAACGGAACTATAAAAACTGGTGCCTGTGCATGGTCCGGCCCATACGGTGTGCTGGATATTCTCCCAGGGTGCAGAGCGTAATATAGGAGGTTTTTACATGGGCCGGCCCAGTCCGAGATTTTTCGCTTTGTGAAACGTTTTCTATTACTTGCCGGTGGCATGGTGGGTAATTTATACTAACTTCAGGGGCAATTTCCATGACGTACCACAGAAACAATATGTGCTTTATTAATAGGTAAAGAATAATATAGTATATTTTTAATTTAGATGATTTAAGTTTAATTATAAATTTAATTATAGCAACTCCAACGGGCCGACCCAAACGCATGGTGATTTTGTCCGTTTTTTGTCCATTTGGGTCGGCCGCTCGCCCGACGTCCGTCTTGGGTTTTAGATTTGGATCGGCACTGCGCCCAACGCGCCGACCATATGTGCCGGCGTGGCTGGCTGGCCGCCCTATTTCAACAAATAGCTCATCTTTGCATTGCTTTTGCATTCAAACATATAGTCAAATTACATAGTTTCAACTAAATAAAATAGCATAATTTTACAAGCCGAATAAAAGTAAAAAAATGTTTCACGTAGTTTTGCAAGCCGAATAAAGAAGATATATCTATTGGTTGCCAACATGAGCCCACATATGCTCAACCAAATCATTTTGCAATTGCACGTGAGTTTCCTAATCACGTATGTCATGATGAAATTGGATGAACTGTTCAAACGTTGCCGCTCCTCCATGCTCAAGCACAACGTTCTCACCCTAAAACTGAAAGCATTGATCGTACAGACGTTCCGGACGCTCATCTTCTATGATCATGTTGTGCGTGATCACACAAACAGTCATCACCTCCCACAGTTTCTGCGTGCTCCACGTATTAGCAGGATACCGAACGATGCTTCATCGAGATTGGAAAACACCAAAGGCATGCTCTTGGACAAATATTTTCCTCTTCTCTCCGACAGGATCGGGGATTGTCTTGACAATAGTGGTCCACTGAGGATAGATACAGCCACCCAGGTAGTATCCTTTGTTGTAGTTGTGGACGTTGATAGTAAAGTCCATCGTGGGCTGTTGCATTCGGCAAGCCTAGCAAACACCAGCGAGCGCTGAAGCACGTTGATATCATTGTGTGAGCCTGCCATGTCAAAGAAAGAGTGCCAGATCTAGAGATCTTGACACGCCACGACCTCTAGTATGATAGTGCAAGACCTGACATGGCCCTTATACTACCCTTGCCAAGCAGAAGGACGATTCTTCCACTCCCAATGCATGCAGTCTATGCTGCCAAGCAACCCTAGGAATCCCCTGCTGGCATTCATCGCCAACAAACGGGTTGTACTTTCAGGAGTCGGCTCTCTTAAGTACTCAGGGCCAAACACAGCAATAACATCCTTGCAGAACTTATACAGGGACTCTAGGCATGTAGACTCGCTCATACGGATGTACACGTCAATGAGATCATCGGGCTCTCTGTATGCAAGCATTCGAATGGCGGCAGTGCATTTCTGATAAGAGGAGAAACCAATCTTTCCAATGGCATCCTCTTTGCACTCGAAATAGTCATCGTAGCCGACCACCCCCTCTCTAATATGGTTGAAAAGATGCCTACTCATACAGAAACGACGGCGGAATTTCTAATGTTTGAACAACAAATTTGTTGTATCAAAGTAGTTCTTCCAAAGAAGGAGATGCCCGCTCTCTCGGTTGCGTTTCTTTCCAGGCTAGAAACGCCATGTGGCTTGGTGTTGCTGACCTTGATTTTGTAATCTTGGCTCTTGTCTCTTCCTTGTCAGGTCGACTTTTCAAACGAGTGATAATCTCTACTCCAACAACGCCAACCCCCATGGCGTTGTTGCTTCTGTCTCAGCGCCTCGTGGTCCTAACCTGCTTGTTGACAATCTCTACTCCAGTAACGCCAACCCCCATGGCATTTTCAGCGTGGGTAGAAACGCCAAATACCCTGGTGTTGCCATATGGTCTGCAACGCGAGCTAGTTCGGCGTTAAATATGGAGCAGAAGCGCAAAGCTAGACTGGCATTTCTACGTGCAGCAGCAACGCGACGGATTGTGGCGTTTCTAAAAGGGTAAGATCGTGAAATACTTTCAGATCAAGTTCAGTTTGTA
Source organism: Hordeum vulgare subsp. vulgare (assembly GCF_904849725.1). Taxonomy (NCBI): domain Eukaryota; kingdom Viridiplantae; phylum Streptophyta; class Magnoliopsida; order Poales; family Poaceae; genus Hordeum; species Hordeum vulgare. The sequence continues at coordinate 48,645,773 of NC_058524.1, forward strand.
ACACAGATTGCTGAGAGGGTGAGAAGCACTGAACGGATGTAGGTGTTGGAAATATGCCCTAGAGGCAATAATAAAATGGTTATTATCATATTTCCTTGTTCATGATAATCGTCTATTGTTCATGCTATAATTGTATTAACAGGAAACAGTAATACATGTGTGAACAAATAGATCACAATGTGTCCCTAGCAAGCCTCTAGTTGGCTAGCTCGTTAGTCAATAGATGATCATAGTTTCCTCGTCATGAGCATTGGATGTCATTGATAACGGGATCACATCATTGGGAGAAGGATGTGATGGACAAGACCCAATCCTAAGCATAACACTAGATCGTATTGTTCGTATGCTAAAGCTTTTCTAATGTCAAGTGTCTTTTTCCTTCGACCGTGAGATTGTGCAACCCTCGGATACCGTAGGAGTGCTTTGGGTGTATCAAACATCACAACGTAACTGGGTGACTATAAAGGTGCACTACGGGTACCTCTGAAAGTGTCTATTGGGTTGGTACGAATCGAGATCGGGATTTGTCACTCCGCGTGACGGAGAGGTATCTCTGGGCCCACTCGGTAGAACATCATCATGAGCTCAATGTGACTAAGGAGTTAGTCACACGATGACGTGCTACGGAACGAGTAAAGAGACTTACCGGTAACGAGATTGAACAAGGTATAGGTATACCGACGATCGAATCTCGGGCAAGTTCTATACCGACACACAAAGGGAATTGTATACGGGATTGATTGAATCCTTGACATCGTGGTTCATCCGATGAGATCATCGTGGAGCAAGTGGGAGCCACCATGGGTATCCAGACCCCGCTGATGGTTATTGGCCGGAGAGGTGTCTCGGTCATGTCTACCTGTCTCCCGAACCCATAGGGTCTACACACTTAAGGTTCGATGACGCTAGGGTTATAGGGAATTGTTATACGAGGTTATCAAAAGTTGTTCTGAGTCCCGGATGAGATCCTGGACGTCACGATGAGCTCCGGAATGATCCGGAGGTAAAGATTGATATATAGGACGGATGGTTTCGGACACCGGAAGTGTTTCGGGCGTCACCGGTAACGTACCGGGACCACCGGAGGTGGCCCCAGGGGTCCACCAGAAGGGGGCAACGACCCCGGGAGGCTAGATGGGCCAAGTGCGGGAGGGAACCAGCCCCTAGGTGGGCTGGTGCGCCCCCCACACTCAGCCCAAGGAGCAGGAGGTGGAGAGGGGGGAAACCCTAGGCGCTGGTGGGCCTAAGGCCCACCTAGGGGTGCGCCACCCCTCCCCCTTGCCCTGGCCGCTGCACCTCCCATCCGGGGGGGCTGCCGCACCACCTAGGGTGGGAACCCTAGGGGTGGCACCCCCCTCCCCTCCTCCTATATATAGTAGGCACCATTGGGCTTTTGGAGACGCAGTTTTCCCTCTCCCTCGGCGCAGCCCTGCTCTTCTTTCTCCTCCTCTCTGCCGATGCTTGGCGAAACCCTGCCGGGAGACCTCGTCTCTCCATCGACACTACGCCGTCGTGCTGCCGGAGATCTTTCCCAACCTCTCCCTCCTCCTTGCTGGATCAAGGTGCGGGAGACGTCACCGGGCTGCACGGGTGTTGAACGCGGAGGTGCCGTAGTTCGGCACTAGATCGGAATCACACCGCGATCTGAATCGTCGCGAGTACGACTCCATCAACCGCGTTCTAGCAACGCTTCCGCTTGGCGATCTTCAAAGGTATGAAGATGAACTCACCCCTCTCTCATTGCTGGTCTCTCCATAGGAAGATCTGAATATGTGTAGGAATTTTTTTGAATTTATGCTACGTTACCTAACAGTGGCATCCGAGTCAGGTTTTCTATGCGTAGATTCTATGCACGAGTAGAACACAAAAGGTTGTGGGCGATGATTTGTCAATTGCTTGCCGCTACTAGTCTTATTCTTTTCCGGCGGTATTGTGGGATGAAGCGGCCCGGACCGACCTTACACGTACGCTTACGTGAGACTGGTTCCACCGACAGACATGCACACCGTGCATAAAGGTGGCTAGCGGGTGTTTGTCTCTCCTACTCTAGTCGGATTGGATTTGATGAAAAGGGTCCTTATGAAGGGTAAATAGCTTTGGCATATCATTGTTGTGGCTTTCACGTAAGTAAGAAAGCGTTCTTGCTAGAAACCCAAATCAGCCACGTAAAACTTGCAACAACAATTAGAGGACGTCTAACTTGTTTTTGCAGGGTTTGACATGTGATGTGATATGGCCAAAGTTGTGAGGTTGCATGTATGATTTATGAGATGATCATGTTATTGTAATAGGTTTCATGACTTGCATGTCGACGAGTATGACAACCGGTAGGAGTCATAGGAGTTGTCTTAATTTATTGTATGAGATGCAACGCCATGTGCTTACTACTTTTACTTCATTGCTAACGGTTAGCTATAGTAGTAGTGATAGTAGTAGTTGGCGTGATGACTTCAGGGAGACACGATGATGGAGATCATGGTGTCACGCCGGTGACAATGATGATCATGTGATGCATGAAGATGGAGATCGAAAGAGCAAAGATGATAATGGCCATATCATGTCACTATATGATTGCATTGTGATGTTTATCATGTTTTTCATCTTATTGCTTAGAACGACGGTAGCATAATAAGATGATCCCTCTTAAAATTTCGAGAACGTATTCCCCTAAGTGTGCACCATTGCGAAGGATCGTTGTCTCGAAGCACCACGTGATGATCAGGTGTGATAGATTCTAACGTTCGCATACAACGAGTGTAAGCCAGATTTACACACGCTAAACACCTAGGTTGACTCGACGAGCTTAGCATGTACAGACATGACCTTGAATACAAGAGACCGGAAGGTCGAACATGAGTCGTATGGTTGAATACGATCAGCATGAAGTTGCTCGCCATGGTGACTAGTCCGTCTCACGTGATGACCGGACACGGGTTAGTCAACATGGATCATGTATCACTTAGATGACTAGAGGGATGTCAATTTAAGTGGGAGTTCATACTTAATTTGATTAAATGAACTTAATTGTGATGAACTTAGTCTAAAAGTTGTCTTTATAAAAATTGTAGATGGCCAACGTCAACCTCAATTTCAACGCATTCCTAGAGAAAAACAAGCTGAAAGATGATGGTAGCAACTATGCGGACTGGGTTCGCAACTTGAAGCTCATCCTTGAAGCAGCTAAAAAGGCTTATGTCCTTGATGCGCCGCTAGGTGACCCTCCCGCTCCCGCAGCAGCCCAGGACATTCTGAATGTCTCGCAAACGCGGAGTGATGACTACTCTATGGTTAGGTGTGGCATGTTATACAGTTTAGAAACGGGGCTCCAAAGGCGTTTTGAGCAACACGGTGCATATGTGATGTTCCAAGAGTTGAAGCTAGTTTTTCAAGCTCATGCCCGTGTCGAGAGATATGAAGTCTCCCACAAGTTCTTTAGATGTAAGATGGAGGAGAACGGTTCTGTCAGTGAGCACATACTCAAAATGTCTAGGTTACACGGTCGTGTGACTTCACTTGGAGTCGAACTTCCGGATGATGTTATAATTGACAGAATCCTCCACTCTCTCCCACCAAGCTACAAAGGTTTTGTGCTGAACTACTGAAAAGACCTCGATGACGCCTAGAGGGGGGGGGTGAATAGGTTATTTAAAAACTTCTTCAGATTTGGCTTGAAACTAATGCGGAAATAAACTAAGAGGGTACTTGTCAAGCACAAATCCTAAATGCACTAGGCACTGCAACGTGTATCAACAACACGATCTACCAAGATGGACACAATACAGTTACTAACAAGCACAAGTAAGTTACACAAACTTACTTGAGCTATATCACACGACAAGTAGGTGAAACAACACAAGATACTAGATCACACTATATCACACGATATATCAAAGGCTGCAAGTATGAACGTGTGGATATAGAGGGTATGCTTGAATGATTAATCTTGTACAAGAAATAGCCAACACAATATAATGAGCACAAACAATATGAATGTATGTATGCTCAAGTAACACAAGTAAGCCACAAGTAAGGAGTTAGGGTTAAGGATAACCAAGGTCACTGAGACGAAGATGTATCCCGATGTTCACTTCCTTGGAGGGAAGCTAGTCACCGTTACAGAGGTGGATGTTACCACGAAGGCACACCAACGCCACGAAGGCTCACCCTATTCTCCCTTTGAGATAACACCACGAAGGAGTTTCTCAACCACTAGTGGTAAGCCTTTGAGGTGGCTTCCAAACCCTCACAAACTTTTCCGGGGGGTAATCACACGGATTGATTCCTCTCCGAAGAACTCCTACCGCCTAGGAGTCTCCAACCTCCAAGAGTAACAAGATCACGGGGAATGCTCAAAACTTGCTCAAATCTCAAATAGCTTGGGTTGAGAGGAGGAGAGGGAGACGATCTATCTTTTGATTGGAACAACTCTCAAAGGGGCTCACAAATGCTCTTGGGATCTAAGATTTGGTGTGAGCAAGTGTGTGTGAGGTAGAAGTGCGTTCTTATGAGGATAAGGCTGTGTTGGGCAACCCTCTCACAAAGTGGGAGGGGGTATTTATAGTGGGGAGAGAAAAACAGCCGTTGGGGACACTTTAAGTCACACAGGGTCCGGACGTCCGACAGTTTCTGGAAGTCCGGGTGTCCGCGAGGGGTCGGGCGTCCGCGAGGGGTCGGTCGTCCGAGGCATGTAGATATCACTAAAGATACTGTGAATTGAACAGCGACCGAACGTCCGGAGAAGGCCGAAAATCCGAGTAATTCGACTCAACTTCTACTCGTGGGAGGTTCCAGATTTTATAAAGTGGACGGACGTCCGGCCCTCGGACGTCCGGAGGGAGCCGGAAATCCGAGTTATAGGGCTCAAGTTCTTCTGGTGCAGGGCTCCGGATTTCCGAAGCCTGTCGGTCGTCCGACCCTTGACCGGCCCTCGGACGTCCGGAGGGAGCCGGAAGTCCGGGTTATATGGCTCAAGTTTCTCTGGTGTATAGTTCCGGAATTCCAAAGCTGGTCGGATATCCGGGCCTCGGACGTCCGGAGGGAGCCGGAAGTCCGAGTTATATGGCTCTGATTTCTGTGGTATAGGATTCCGGATTTCCGAAGCAGTCGGTCGTCCGGCCCTCGGACGTCCGGAGGAAGCCGGATGTCCGAGGCACTGGTTCTGTTTTCAGATAACAGCAGAGCAGTGGAGATGTGGTCTGAGTAGAACAGTGGAGATGTAGTTTGAGCAAGTTCATCGCAAAACCTGTGATCCCCTCTTAATAGTGTGGGATACCTAAAGACTCAAGAATCATAAAAGGGGTACTGATGATCCATACTTGAGTGTATACTTTTATTCGCTGATCATCACGCCGCACAACTGACGTCAAAGGAACTGATACCTTTGAGTTAGCCCTTTCACTTGAGCTTGATGTTGTTGTTCCTTCTTGGCTCAAGTTGAAAGCAAGGCATGATGAAGTCTTCAAGTAGCTCTCCCATACACAATGTGGAGAGCCTAGCTTATGTATTCATCTTCATTTATCCACCATGTGAACATCCACAAGAATCAAGCATGTAGTGCTCAGGAATGCTTATCTTGATCTTGTCCTTGTTAGCACATGAGATTGTCCTTATCAACACATGATCATTAACAATAGTTTCAATGATATATTCGTGATGATCCACTTGAACTTGCGGATGATCCACTTGAACTTGCACACCACAATCTTGACGACGATCGCCACTTGACGTCATCCTTCATGGGTTGTATGAGATCTTCCTTTTGACGCAAGCCCATGGAAGCACACCTAACCCCCACATAGGACTCACAAAGACCATGGGTTAGTACACAAACACGTAATGGACAATGCTTACCATACCATGGGATCACTTGATCCCTCTCGGTACATCTTATACGCTTTGTGTGTTGATCATCTTGATTTACTCTTTGTCTGAGATCTTGATCAACCTAGTGTCTCTATGACCATTCTTTGGATAATACCTTGAATACCATCTTGGTCATCATATAAACTCCTTGAACCCAACAGATGGACTTCAAGAAGTGCCTATGGACAAATCCTATAAATATAACTTAAGGCAACCATTAGTCCATAGGAATTGTCATCAATTACCAAAACCACATATGGAGATATATGCTCTAACAATCTCCCCCATTTTGGTAATTGAAGACAACCACTTAAAGAGAGTTTATATAAGAAATAAGCATAACCAAGCGCACACATACGTAAATGCTTACGCAATAAAAGCAAAACCCTCAAAACATATGCAAAGTAAACTCTCTAAACTTCTCCCCCATTGCCATCGATTGCCATAATGGACAAAAAGTTTAGAAAGTCAATATAGTAGGTGCTCCTCCAAAAGGTGTGTACCTCTCAGCAAATGAGTGCAAAGAAATACACAAATACAATGATAAGTAGTTGGAGGGAAACAAACTATATTGAGGACACAAAGATTGCAAATAAAAGGATCATATGCCACAAAGACATACAAAAATAGAGGCAAGCAATCAAAAGATTACTAATGGAACAAACAATCATATGGTCCTTCGAACCACATGAATAGAAGATATTATGATAAAGGCAACAGAGTGTTTTATCAAAAACTAGAGAAGCTCCCCATGATTAGTGCACTAATACGAGATTTTTGTATTTGATACAGGTGCACAAAATAGGGGGGGTGAATAGGCTATTTAAAAACTTCTTCGGATTTGGCTTGAACCTAATGCGGAAATAAACTAAGAGGGTACTTGTCAAGCACAAATCCTAAATGCACTAGGCACTGCAACGTGTATCAACAACACGATGTACCAAGATGAACACAATGCAGTTACTAACAAGCACAAGTAAGTTACACAAACTTACTTGAGCTATATCACACGACAAGTAGGTGAAACAACACAAGATACTAGATCACACTATATCACACGATATATCAAAGGCTGCAAGTATGAACGTGTGGATATAGAGGGTATGCTTGAATGATTATTCTTGTACAAGAAATAGCCAACACAATATAATGAGCACAAACAATATGCAATGTATGTATGCTCAAGTAACACAAGTAAACCACAAGTAAGGAGTTAGGGTTAAGGATAACCAAGGTCACTGAGACGAAGATGTATCCCGATGTTCACTTCCTTGGAGGGAAGCTAGCCACCGTTACAGAGGTGGATGTTACCACGAAGGCACACCAACGCCACGAAGGCTCACCCTATTCTCCCTTTGAGATAACACCACGAAGGCGTTTCTCAACCACTAGTGGTAAGCCTTTGAGGTGGCTTCCAAACCCTCACAAACTTTTCCGGGGGGTAATCACACGGATTGATTCCTCTCCGAAGAACTCCTACCGCCTAGGAGTCTCCAACCTCCAAGAGTAACAAGATCACGGGGAATGCTCAAAACTTGCTCAAATCTCAAATAGCTTGGGTTGAGAGGAGGAGAGGGAGACGATCTATCTTTTGATTGGAACAACTCTCAAAGGGGCTCACAAATGCTCTTGGGATCTAAGAGTTGGTGTGAGCAAGTGTGTGTGAGGTAGAAGTGTGTTCTTATGAGGATAAGGCTGTGTTGGGCAACCCTCTCACAAAGTGGGAGGGGGGTATTTATAGTGGGGAGAGAAAAACAGCCGTTGGGGACACTTTAAGTCACACAGGGTCCGGACGTCCGACAGTTTCCGGAAGTCCGGGCGTCCGTGAGGGGTCGGGCGTCCGCGAGGGGTCGGTCGTCCGAGGCCTGTAGATATCACTGAAGATACTGTGAATTGAACAGCGACCGGACGTCCGGAGAAGGCCGGAAATCCGAGTTATTCGACTCAACTTCTACTGGTGTGAGGTTCCGGATTTCAGAAAGGGGACGGACGTCCGGCCCTCGGACGTCCGGAGGGAGCTGGAAATCCGATTTATAGGGATCAAGTTCTTCTGGTGCAGGGCTCCGGATTTCCGAAGCCTATCGGTCGTCCGACCCTTGACCGGCCCTCGGACGTCCGGAGGGAGCCGGAAGTCCGGGTTATATGGCTCAAGTTTCTGTGGTGCATAGTTTCGGAATTCCGAAGCTGGTCGGATATCCGGGCCTCGGACGTCCGGAGGGAGCCGGAAGTCCGAGTTATATGTCTCTGATTTCTCTGGTATAGGATTCCGGATTTCCGAAGCAGTCGGTCGTCCGGCCCTTGGACGTCCGGAGGAAGCCGGATGTCCGAGGCACTCGTTCTGTTTTCAAATAACAACACAGCAGTGGAGATGTGGTCTGAGCAGAACAGTGGAGATGTAGTTTGAGCAAGTTCATCGCAAAACCTGTGATTCCCTCTTAATAGTGCGGGATCCCTAAAGACTCAAGAATCATAAAAGGGGTACTGCTGATCCATACTTGAGTGTATACTTTTATTCGCTGATCATCACTCCGCACAACTGACGTCAAAGGAACTGATACCTTTGAGTTAGCCCTTTCACTTGAGCTTGATGTTGTTGTTCCTTCTTGGCTCAAGTTGAAAGCAAGGCATGATGAAGTCTTCAAGTAGCTCTCCCATACACAATGTGGAGAGCCTAGCTTATGTATTCATCTTCATTTGTCCACCATGTGAACATCCACAAGAATCAAGCATGTAGTGCTCAGGAATGCTTATCTTGATCTTGTCCTTGTTAGCACATGAGCTTGTCCTTATCAACACATGATCATTAACAATAGTTTCAATGATATATTCGTGATGATCCACTTGAACTTGCGGATGATCCACTTGAACTTGCACACCACAATCTTGATGACGATCTCCACTTGACGTCATCCTTCATGGGTTGTATGAGATCTTCCTTTTGACGCAAGCCCATGGAAGCATGCCTAACCCCCACATAGGACTCTCACAAAGACCATGGGTTAGTACACAAACACGTAATGGACAATGCTTACCATACCATGGGATCACTTGATCCCTCTCGGTACATCTTATACGCTTTGTGTGTTGATCATCTTGATTTACTCTTTGTCTGAGATCTTGATCAACCTAGTGTCTCTATGACCATTCTTTGGATAATACCTTGAATACCATCTTGGTCATCATATAAACTCCTTGAACCCAACAGATGGACTTCAAGAAGTGCCTATGGACAAATCCTATAAATATAACTTAAGGCAACCATTAGTCCATAGGAATTGTCATCAATTACCAAAACCACATATGGAGATATATGCTCTAACAACTACAACATGCAAGGGATGGAGAAGACCATTCCTGAGTTGTACTCGATGGTCAAGTCTGCAGAAGTAGAAATCAAGAAAGAGCATCAAGTGTTGATGGTCAACAAGACTACTAGTTTCAAGAAGGGCAAGGGTAAGAAGAACTTCAAGAAAGACGGCAAAGTCGTTGTCGTGCCCGGTAAGCCAGATGCCGGGAAGAAGAAAAAGAATGGACCCAAGCCTGAGACTGAGTGCTTCTATTGCAAGGGAAAGGGTCACTGGAAGCGGAACTACCCCAAATACTTAGCGGACAAGAAGGCCGGCAACGTTAAAGGTATATGTGATATACATGTTATTGATGTGTACCTTACCAGCGCTCGTAGTAGCTCCTGGGTATGTAATGCCCCAAGTGTAGGACTTTCCCTTTTTGCAACCTTCCATGTGGGACCACCTTGACTTTGTCATGAGAGTTTCTATGCATGTATGATTTCATGTGTCACCTTCTATTTTGCATTTGCATGCATGCATCCATGCCATATCATTCCTTGCCATACCTTATGATTGCATGTCATGATCATGTTGGCATATGTTCTTACTAGGAGTTAGTATTGTGGTGTTATGATTGCATGTGATCTTGCTAGGGTTATGTTGTGGTATTGCACTATCTTGTGTGATGCATGTGATGTTGGTGTGTGATGGGTAGGAGTGAGTGCTAAGTATGTTCAAAGCTCTTTGCTATTTTAAATCCTTTTCCCTCCTATTATCTCATGTCAAAATTCCTTCTTCCCAAAAGTTATTCTAAATGTCTGGTGGTTAGAGTAAATTGTGGTTATGAGGAGGTGTAATTTTGCTGATTTGTTCTTTGATTTTAAAGGTGCAAATAAACCCAAAACAGTAAATTAATTACTGTTTTGCATTTATTTCAAATGGCTCCAAATATTGCTTTCCTATTTTATTCTAATGGGCCATAATTCCTTATGACCAGGAGGTATTTCCTTTTGATTTTTATCCCAGTAGTTTATCTTGTGTATTATTTTTCCTCCCTGTGTGTTTTAATCTAAATAGAAAACCCCCCAGCGTTTTCTACTCTCCCCTGGCGCAGCTTGGGCTTCCTCCCGTTACTGGCCCAGTAGCTCTCCCTCCCGGCGCTAGGAGCCCATGCCAGCAGCCCCCTCCTTCGTGAAGCCGTCTCCCCCCCCCCCCCCCCGCGCGTTTTCCTTTCCGTCAGAACGAGAGAGAGAGAGGGGAGTTGACGCCGTGAGCAGCAACGTCGAGGTCCCCCCTTTAAGTGTGTTGGAGTCCGTGCCCTCTCCCCCTCATCTAGGGTTCCTCCTCCCCTCCCATCTCGCGCCGCCACCATCTCGTTCCCCATCTCTCCCCCTCTCTTCTGTCAGGTAAGGTTGTGGTAGAAGTAGCCAGTAGACAGAAGGCCATCGCCGGCGACCGTCGCGCCCCCGCCTCCGTTCGCCGCCGTCGCCATGTCCGGGCGCTCGGGGTGGATCCCTGCGATCCATTCCCAGCGCTAGAAGCCCCGGAGGACGACCACACCGATGACCCCGAGCCCGTCAAGGACGTGCTCGCGGTGTCTTCTGTTGGAATTATGCCCTAGAGGCAATAATAAATATAGTTATTGTTATAATTCCTGTATCAATATAATCGTTTATTATCCATGCTATAATTGTATTGAATGAAGACTCATTTACATGTGTGGATACATAGACAAAACACCGTCCCTAGCAAGCCTCTAGTTGGCTAGCCAGTTGATCAAAGATAGTCAGTGTCTTCTGATTATGAACAAAGTGTTGTTGCTTGATAACTGGATCACGTCATTAGGAGAATCACGTGATGGACTAGACCCAAACTAATAGACGTAGCATGTTGATCGTGTCATTTTGTTGCTACTGTTTTCTGCGTGTCAAGTATTTATTCCTATGACCATGAGATCATATAACTCACTGACACCGGAGGAATGCTTTGTGTGTATCAAACGTCGCAACGTAACTGGGTGACTATAAAGATGATCTACAGGTATCTCCGAAGGTGTTAGTTGAGTTAGTATGGATCAAGACTGGGATTTGTCACTCCGTGTGACGGAGAGGTATCTCGGGGCCCACTCGGTAATAGAACATCACACACAAGCCTTGCAAGCAATGTAACTTAGTGTAAGTTGCGGGATCTTGTATTACGGAATGAGTAAAGAGACTTGCCGGTAAACGAGATTGAAATAGGTATGTGGATACTGAGGATCGAATCTCAGGCAAGTAACATACCGAAGGACAAAGGGAATGACATACGGGATTATATGAATCCTTGGCACTGAGGTTCAAACGATAAGATCTTCGTAGAATATGTAGGATCCAATATGGGCATCCAGGTCCCGCTATTGGATATTGACCGAGGAGTCTCTCGGGTCATGTCTACATGGTTCTCGAACCCGCGGGGTCTGCACACTTAAGGTTCGACGTTGTTTTATGCGTATTTGAGTTATATGGTTGGTTACCGAATGTTGTTCGGAGTCCCGGATGAGATCACGGATGTCACGAGGGTTTTCGTAATGGTCCGGAAACGAAGATTGATATATAGGATGACCTCATTTGATTACCGGAAGGTTTTCGGAGTAACCGGGAATGTACCGGGAATGACGAATGGGTTCCGGGAGTTCACCGGGGGGGAAACCCACCCCGGGGAAGCCCATAGGCCATAAGGGTGGCGCACCAGCCCTTAGTGGGCTGGTGGGACAGCCCAAAAGGGCCCTATGCGCCATACAAAGGAAAATCAAAGAGAAAGAAAAAAAAAAGGGAGGTGGGAAGGAAGGGAAGGACTCCCACCCACCAAACCAAGTCCAACTCGGTTTGGGGGGGGGGGAGCCTTCCACCCTTGGACTCGGCCGACCCCCTTGGGGCTCCTTGAGCCCCAAGGCAAGGTCCCCTCCCTCCCACCTATATATACGGAGGTATTGGGGCTGATTTGAGACGACTTTTCCACGGCGGCCCGACCACATACCTCCACGGTTTTTCCTCTAGATCGCGTTTCTGCGGAGCTCGGGCGGAGCCCTGCTGAGACAAGGTCATCACCAACCTCCGGAGCGCCGTCACGCTGCCGGAGAACTCTTCTACCTCTCTGTCTCTCTTGCTGGATCAAGAAGGCCGAGATCATCGTCGAGCTATACGTGTGCTGAACGCGGAGGTGCCGTCCGTTCGGTACTAGATCGTGGGACTGATCGCGGGATTGTTCGCGGGGCGGATCGAGGGACGTGAGGACGTTCCACTACATCAACCGCGTTCTCTAACGCTTCTGCTGTACGGTCTACAAGGGTACGTAGATCACTCATCCCCTCTCGTAGATGGACATCACCATGATAGGTCTTCGTGCGCGTAGGAAAATTTTTGTTTCCCATGCGACGTTCTCCAACAGTGGCATCATGAGCTAGGTTCATGCGTAGATGTCTTCTCGAGTAGAACACAAAAGTTTTTGTGGGCAGTGATGTGCGTTTTGCTGCCCTCCTTAGTCTTTTCTTGATTCCGCGGTATTGTTGGATTGAAGCGGCTTGGACCGACATTACTCGTACGCTTACGAGAGACTGGTTTCATCGCTACGAGTAACCCCGTTGCTCAAAGATGACTGGCAAGTGTCGGTTTCTCCAACTTTAGTTGAATTGGATTTGACCGAGGAGGTCCTTGGATGAGGTTAAATAGCAACTCATATATCTCCGTTGTGGTGTTTGCGTAAGTAAGATGCGATCCTACTAGATACCCATGGTCACCACGTAAAACATGCAACAACAAAATTAGAGGACGTCTAACTTGTTTTTGCAGGGTATGCTTGTGATGTGATATGGCCAACGATGTGATGTGATATATTGGATGTATGAGATGATCATGTTGTAATAGAAAATATCGACTTGCACGTCGATGGTACGGCAACCAGCAGGAGCCATAGGGTTGTCTTTATACTAACGTTTGTGCTTGCAGATGCGTTTACTATTTTGCTAGGATGTAGCTTTAGTAGTAATAGCATGAGTAGCACGACAACCCCGATGGCAACACGTTGATGAAGATCTTGGTGTGGCGCCGGTGACAAGAAGATCGTGCCGGTGCTTTGGTGATGGAGATCAGAAGCACGTGATGATGGCCATATCATGTCACTTATGAATTGCATGTGATGTTAATCCTTTTATGCACCTTATTTTGCTTAGAACGATGGTAGCATTATGAGGTGATCTCTCACTAAAATTTCAAGACGAAATTGTGTTCTCCCCGACTGTGCACCGTTGCTACAGTTCGTCGTTTCGAGACACCACGTGATGATCGGGTGTGATAGACTCAACGTTCACATACAACGGGTGCAAAACAGTTGCACACGCGGAACACTCGGGTTAAGCTTGACGAGCCTAGCATGTGCAGACATGGCCTCGGAACACATGAGACCGAAAGGTCGATCATGAATCATATAGATGATATGATTAGCATAGGGATGCTTACCACTGAAACTATACTCAACTCACGTGATGATCGGACTTGAGCTAGTGTAAGTGGATCATGAACCACTCAAATGACTAGAGAGATGTACTTTTTGAGTTGGAGTTGAGAAAATAATTTGATTAAGTTAAACTCTAATTATCTTGAACATAGTCTAAGTCCACTTTGAATATATTTGTGTTGTAGATCATGGCTCACGCGACAGTCATCCTGAATTTTAATACGTTCCTAGAGAAAGCTAAGTTGAAAGATGATGGAAGCAACTTTGTAGACTGGGCTCGTAATCTTAAGCTAATCTTACAAGCTGGGAAGAAGGATTATGTCCTTAATGCTGCGCTAGGAGATGAACCACCCGCTACGGATGATCAGGATGTTAAGAACGCTTGGTTAGCACGTAAGGAGGACTACTCAATAGTTCAATGTGCAGTCTTGTATGGCTTAGAACCGGGACTTCAACGTCGCTTTGAGCGTCATGGAGCATTTGAGATGTTCCAGGAGTTGAAGTTTATCTTTCAGAAGAACGCCCGGATCGAGAGGTATGAGACCTCCGATAAATTCTATGCTTGTAAGATGGAGGAAAACTCATCTGTCAGTGAACATGTGCTCAAAATGTCTGGGTACTCAAACCGTCTAGCTGAGCTGGGGATTGAACTCCCGCAAGAAGTTATCACTGACAGAATCCTTCAATCACTGCCGCCAAGCTATAAAGGCTTTGTGTTGAACTACAACATGCAAGGGATGAACAAGTCTCCCGGCGAGTTGTTTGCGATGCTGAAAGTCGCAGAGTCTGAACTCCGTAAAGAGCATCAAGTGTTGATGGTGAATAAGACCACTAGTTTCAAGAGAAACGGCAAAGGCAAGAAGGGCAATTCGAAGAAGAGCGGCAAGCCTGTTGCCAATCCGACGAAGAAACCCAAAGCTGGACCTAAGCCTGAAACGGAGTGTTATTATTGCAAGGGTATAGGTCACTGGAAGCGCAATTGCCCCAAGTATCTGGCAGATAAGAAGGCGGGCAAAGAAAAATCAGGTATATTTGATATACATGTTATTGATGTGTACTTAACCGGCTCTCGTAGTAGTGCCTGGGTATTCGATACCGGTTCTGTTGCTCATATTTGCAACTCGAAACAGGAACTGCGGAATAGACGAAGGCTGGCGAAAGATGAAGTGACGATGCGCGTAGGAAATGGTTCCAAGGTTGATGCAATCGCCGTCGGCACAGTGTCACTTCAGTTACCATCAGGATAAGTGATGAACTTAAATCATTGTTATTTAGTGCGTGCGTTGAGCATGAACATTATATCTGGATCTTGTTTATTGCGAGACGGTTACTCTTTTAAGTCAGAGAATAATGGTTGTTCTATTTCTATGAGTAACATCTTTTATGGTCATGCACCTAATGTGAGAGGATTGTTCATACTGAATCTTGATAGCGATACGCATATACATAACATTGAGACCAAAAGAGTTAGAGTTAACAATGATAGCGCCATATTTTTGTGGCACTGCCGCTTAGGTCATATTGGTGTAAAGCGCATGAAGAAACTCCATGTTGATGGACTTTTGGAGTCACTTGACTTTGATTCACTTGACACGTGCGAACCATGCCTCATGGGAAACATGACTAAGACTCCGTTCTCCGGAACAATGGAGCGTGCAAGTGACTTGTTGGAAATCATACATACCGATGTGTGTGGTCCAATGAGCGTGGAGGCACGCGGCGGATATCGTTATTTTCTCACCTTCACTGACGATTTGAGTAGATATGGTTATGTCTACTTGATGAAGCACAAGTCTGAAACATTTGAAAAGTTCAAGCAATTTCAGAGTGAAGTGGAAAATCATCGTAACAAGAAGATCAAGTTCCTACGGTCTGATCGTGGGGGTGAATATCTGAATTTCGAGTTTGGTACTCACTTAAGACAATGTGGAATTGTTTCACAGTTTTAACACCGCCTGGAACACCACAGCGTAATGGTGTGTCCGAACGTCGTAACCGTACTCTATTAGAAATGGTGTGATCTATGATGTCTCTTACTGATTTGCCGTTATCGTTTTGGGGTTATGCATAGCTGCATTCCCTTTAAATAGGGCACCATCAAAATCCGTTGAGACGACACCATACGAACTGTGGTATGGCAAAAGGCCAAAGTTGTCGTTTCTTAAAGTTTGGGGATGTGATGCTTATGTCAAAAAGCTTCAGCCTGAAAAGCTGGAACCCAAAGCGGAAAAGTGCGTCTTCATAGATTACCCAAAAGAGAGAGTTGGGTACACCTTCCATCTCAAATCCGAGGGCAAAGTGTTTGTTGCTAAAAACGGAGCTTTTCTCGAGAAGGAGTTTCTCTCGAGAGAATTGAGTGGGAGGAAGATAGAACTTGACGAGGTTGTCGAACCTCTCATCCCTCTGGATGGTGGCGCAGGGCAAGGGGAAACCTCTGTCGTTGCAACGCTGGTTGAGGAGGAAGTTAATGATGATGATCATGAAACTCCGGTTCAAGTTTCTGTCGAACCACGCAGGTCGACGAGACCACGTGCTGCTCCAGAGTGGTACGGTAATCCCGTCTTATCTATCATGTTGTTAGACAACAATGAACCTGCAAATTATGAAGAAGCAATGGTGGGCCCAGATTCCAACAAATGGCTAGAAGCCATGAAGTCCGAGATAGGATCCATGTATGAGAACAAAGTGTGGACTTTGGAGGTACTACCTGAGGGCCGCAAGGCTATTCAGAACAAATGGATCTTTAAAAGGAAGACGGACGCTGACGGCAATGTGACCGTTTATAAAGCTCGACTTGTGCCAAAGGGTTTTTCACAAGTTCAAGGAGTTGACTACGATGAGACATTCTCACCCGTAGCGATGCTTAAGTCCGTCAGAATCATGTTAGCAATAGCTGCATTTTTCGATTATGAAATCTGGCAGATGGATGTCAAAAAGGTGTTCCTTAACGGTTTCCTTAAGGAAGAGTTGTATATGATACAACCCGAAGGTTTTGTCGATCCTAAGAATGCTAACAAGGTGTGCAAGCTCCAGCGATCCATTTATGGACTGGTGCAAGCATCTCGGAGTTGGAACAAACGTTTTGATGAGGTGATCAAAGCATTTGGGTTTATACAAGTGGTTGGAGAATCTTGTATTTACAAGAAAGTGAGTGGGAGCTCTGTGGCGTTTCTAATATTATATGTGGATGACATATTACTGATTGGAAACAACGTAGAGTTTTTGGAGAGCATAAAGGGTTACTTGAATAAAAGTTTCTCTATGAAGGACCTAGGAGAAGCTGCTTACATTCTAGGCATTAAGATCTATAGGGATAGATCAAAACGCCTGATAGGACTTTCACAAAGCACATACCTTGATAAAGTTTTGAAGAGGTTCAAAATGGAACAGTCCAAGAAAGGGTTCTTGCCAGTTTTACAAGGTACGAAATTGAGTAAGACTCAGTGCCCAGCAACTGATCAAGATAGAGAGCATATGCGCTCCGTCCCCTATGCTTCAGCCATAGGTTCTATCATGTATGCAATGTTGTGCACTAGACCGGATGTAAGCCTGGCCATAAGTATGGCGGGTAGGTTCCAGAGTAATCCAGGAGTGGATCACTGGACAGCGGTCAAGAATATCCTGAAGTACCTGAAAAGGACTAAGGAGATGTTTCTCGTGTATGGAGGTGACGAAGAGCTCGCCGTAAAAGGTTACGTCGATGCAAGCTCTGACACAGATCCGGACGACTCTAAGTCGCAAACCGGATACGTATTTATTCTTAATGGGGGTGTGGTAAGCTGGTGCAGTTCCAAGCAAAGCGTCGTAGCAGATTCTACATGTGAAGCGGAGTACATGGCTGCCTCAGAGGCGGCTAAGGAGGGTGTCTGGATGAAGCAGTTCATGAGGGATCTTGGAGTGGTGCCAAGCGCACTGAATCCAATAACCTTGTTCTGTGACAACACGGGTGCCATTGCCTTAGCAAAGGAACCGCGGTTTCACAAGAAGACCAGACACATCAAACGACGCTTCAACCTCATCCGCGACTACGTCGAGGGAGAGGACGTAAATATATGCAAAGTGCACACGGATCTGAATGTAGCAGACCCGCTGACTAAACCTCTTCCACGGCCAAAGCATGATCAACACCAGAACTGTATGGGTGTTAGATTTATTACAATGTAATTCACATGATGATGTGAGGGCTAGATTATTGACTCTAGTGCAAGTGGGAGACTGTTGGAATTATGCCCTAGAGGCAATAATAAATATAGTTATTGTTATAATTCCTGTATCAAGATAATCGTTTATTATCCATGCTATAATTGTATTGAATGAAGACTCATTTACATGTGTGGATACATAGACAAAACACCGTCCCTAGCAAGCCTCTAGTTGGCTAGCCAGTTGATCAAAGATAGTCAGTGTCTTCTTATTATGAACAAAGTGTTGTTGCTTGATAACTGGATCACGTCATTAGGAGAATCACGTGATGGACTAGACCCAAACTAATAGACGTAGCATGTTGATCGTGTCATTTTGTTGCTACTGTTTTCTGCATGTCAAGTATTTATTCCTATGACCATGAGATCATATAACTCACTGACACCGGAGGAATGCTTTGTGTGTATCAAACGTCGCAACGTAACTGGGTGACTATAAAGATGCTCTACAGGTATCTCCGAAGGTGTTAGTTGAGTTAGTATGGATCAAGATTGGGATTTGTCACTCCGTGTGACGGAGAGGTATCTCGGGGCCCACTCGGTAATAGAACATCACACACAAGCCTTGCAAGCAATGTAACTTAGTGTAAGTTGCGGGATCTTGTATTACGGAACGAGTAAAGAGACTTGCCGGTAAACGAGATTGAAATAGGTATGTGGATACTGACGATCGAATCTCAGGCAAGTAACATACCGAAGGACAAAGGGAATGACATACGGGATTATATGAATCCTTGGCACTGAGGTTCAAACGATAAGATCTTCGTAGAATATGTAGGATCCAATATGGGCATCCAGGTCCCGCTATTGGATATTGACCGAGGAGTCTCTCGGGTCATGTCTACATGGTTCTCGAACCCGCAGGGTCTGCACACTTAAGGTTCGGCGTTGTTTTATGCGTATTTGAGTTATATGGTTGGTTACGGAATGTTGTTCGGAGTCCCGGATGAGATCACGGACGTCACGAGGGTTTTCGTAATGGTCCGGAAACGAAGATTGATATATAGGATGACCTCATTTGATTACCGGAAGGTTTTCGGAGTTACCGGGAATGTACCGGGAATGACGAATGGGTTCCGGGAGTTCACCGGGGGGGGCAACCCACCCCGGAGAAGCCCATAGGCCATAAGGGTGGCGCACCAGCCCTTAGTGGGCTGGTGGGACAGCCCAAAAGGGCCCTATGCGCCATACAAAGGAAAATCAAAGAGAAAGAAAAAAAAGGGAGGTGGGAAGGAAGGGAAGGACTCCCACCCACCAAACCAAGTCCAACTCGGTTTGGGGGGGGAGCCTTCCCCCCTTGGACTCGGCCGACCCCCTTGGGGCTCCTTGAGCCCCAAGGCAAGGTCCCCTCCCTCCCACCTATATATACGGAGGTATTGGGGCTGATTTGAGACGACTTTTCTACGGCGGCCCGACCACATACCTCCACGGTTGTTCCTCTAGATCGCGTTTCTGCGGAGCTCGGGCGGAGCCCTGCTGAGACAAGGTCATCACCAACCTCCGGAGCGCCGTCACGCTGCCGGAGAACTCTTCTACCTCTCCGTCTCTCTTGCTGGATCAAGAAGGCCGAGATCATCGTCGAGCTGTACGTGTGCTGAACGCGGAGGTGCCGTCCGTTCGGTACTAGATCGTGGGACTGATCGCGGGATTGTTCGCGGGGCGGATCGAGGGACGTGAGGACGTTCCACTACATCAACCGCGTTCTCTAACGCTTCTGCTATACGGTCTACAAGGGTACGTAGATCACTCATACCCTCTCGTAGATGGACATCACCATGATAGGTCTTCGTGCGCGTAGGAAAATTTTTGTTTCCCATGCGACGTTCTCCAACATCTTCTTCCTCCCCTTCGGTTCTGCAGCGCAAGAACGTCTTCGTCGACGGCCTTCTTCCCCTCCGGCGCTCCTCCTTCCCGATCGGCGCCCCCTCTTCTTCCCTAGGTGAGGACGTCACCCCCCCCCCTTCTTCTTCCTCCCTAGTTCGCCTAGATCCGAGATGGGTTCTTTGTGATCCTCTGTGTGCTGTTCGTTAGAGCCAGTAGGTTGTGTGCGTGCATCTCCTCGGTCAGGGTGGTGTAGAGAGGTAGCTGTAGCAGGGGAGCTCTTCCCTCGGTTTGCAACGTCGTGAGCAAGAGATCGTCTTCGGTAGCGCAGCGCAGCAACAGCAACGCCGGCAAGAGTAGCCCGTCAGGTTCTCTGTCGCCGAGCTTCTGTTCGTCAGGAACCAAGACAGCAGTTGTAGCGGGTGTGTTTTTTTTTGTTCAGAGCACTGGTAGGCTCATAGCAGTAGGGGTGGATCTCCCCCCCTCGTGCCAGCAGCGCCGTGGCCAGGAGGCCTCCCCGTCGTCGTTGGCGTGTTCAGTTGGTCTGCTTGCTGTGTCTCCGGCGAGTAGGATAGATCAGAGGGCAGATCCGTTCGAGAGTATCCCTTCTTTTCTTTTCTCGCGCGTACCTGTTCAGACTTCGATCCGTAGTGCAGTGGTAGCGAGTGTTTGCGCCTGATGAGAGGTTCTGGGTTCGATCCCCCCCTCGGCCTCTTTTAATTTTTCTATTCTTTGCACGTGTCCAGTGGATCAGCTTACTCTATTTCTTACTTCTATCATGTCGTCTAGATGACAGTGGTGTAGTGGTTAGCTGCTGTTGCTAGAACCAGAGGTTCTGGGTTAGATTCCCAGGAGCCTCTGTTTCTCTTTTGCTGTCTTTTCTTTTTGTGTCTATTTAATTTCTGTTTTCCTAACTCTTATACAAAGTGGCTTGTTATTGCTGTTAATTCTGCTAGTTAACTATCTCTTAGGATTAGTGGTGTTTAATTTCTGTTTCTGCTAGTATAGTTAGGTTAGATTTAATTGTGTGTGTGTTTGGCACACTAGTGTTTGTTAGATGTTGCTAACCTTGTGATGCCTATGATGATTGCATCTTGTGGTGTGAAGTTACACTTGGTAGGAGATTGTGCATGTTAATGTGGTTTCTTGTGAGTGTTGTTCTTAAGGTGTGAAAGTAGCACTAGATAATCATGTATAGCCCCATCTTTTGAGCCTTAGAGTGGGCTACGTTGATCTTGTAGTTTTAATTGCTTGCATAGATTTAGTGGGGTGTGGATGCCTCCCCCTCACCACATGTACTTGATGTGATGTGATGCACTAGGTGGCTATCTATGATAGCATGTGAAGGTGGAGCTTACTAGTTAAGCTAGGGTAGATTGTTGTGGGGGTTGCACTTTGAGGATGACATGATTCCTAGGGTGATCCTAGTGATGCATGTGAGAGTGTGTACCATCACACGCCCATATGTGAGGGTGTGCAAACTCTCTTGTTAGCATAGGAATTATATTTTTGTTGGACTTGATGCTAGTGACATTGTGATATATGAGTGGGTGTTGTTGATGTGCATGACACAAACATGGGGTTCAAACCCCCATGTCACTTTGTCATTGTGCACATGAAACTCATCCTGTGTAATTGTCATCTTAGAAGTAAATCTTATGGAGTTGCATTTACAGTTTTGTTGGAAGTTTGGTCCTTGATTCCATGATATATATGGAGCCCAAGGGCATGGATTGTTGTGTGTTAATAGTAGGGGTTTGTGCTCAACACCATAGTGGTGTCAATTACCTCTTGGTGACATGTTTGTGCAAACTATGCCTAGAAAAAGTGGGCATGTGGCTGGAAAATTCCAGATTTTTGAACTCTGAAAATTTCACTAAGTCTGGGATGCTGGAAACATTTTCTTCCCCTGTAGATGAGGATGTGCTGGTCATTCTGTTGAGAACTGGACTTAGATCAGTGCTAGTATTTTGAACCTGGTATGTTTTTGAAGCTTCCTGTCAATTTTCAAGTTATTTGGAGTCCAGTAGCTTGTGTTTTGATTGCTGTAAAAAAGCTTCAGAACAGAAACAGAAACTCAGGTGCAGGAATTTTCACTAAGTCCCTGAGATCTGATGGTTTTGGGAAAGTTTGTGGCCTTGTATCTTCTAGAGTTTAATTCCTTTTGCTGTGATTCTTGCTGGTGCTTGTAGTGTTCTTGGTTGGCAACAGCCACATATATTATTTGTCATGTTTGAAGACCTGTAGCTATGTTGCATGTTGCTCCCAAACAGCTAAGATGCAGAAACTGGCAGATTATGTAGTTTTGCCATTTTGTTCAAAGTTTGTGCTTAATTGATGTTGTGGTGTTCTACCTTGTTCCATTTCATTCATGTTGGGTTATTACATGTCTTGGCTACCTGGGAATACCAGATTTGTGCCAATTGTGTGTGTGGTGTTGAATCTTTCACGTAGAGCTTCATATCTTGTTTCGTTGATTCCCGTTGATCCGTAGCTCCGTTTGCAATGTACTTTATATGGTTTTGCACCGTTTTTACGAGCTGCATCTGTGCATGTCATTCCCATGCATGTCCAAATAGTTTAGTGCAAAGTTCTGTTCAGAAACTTGTTGTAGCTTATTTTGCTTGTGCTAGTGATAGGAATAGTGGTGCATGCTCAACTTTCATCCCATGCATCATGTGATTGTTTCATTTTATGGTGCTGCTGTTCATTGGCTGTTATTCTTATGTTGGGTAGCACCGGGAGCGGAGAACGAATACGTGGAGTCAGGAGAGTACGTGCAGAACGATCCAGAACCATTCCAAGCTGAGGATATCACAGGCAAGATGATATGACCTTGATTCCATCTCTAGACTTGTTATGTTAGTTTCGATTCCATGTCATATTGCTCGCTGCCTACCACTGAAAATATATTGCCTCTTCATATGCCATGAGCCTAAACACCGTACTCTTTCCTAGCAAACTTGTATGGCTAGGTAGGCTTGCTCAGCTACTAATGTTAGCATTGTTAGTTGCAGGTGTTTAAAACTCATGTGATGACATGAGCTTGATATCATTATATTAAATTCTGTTATTTAATTAATGTATCTATATACTTGGTAAATGACGGGAGGCCTAGCCTTTTGCCGGGTGTCTTGTTCCATTATTGCCGCCTTAGTTACCGGTTACCGATGTTTGATTCCTTAATGATCGCTCCTAACACGTTCGGGGTTGTTATGGGGACCCCCTTGATAAATCACGTAGTGCTAAGGCTTGTCCGGCAGGACCCAACTTTGGTTTTAATTTGCTAATCACATAATAATCTGCATAGGGAATAGCTACCCCGAGGAATTTAATCAAAAACCCGGGCCAGTGCTCCTCATGAGTGTTGGCCCCACCTGAGCGATGTCCGGGGCCCCACTGGTCACCCAGAGGTTTAGCCATCCCGACGTCTACCTCATCTGTCGTGTCCTGAGACTGAGATACGCGGCTCTTATCAGGGTCGTCGACACGACGGGAGGTCCTACCGGTCTTGTCTTACCTTAGTGGTATATCTTGCGTATAGGAATCCCAGTGAAGCTTTGGTTTTCCCCAGAGTTGAGGTTTTCCTCTAAGAAATCCGACGAGATCACGAGATTCGTGATAGAGGATGCCTTTGCTGCCTGTGTTCGTTTGTGATGGACAAGTTGGAGCACCCCTGCAGGGTTTAATCTTTCGGAAAGCCGTGCCCGCGGTTATGTGGCAACTTGGAATATTTTGTTAACATCCGGTATTAGAGAACTTAAACATAAACTAACAAAAATGCCAACTGTGTGCGTAACTGTGACTGTCCTTTCGAAGATCTCTCTTCGACTGTGAACACGCTGGGGTTATGAATGCCGTTGGTAGGTGTTCAGGATCACTTTCTGATCAAGTATTCCCGATCGTTAGCATAGACCACTTTCACTTCCCCTTTGCGTAAGTTAGCCACTTATTCTATCATAGGATGCAGCAGCCTGAAACACTTCATCCCTTCCTTACCCAAATAACGTGACTAGTTTTGGCACCAAGGTCCTAGATTGCTGAGTCCCCGTGGCTCACGGATTCCTCCGAAACTCCCAGCAGGTACAGGTACCTCAGAGACAGATGATCCCGACGGCACCCAGCTGGCGTGGCAGTACGACGAGGAGACAGATCGCCTTTACGTGAACTATCCAGAGGACTGAGCCGTGGTCGTTATCGTGGGCCTGCAGCGGGTAGCATAGCATTTTCCTTGTTTTGTAGTCCGTACCGGAACTACCTTGTTTGTATCTGCGTTGTACTCTGTATTATCAATAAGAAGACAGTTGAATCCCAGATTGTTTACTGTAATTATTGTTATGTGCTACGTTTACTTGCTTGCGAAATGCTTAGATGCGCTTCTTTCCTATTCGGGGGCCTCGACCCCCAGATCGGAAAGGACCGCATCTTGGTCGTTATAGGGTATTTGATACTGGTGTTGTTGCTCACATTTGCAACTCAAAGCAGGAACTGCGGAATAAGCGGAGACTGGCCAAGGACGAGGTGACGATGCGCGTCGGGAATGGCTCCAAGGACGCTGTGATCGCCGTCGGCACGCTATCTCTACATCTACCGTCGGGATTAGTTTTAAACCTTAATAATTGTTATTTAGTACCATCTTTGAGCATGAATATTGTATCAGGGTCTTGCTTAATGCGAGACGACTACTCATTTAAGTCAAAGAATAATTGTTGTTCTATTTATATGAGTGATATATTTTATGGTCATGCTCCGCTGGTGAATGGTTTATTCTTGATGAATCTCGATCGTGATGTTACGCATATTCATAGTGTGAGTACCAAAATATGTAAAGTTGATAATGATAGTCCCACATACTTGTGGCACTCCCGCCTTGGTCACATCGGCGTTAAGCGCATGAAGAAGCTCCATATTGATGGACTATTAGAGTCTCTTGACTTTGAATCATTTGACACATGCGAACCGTGCCTCATGGGCAAGATGACTAAGACTCCATTCTCAGGAATAATGGAGAGAGCAACCGACTTGTTGGAAATAATACATACTGATGTGTGTGGTCCAATGAACGTTGAAGCTCGCGGTGGCTATCGTTATGTTCTCACTCTTACCGATGATTTGAGTAGGTATGGGTATATCTACTTGATGAAGCACAAATCTGAGACATTTGAAAATTTCAAGGAATTTCAGAGTGAGGTCGAGAATCAACGTGACAGAAAAATTAAGTGTCTACGATCAGATCGTGGAGGAGAATATTTCAGTCACGAATTTGGCACACACCTAAGGAAGTGTGGAATCGTTTCACAACTGACACCGCCTAGCACACCGCAATGCAACGGAGTGTCTGAACATCGTAATCACACTTTATTAGATATGGTACGATCTATGATGTCTCTTACCGACTTACCGCTATCATTTTGGGGATACACATTAGAAACTGCAACATTCACTTTAAATAGGGCACCGTCTAAATCCGTTGAGACGACACCGTATGAACTATGGTTTGGCAAGAAACCTAAGTTGTCGTTTCTTAAAGTTTGGGGCTGCGATGCTTATGTGAAGAAACTTCAACCAGAAAAGCTCGAACCCAAAGCGGAAAAATGCGTATTCATAGGATACCCTAAGGAAACTATTGGGTATACCTTCTATCTTAGATCCGAAGGTAAAACCTTTGTTGCCAAGAACGGATCCTTTCTAGAGAAAGAGTTTCTCTCGAAAGAAGTAAGTGGGAGGAAGGTAGAACTTGATGAGGTAATTACACCCCCTCTTGAACAGGACAGTAGCGCAGCGCGGGAAGTTGTTCCTGTGGCGGCTACACCAACTGAAGAGGAAGTTAATGATGATCATCATGAAGCTTCGGATCAAGTTACTACTGAGCCACGAAGGTCCACAAGGGTACGCTCTGCACCAGAGTGGTACGGCAACCTTGTAATGGAAATCATGTTGTTAGACAACGGTGAACCTTCGAACTATGAAGAAGCGATGGCGGGCCCAGATTCCAACAAATGGCTTGAAGCTATGAAATCCGAGATAGGATCCATGTATGAGAACAAAGTATGGACTTTGGTGGACTTGCCCGATGACCGGCGAGCCATAGAAAATAAATGAACCTTCAAGAAGAAGACTGATGCAAACGGTAATGTAACCGTTTATAAAGCTCGACTTGTCGCAAAGGGTTTTCGACAAATTCAAGGAATTGAATACGAAGAGACTTTTTCTCCCGTAGCGAAGCTGAAATCAGTCCAAATCATGTTAGCAATTGCCGTCTTTTATGATTATGAAATTTGGCAAATGGACATCAAAACAGCGTTCCTTAACGGGAACCTTAAGGAAGAGTTGTATATGATGCAACCACAAGGTTTTGTCGACCCTAAGGATGCTAACAAAGTGTGCAAGCACCAGAGCTCCATCTATGGGCTGGTGCAAGCATCTCGGAGTTGGAACATTCGCTTTAATGAAGTGATTAAAGCGTTTGGGTTCATACAGGTTTACGGAGAAGCCTGTATGTACAAGAAAGTGAGTGGGAGCTCTGTAGCTTTCCTCATACTGTATGTGGATGACATATTATTGATGGGGAATAGTATAGAGATGTTGGAGAGCATAAAGGCCTATGTGAACAAGAGTTTTTCGATGAAGGACCTTGGAGAAGCTGCATACATATTAGGCATCAAGATCTATAGAGATAGATCGAGACGCCTCATAGGTCTTTCGCAAAGTACATACCTTGACAAGATATTGAAGAAGTTCAATATGGAAAACTCAAAGAAAGGGTTCTTGCCAGTTTTGCAAGGTATGAGATTGAGTAAGACTCAGTCGCCGACCACGACAGCAGATAGAGAGAAGGTGAGTTATGTCCCCTACGCTTCAGTCGTAGGCTCTCTTATGTATGCCATGTTGTGTACCAGACCTGATATAAACCTTGCCATAAGTTTGGTAGGGAGGTACCAAAGTGATCCCGGTATGGAACACTGGACAGCGGTCAAGAATATCCTTAAGTACATGAAAAGGACTAAGGAAATGTTTCTCGTTTATGGAGGTGACGAAGAGCTCGTCGTAAAGGGTTACGTCGACGCTAGCTTCGACACATATCCGAATGACTCTAAGTCACAGACCGGATACGTATATGTTTCGAATGGTGGGGCAGTGAGCTGGTGCAGCAGCAAGCAAGAAGTCATGGCAGCATCTACATGTGAAGCGGAGTACATAGCTGCTTCAGAAGCAGCTCATGAAGGAATTTGGATGAAGGAGCTCATCACCGACCTTGGAGTGGTTCCAAGCACGTCGGGTCCAATGACACTCTTCTGTGATAACACTGGGGCCATTGCCATAGCCAAGGAGTCCAGATTTCACCGGAAGACGAAGCACATCAAACGCCGCTACAACTCCACCAGGACCATGTCCAGAGTGGAGTGATAGAGATTTGTAAAGTACATACGGATCCGAATGTTGCAGACCCGTTGACTAAACCTCTTCCACGAGCAAAACATGATCAACACCATAATGCTATGGGTGTTCGATACATCACAATGTAACTAGATTATTGACTCTAGTGCAAGTGGGAGACTATTGGAAATATGCCCTAGAGGCAATAATAAAATGGTTATTATCATATTTCCTTGTTCATGATAATCGTCTATTGCTCATGCTATAATTGTATTAACAGGAAACAGCAATACATGTGTGAATAAATAGATCATAATGTGTCCCTAGCAAGCCTCTAGTTGGCTAGCTCGTTAGTCGATAGATGATCATAGTTTCCTGGTCATGGGCATTGGATGTCATTGATAACGGGATCACATCATTGGAAGAATGATGTGATGGACAAGAACCAATCCTAAGCATAGCACTAGATCGTATTGTTCGTATGCTAAAGCTTTTCTAATGTCAAGTGTCTTTTACTTCGACCGTGAGGTCGTGCAACCCTCGGATACCGTTGGAGTGCTTTGGGTGTATCAAACGTCACAACGTAACTGGGTGACTATAAAGGTGCACTACGGGTGCGGCAAAGCTAGGCGCAATGACGAATTTCTGCAACTTGGACTCTGTTTCAAAAAATTAGAACAACGAATTTTTTTTGCAAAAGTTTTCTGCAGCCTGACCTATGTTGCAAAAGTTTCTTACAACATGACCTTTGTTGCAAAAGTTTCTGCAACACGATCCTTGTTGCAGAAAATATTCTATAACAAATTATATTGTAAAAATACATATATGGACGTTTTCGCAACATGCTCTTTGTTGCAAAAAAAATTGGAACATAATCTATGTTGCAAAAGACCCGTCAGTCACTTTTTAACCCGTAAGCCGGACACGTAGCAGCGTGCTTGTTTCTGCAACTAGAGCATTGTTTCAGGATTTTACGTGATGAGGGGAGGCGACCGAGCTGGTAATCTGACGGTGCATGCGCGTACATCGAACGGCTAAAAACGTAATGGATGATTACTACAAATCCACCGGTGGATGATTACTACAAATCCACCTCGGGATACTATACTGAAAAGTTAAAAATGAAAAACTTTGACGAAAAGTTAGAAGTGATAAATTATAACCGTAATTCAGCCTTGCCCTGGTCCGGTAGAGGGAGCTGCCACACGGGAAACTATCTTGTCACCTGGTCGAGCAACGGGAGCTACCATGCAGGGCACTAATCGGCTTCCCATGGCTGACACTGTATTATTTTCAGAAAAATAGGCGATATATGGCGCAGCTCAGCTCACTACACACCACAAAGCCCAAGACGCTGCGGCATGTGTAGCGGCCTGGTGATTGACGATGACTTCCTGTGGTCTGGCCACGGCCCACGGAACGCAGGGTTTCTGCCCAAGACAAAAAATTATAAAATTTGGAGAAGTGGGGTATCGATCCCCATACCTCTCGCATGCTAAGCGAGCGCTCTACCATCTGAGCTACATCCCCAGCGTTGATGGCAACTACTGCGTTTACCTATTTAATTGAAAACGTTCAAGAATAAAGCAGAAACCCAAAGTGACTAATTTGTTTTCTTAAAGCTGAAAACAAACTGGGTACACACGAACAGAGCAGAAGATACAATCCGTTAGAACACAGAAACCAAATTGAGGATACACAAACAAACCAGCATTATGTGCATCGCATGGCCGGTGCCAGGTGGATAGTAATTAAGCTGCTGACTCACTTGGAACGTGCACCCATCCACTCTAGCTAAGTGATGGCCTGATGTCTAAGGCCTTGTACAATAGTAGTGCTTAGGAAGATGTTTAGTAACATAAATCAAGTTTTTGTAAGCACCGATGCTCAAACGTATACCCTATACAGCTTAGAGAAAAGCTGATTTATTTCTCCGAGTGCATTTCTAACCGATATCCAATACTATCATAAAAGAGTAAAAAATTTGGTTTACTTCCTACGATGGACCTAGCCGATTCCCAAAAATGTCAAGGGAGTAAAACTTTTACTCTAACTCCCTATCCCCCTCCCCAACCCCCAAAATTCCTCTCTCTTTATATATACTAGCAAAAGGGCCCGTGCGTTGCAACGGGAGGAAAAAACCACCATCTTCAATGACGATGACCACATTATGTTCATATCTCATCGCAAGAAAATATTTCTTCTTTTAATTTTATTCACAATTCACAAGTTGAAACAATGTTCATATTTTTTTTAAAATATCATGGTTGTCAAAAAACTTGGTAACTCAAAGAATTATTCTGAATTTCAAGAAACATTTTTTAAAATATAGCAAAAGGACCTGTGCGTTGCAACGGGAGAAAAAAATCCACCATCTTCAATGGCGATGACCACATTATGTTCATATCTCATCGCATGATTTCAAAAATTTGTTCACAAATGCAAGAAAATATTTCTTCTTTTAATTTTATTCACAATTCACAAGTTGAAACGATATTCATATTTTTTAAAAAATATCATGGTTGTCAAAAAACTTATTAATTCAAAGAATTATTCTGAATTTCAAGAAACATTTTTTAAAATATACTATAATATTCCGATCCACGCTGACAATTAATTCTTCAAAATTCACTCACGTATATAATCTGAAAGACTCAGAAGCATTACTGTTGAACTGCATACATTTGGTCATTCGTGAACATTTTTACAAATTTGGAACCATTTTTAAAATCAAGAACATTTTTTACAATATATAAACATTTTTTTAAATTCCAAACAATATTTTATATTACGAACTGTTTTCAAGTATTTTCTTGTGAATTGGCGAATAATTCATTTTCTGAATTATCAAACATTTTTTAATTGCACTAAAGAAATTTTGCAAAATGATGGACTTTTTTTGATTCACGAATGTTTTCTCCAAAATTACGATTTTTTTAATATGTAAACATTTTTACAAAAATCCCGAACAATTTTTGAATTTGCAAACATTCTATGTTTTATCAAACATTTATGTAAATATAATTTTTTGAATTTCGAAATTTATTTTTGATTTATTTGAATGAGAAAAAAGAAAAAAGTACAGATAAATAATAGTAACTAAAAAACTAAAAAAATAGCCCCCGCCCATGGGCTGGCCCAAATGCGCATGCTATGTATTTTCCAGCGAACAGAGCGTAATATATCTGGTCCCTATGCTTGGGCCGGCCCATGCGAGGATTCCCTGCAAAACGTTTTTTATAACTTATAGATGGTATTGGTGGGTAATATTAAAGAATTCTGAAGATAATTTTAATGACGTACCACAGAAGCAATAGGTGCTTTATTAGTAGGGGTAGATATATAGAAATTGAGTTCGTCATACGGGATGCAGAATAATTTATTCTTCATCAAAGATAATGTTACGATCGTTTCATAAATAAATTACATATGAAATACAAATAATTATATTTATATTGATTCACTACATAAAATTTGATATAAAAACAAAAATATAGATCACGGCAAAAAAAAATACATTTTATATCTATTTTACACTATGTTATTGTGTTTGTAATTTTACGTGACATAAAATATATTTACGTGATTATGTATTTTTTTTATGGTCTCTTTCTACGTATGAAATAAGATAAAATTACGATGCATTGCTGTTAAAACAGAAGGGGTGAAGAATAACAATTCCTCACTCAGTGTGACGAATAGTTGATCCCTATATATATTATGGAACAGGAAGTTAAAACCCCCGGCCTCTGCATCAATCGATGCATACGGTCAGTTTCATTTGTTATTCAATATAGGTCTTACAAAAATATACATCAAACCATCCGAAGCCAGCACTAACACCTAAAAAACTCGATAACGTGGAGTGCTCTCACTTCCCATATCTAATACCGGTGTCGTGGCTGATACATTCACATAACGTATCGGAACCCATAGCCGGTGCATCAGACCTAAAGCATACACCACACGCACACGTTTTAGACGTCATCATCATCATCAAATCATTGACCCATCTTCAGGAGATAGATTTGCATCATCCTTGCCAGTCCGTCCATCCGTTGACGCAACCTTGCACGTTTAGTAGTTTCCTTATTTAGTTTTGCTATACATAAATACATGTTTGTTCTTTTGGGGTATAGAGCTAGCTAGAAATAAGGAAGTGCTTCCTTCATGAGTATTGCGTATGTAAAATTTCTTTTGAGAAAACCAAGGCAACATCTAGGTGTCAAGTAATGTTATACATATGAGATTAGAGGATCTTCCTCTGCTTCGAGCGATACCATCTTAGGTACATGTAAAAGCGTGAGAACCTCAATGCCGAGATAAAAGTTTGTAGTTTTCCTTATGAGCTAAGCAGCATATGAAAAGGAAAGATCTATATACATATGTAGTTATGTTCATTTCTAACATCCCGTCGTATAGATAATTGCAAATTGTAGATTGGATACATGTTGTGACGTACCTTTGGTCTGACCTGGAAGAAAGGTTTCATTGCTGTTTGATGTAGTCCTTTATGATCCCTTGAACATACAAAAATTTATTGATGGTGCTTCAAAACTTCTTTAGTGATGCCACAAACATATATTAAGAATGTTGAATTTTTGCTTAGTTATACTCTACTCTTCTCAAGATCGATGAGATCATGGACAAGTTCCAATGCAATTTTTCTCAAGTTTGTGTCAATTTTTTTGTCTTAGGGAGAACACTTTTTGCCATGGTACAAGTAATATGGCAAACTTCTGTCAAGTTCATTTGAAATAGTTTTAGTTCAACAGGAGCATTTCAAAGTTTGAGAAATGCTCAAGTTCAACATGATCTATTTTCTCCTTCATAAAAAATGTTTTTTTGCCATGTCAAGTGTTGTATTTTGGTGACAAATATACTTATTTTTACTAGGTTTACTAGGTTTTTTGCGATGCAAGCGCTACTATACATGGGTTTTGCCTTTTTTTAAATCGCTGGAATTACAGGTTGTGGTGTTCCATCTCCATTGAGTTGGTCCCTGATCGTCCCTCCGTTGTTCGATAAAAGGTGTTCATTTGTTGTATGGTTAATTTTGTTCATAGGATGATGGTTGGTTCATTTGTTGAGTTGTGTATTCATCCATGTGTATAAGTCTTTTATTCATCTTGTGTATAAATCTTGTATTCATCTTGTCGCTAAAACATAACCCCGATAACTTTGATTTTGAGGCATATGAAAACATGAGAGAGGGGGTCGTTAAAACATAACCCCAATAACTTCGACATGAGGGGGGGGGGGGGGGTCGTTAAAACATAACCCCGGTAACTTTCATCTTAAGGCATATGAAAACATGATTTGCACGTCGGATAGGCATGAAAGAGGCGGTCCACAAAGTATCCTCTCCCGAAAGATATAGGACGACTCATCACACATGAGGGGGGAGGAGTCCTCGACGATCGTCTGAAAATGACTGTTATAAAACTTGTCGACTTTGCATGATGTTTTCCACTATCCATTGCTCATATGCATATGATTCCTTGTTGTGATTAGGTCTATGTTTTCCACTAATCCATCTCTCATGGTTTTATAATGCCATGTTGTAATATTTGCACAAACTATGGACAGAGACTTAGAAAAAGAAGAGTTGTTGGGGGATATAATCCGCGATGGAGGTGATGATATCACCTTGTCGTATCTCAATGACACCAATCGAATGAAGGAGGGAGGAGATGACCGCTCCGGTGATCGAATGGAGGAGGGAGGAGACGACGACTATGTTGGTGATGCAGCCTTAACTCTTGCAAAGTCGAGCGAGGTATATATATATAGTAATTAAGCCTCTGCTGACTAGATGCATTAATTCTTTTATACGTACATATATTAACGCTTCTTTATTCTTTTAGCCCTTAGGATCGAGCCAAACTTCTGTAAGGAGCAAGGCCCGAAGAAAAGGTTGGGCCAGGATGAAAGGTTCATGATCGAAGAAGTCACTCCAGATGGCCAACCGATTGCTCACAAGCATACCAAAGACAAATTTATAAATCAGCGCGAGTTATTGTTAGGGACAGCGTCCCGATCGGCATCCAAGAATGGAATAAGAATAAGGACGGTGAAGTTTCTTATGTCAACGATAGACAGAAAGATGAGATTTGGAACTCACTGATGACAAATTTCAGCCTACCACTAGAGGAGGATCCGAATAACCTAGTTATACAACGATAAGTCAAGGCGTTCGCTCTTAAGAAGATGACAGAACTATTCAAGAACGACAAGAAAAGATTGAACAAGTTTGTTGAGAAAGACGAGATTCGAGAATTCACCGGTAAATATGCGAAGATAGGAGATCACTCACTCACATTTGTGGCGTACAAGAAATCAGAGAAATCTAAACAAAGGTCACATGTAAATAAGAAAAATGGTACTAAGAAGAAGTATCAGCATGTTACGGGGTCAGGTGGCTACGAGGTTGCCTGGCCTACGTGAGACAAAGCTGAGAATGACCTGCTTGATAAAGGGGTCCAGCCAGCGACATTGCACTCGCCCGATCGGTCAAGGGCTTGGTTCTTCGGGCATGGGGGAACTTTGAACACGGAAACAAGGAAGTTTGTTTTCATGAAAGCTCAACTTGAAACACCCGTCTTAAAGATTATCGAAGCAATCAAGGAAGTGCAGGAAGGGCGGTTCCATCCCGACAGAGAGAACGACGAGTTGTCAAAGGCCCTCGGGAATTCTGAACGCCATGGATGAACACGAGGCACATCAGGCTCCTTACCGTGGAAGTATGGGTTTCCCGAGAGCACTGGTTATAGAAAATGAGGGAGAAAGAAGAAAGAGGAAGCAAACCAAATGCAGAGTATGGAAGATAGATTGTCGCTACATGAGAAGACACTAGAGGCATATACGAGTCAGCGAGCTTATCAGCAGCATGAAGATCCTTCATTCAATACTGCCCACGAAGCTACCCCACCATCTCAGCGGAAAATCAGCGTGGCTTCCACTGAGCTCGTTCCGCTTGATATCAGGGCTCCTCGCTACCCCGTGGATGGTATCACGGAGAGGGAACATTGCGAGCTAATTGAGAAATGAGATAACCTAACATTGAAGGTGGCGAACGGCTATGTCTTACCTCGTCGACCTGATGGAACTTACCATTTCGTTCTGATTCCAGATGGCTTTGTTGTTGTCAGGGTGGATGAAGTAATGAACGGATTTGAGGGGCTGGAGCTTGACTACCCTACAGGTGAAGGGGAGATTCATCTCGAAAATGTCTTAAGGACTATGTGTCTATGGAGAAAGGAAAACATCCTGCTTCCAAATTGGACGCCGCCTCAGCAGACTCGGACGGAGGAGGCCCCTCAGCAGATTCCTCACAGTCCAGCTCTATCTTCGCCGCCTCACTTGTCTCCGGCGCGCCAGCTAGCTCCGCCACCTTAGCTGTCTCCACCGCATCAGCGAACTCCGTCGGAGGAGGCCCCTCAACAGAATCCTCCTCCGCCATGTCAGCTGACTCCGCCTCCTCAACAACGGTGGAAGAGAGCCGTCACCGCTCCGGCGGCTAGCAGTACACCGAGCCTAGTGAGACGCGTTAGTTTTCTACCATTTTTTTGAATGTTAGCAGCTTAACTACTAAATTCGATAGAAGATAGTTGATCCAGTTTATAAGGGAAATCGGATTGAAAAACCATACGGGCGACGCCTTTCGGCAAACAACACATACACCCCACAAGCCACACGTCCCTCAAACTCGATCCATCTCCACGATGATGCTTCCAAGAGAGAACACGACGCCAGATAATGTCGTCATCGTCCGATCTAAACTAGATCAAGGGTTTCCCCCGGAGCATGTCAGGAAGGAAAGGTGGGAGCAGCTACATCGATGCCTCCAACAAGGAAGCGGCGCCTGAAGTCGCCGCCATCAATGACTTCGGCCACAACCAGAGTACGACTTTCACCGGTCGTCCCACCTACCTAGCTCGAACACAGGATCCGGCAAGCCTACATACTGAACCCACTACCACTGCCTCTACGGCCGACCGCACCTCCCCAACAAGCTAGACGTGTTTTCAACCTTGCAATCGCTTCTTCCACTGGATGGAGGATGCAACCCGCAGCGGCACCATTCTTCCCCATCGGAAGGATGCAACCAAGCACGGCGTCATTCGTCTCCTCAAGGATGCAAGCCCGCGGGCCATTCATCTTCTGGCGAAGAAGGATGCAACGCCCGCAACGACGCCATTCCTCTCCCTCCAGCCACCACCATCTCGCTCTCCCATCCAAAGCCGCATTGAATTTGCCGAACCACCATCAGAGGATGCAACACCGATTTGGGTGCCATTCATCTCATGCACACTTCTCCCGCACGGCCTTGCTCAGTCGCCGCCCTCGTCCTGCCTCATCCACCAGCGCCAGCACGCCGTGCCGTCCCAGATCTGCCGCGTTGGTAGTGACAGTGGCAGCCGTACCGTGCGGATCTGAGCCTGCCCTGCACTGCGCATGCCACGACCATCGCCCTCGCCTGGTCCGCCATCGCCTACAAGTCGCGCCCACCCGAGCATGGTCGTCGCGCGCGCCGAGCACCTGGTCACGCGAACCCGCTCGCGCTGCACCGGCCACGACCGACACGCGCGCTCGCGCTGTGCCCACCGCGCCTGCTCGCGGCGTCCGCCTGCCGGCGTGCGTCGTGCCCCACGCCTCCCCGCCTGCTCGTGTCGCGCCCACCACGCCTGTCGCCTGCTTGCGTCACGCCCGTCGCGCCTGCTCGCCGCGTCCACCTGCCGACGTGCGTCGCGCCCCACGCCTCTCCTAGCCAAGCGCCCGCGCGCTTCCCTGACCTCATGAGAGGGAGAAAAGGAAGACCCCGCCGCCGCCGACGCCACGCGGGCTTTGCCCGACGGCGCTTGCCGACAACGGCGAGCGGGCGGGAGATCTAGGAGTGGGAACTGGTGTGGCGTCTAGGGTTCGCCCGGGTCGCCTGCGGGGGAGGGCGACACGAGCGAGGGGTTCAGTGTACGTTAGTTTTCTACCTAGAACCTACTGAATATACCATGTGTCATCTCTGTTCAGGCTTCAGCTGAGCAAGAGGAGACAAGCTCGTCCAAAGATCGCGTTCGCTCACGCTCGAACTCGTTGAAGAAGAATTCTCTCTGGATTGCGACTTGGCTTCAGTGTCCAGATAATTTGTTTCTGAGGACGCCTTCTGTGACTGGCCGATCCCTTCTCCCTGGTGCGATGCATTTTGCCGATTGGAAGAAGGATGGATTAATCACAGCTGAAAAACTATATTTAGATAGATGGTTCTGAACTAGTTGTAAAAGACTTATTGTTTATGAGCTGGATCGCAGTCCGCTCATACATTTGGCAGAAAACGTGGGTGCTTGCACCGTTGCAAGGGCGAGCAGAGCAACTCTCTCAGCTGCCCGGCGTTGCTGATTGATTGCGTTCCGGAGCGAGCGAGCATCTTGCCTGATACCTGATGAATTTAGGAAAGTAAAAAATGGAACCAAAAAAAGAAATAATTGGAGAAGTGGGGTATCGATCCCCATACCTCTCGCATGCTAAGCGAGCGCTCTACCATCTGAGCTACATCCCCTTTGGTGTACAAATGTTCTCAACCATTTACTCAACATGATTCGGGAAGGCATATCTCATGTGATCGGCCCGGCCTTTCCCTGTCTTCCAACAAAGCACCGCTTCTCCAATTCCAAGGCAATGCTGTCGCAAGGAACCGCCCCAAGCAATTCATCGGTTACGCCGATGAGGCAGTGACATCATCAAAAAAGCAAAGGAGTAAATTGCAAGGCTCCCTGCAGTAAGAAATCCGCCAAGGACTCGTGTGTTCGTTCATTTGTCCAAGAATCCGAATGGAAATGCGAGAAGGACTACTCTGAGGCGTCATTAGATAAGCAACGTGCTACATGGTGTCTTTTCTTCTTCTTTTTTGCAATGTGTTGCGCTTGTCACTACGGCTTCTGGTCAGGAGAGAGTTTTCCTAATCAGAATGTTTAGCATCACATTAAAGATGTCATTAAAAAATTCCAG
This sequence comes from Hordeum vulgare subsp. vulgare, assembly GCF_904849725.1. Classification (NCBI taxonomy): domain Eukaryota; kingdom Viridiplantae; phylum Streptophyta; class Magnoliopsida; order Poales; family Poaceae; genus Hordeum; species Hordeum vulgare. The sequence goes on from NC_058524.1 coordinate 48,682,815, forward strand.
GTGCCTCGTTCTCTATATGTCAGCTGAAAGAAGTGGTATCTCAGTAAGTAGGTGAGTATACCTCCATCGTTGGCGTTTTAATTTCAAAAAAGGCTTTTGCTCCGTTTTATAAATAAAGCAACCAACATGGACTATCCTGTATAGACTCATGCCACTACAACACATGCACACATCCAAAACAGGATACATAGGCATCGAACGCAGCAACCCTATCCCTAGTAGTACAAGAGCAACCGGAGTTCTCAACCATGAGCACGCCACCGCGAAGAGATGAAGCCGCATATGACGAACCGTGTGCTCCAAGACGGCGCCTTCAGAAAGGTTACGACACCAGAATGCCGCCACCGCTCGACCCAAGGATCAGAGGTTCCCCTGGAGCAACACGACGGACAATGAGAACCGCAACGACGCCTTCAAGAAGGGAGCGAGCTACGCTGCCGCCGGTCCGTTCGAAGATGGATCAGGTTTTCACCCCGGCCAACGCTCACCACCACCGGACGCCACAGCCCGGCGACCACGCCGCCCATACGGCCATGGCCATCGGGCAGCACCAAGCCACGGCTCCGTCCAAGAGCACCGCGCTACCACTACCAGAGCCGCCGCCCCCGCATCCAAGACCTTGCCACCACCTCACACGAGACCTGACCCACCCCAACCAAAGAGACGGGTGAAAAGGTCCGACCTTTTGCACCCCTGGGAGACCCAGCGCTGAGACCCGATAGGTCGGCCAACGCTGGCCTCCATCGACCCATCATGCAGCCCCGAGCGCAAGACGAGCTCAGTCATGTTGCACCGTGCGTGAGACGAGCCGGTCCTGCTGCACAGGGCGCGAGACGAGCGATGAACCGTAGCTGGGAGAGGGCCAGCCCTTTGATGGAAGTAGCGCCCGGGGTACACGGAAATGAGACGAAGGTCAAAACGGTTTGCACGCACACGAGCCGACGATGGAGAAGCCGGCTGATACGTCTCCATCGTATCTACTTTTCCAAACTCTTGTGCCCTTGTTTTGGACTCTAATTTGCATGATTTGAATGGAACTAACCCGGACTAATGTTGTTTTCAGCAGAATTGCCATGGTGTTGTTTTTGCGCAGAAATAAAAGTTCTCGGAATGACCTGGAAATTTACGAGGATTTTTGTGGAATATATAAAAAATATTGACGCAAGAATCAACCGGAGGGATGGAGCGAGGAGCCCACAAGCCCACTAGGCGCGGGCCCCCCTGGTCGCGCCTAGCAGGCTTGTGGGGCCCTCAGAGCTCAACCGCCTCCAACTCCAGCTCTATTTAGTCCCTTTCGTCCGGAAAAAAATCAACGAGAAGAGTTCATCGCGTTTTACGATACGGAGGCGCCGCCACCACCTGTTCTTCCTCTGGAGGGCAGATGTGGAGCCGTTCTAGGCTCCGGAGAGGGGAGATCGTCGGCATCGTCATCACCAACCTTTCTTCATCGCCAATTCCATGATGCTCTTCACCGTTCGTGAGTAATCTCATTGTAGGCTTGCTGCACGGTGATGGGTTGGATGAGATCTATCATGTAATCGAGTTAGTTTTGATGGTGATTGATCCCTAGTATCCACTATGTTCTGAGATTGATGTTGCTACTACTTTGCCATGCTTAATGTTTGTCACTAGGGCCCGAGTGCCACGATTTCAGATCTGAACCTATTATGTTTTCGTCAATATAGTGTGTTCTTGATCCTATCTTGCAAGTTGTAGTCACCTACTATGTGTTATGACCCGGCAACCCCGGAGTGACAATAGTCGGAACCACTCCCGGAGATGACCATAGTATGAGGAGTTCATGTATTCACTAAGTGCTAATCTGTTGTTCCGGTTCTCTATTAAAAGGAGAACCTTAATATCTCGTAGTTTCCATTAGGACCCCGCTGCCACGGGAGGGATGGACAATAGATGTCATGCAAGTTCTTTTCCCTAAGCATGTATGACTATGTACGGAATACATGCCTACATTACATTGACGAACTGGAGCTAGTTACATATCTCCCCATATTATAACTGTTGCATGATGAATGTCATCCGACATAATTATCCATCACCGATCCAATGCCTACGAGTTTTTCCTACTGGTCCTTGCTACGTTACTTTGCCACTACTGCTGTCTATGCTGCTACTATTACTCTGTCGCTACTGCTGTCACTGCTGCTACTGTTACTCTGTCGCTACTGTTATCACTGCTGCTACTGTTACTGCTACTGCTGTCACTATTGCTACTGTTACCGTTGCTACTGTTGCTATCACACCATTTTGCTACTGATACTTTGCTGCAGATACTAAGTCTTTCAGGTGTGGTTGAATTGACAACTCAACTGCTAATACTCGAGAATATTCTTTGGCTTCCGCTTGTGTCGAATCAACAAATTTGGGTTGAATACTCTACCCTCGAAAACTGTTGCGATCCCCTATACTTGTGGGTTATCAAGACTATTTTCTGGCGCCGTTGCCGGGGAGGCATAGCTCTATTCTCTGAGTCACTTGGGATTTATGTCTGTTGATCACTATGAGGAATCCGAGAGATCCAAAAACTAAAGTCTTGTCCTCAACTGTTAGAGCATATATCTCCATATGTGGTTTTGGTAATTGATGACAACTCCTATGGACTAATGGTTGCTTTAAGTTATATTTATAGGATTTGTCCATAGGCACTTCTTGAAGTCCATCTGTTGGGTTCAAGGAGTTTATATGATGACCAAGATGTTATTCAAAGTATTATCCAAAGAATGGTCATAGAAACACTATGTTGATCAAGATCTCAGACAAAGAGTAAATCAAGATGATCAACACACAAAGCGTACAAGATGTACCGAGAGGGATCAGGTGATCCCATGTTATGGTAAGCATTGTCCATTACGTGTTTGTGTACTAACCCATGGTCTTTGTGAGACTCCTATGTGGGGGTTAGGTGTGCTTCCATTGGGCTTGCGTCAAAAGGAGGATCTCATACAACCCATGAAGGATGACGTCAAGTGGTGATCGTCATCAAGATTGTGGTGTGCAAGTTCAAGCGGATCAGCATGAATATATCATTGAAACTATTGTCAATGATCATGTGCTGACAAGGACAACCTCATGTGCTAACAAGGACAAGATCAAGATAAGCATTCCTGAGCACTACATGCTTGATTCTTGTGGATGTTCACATGGTGGACAGGACAAGATCAAGATAAGCATTCTTGAGAACTTCATGCTTGATTCTTGTGGATGTTCACATGGTGGACAAATGAAGATGAATACATAAGCTAGGCTTTCCACATTGAGTATGGGAGAGCTACTTTAAGACTTCATCATGTCGTTCTTTCAACTTGAGCCAAGAAGGAGCAACAACATCAAGCTCAAGTGAAAGGGCTAACTCAAAGGTATCAGTTCCTTTGACGTTAGTTGTGCGGAGTGATGATCAGCGAATAAAAGTATACACTCAAGTATGGATCATCAGTACCCCTTTTTTGATTCTTGAGTCTTTAGGGATCCGGCACTATTAAGAGGGGATCACAGGTTTTGCGATGAACTTGCTCAAACTACATCCCCATTGTTCTGCTCATACCACATCTCCACTGCTCTGCTATTATCAGAAAACAGGACCAGTGCCTCGGACATCCGGCCTCCTCCGGACGTTCGAGGCCCGGACATCCGGCCTCCTCCGGACGTCCGAGGCCCGGATATCCGACCAGCTTCGGAAATCCGGAAGCCTGCACCAGTAGAAGTTGAGTTCTATATCTCGGAAATCCGGCTCCCTCCGGACGTCCGAGCGCCGGACGTCCGACACCCGTCGGAAATCCGGAACCTACCACCAGTAGAAGTTGAGATGTATAACTCGGATTTCCGGTCCTCTTCGGACGTCTGGTGGCTGATAAATTCAACATAGGTTCAGTCGTATCTACAGGCCTCAGACGACCGACCCCTCGCGGACGCTCGGACTTCCGGCAACTGTCGGACGTCCGGACCCTATGTGACTTAAAGTGTCCCCAACAGCTGTTTTTCTCTCCCCACTATAAATACCCCCCTCCCACTTCGTGAGAGTGTAGCCCAACACAGCCTTATCCTCATAAGAACACATTTCCACCTCACACACATTTGCTCACTCCAAATCTTAGATCCCAAGAGCATTTGTGAGCCCCTTTGAGAGTTGTTCCAATCAAAAGATAGATCGTCTCCCTCTCCTTCTCTCAACCCAAGCTATTTGTGATTTGAGCAAGTTTTGAGCATTCCCCGTGATCTTGTTACTCTTGGAGGTTGGAGACTCCTAGGCGGTAGGAGTTCTTCGGAGAGGAATCAATCCGTGTGATTTCCCCCGGAAAAGTTTGTGAGGGTTTGGAAGCCACCTCAAAGGCTTACCACTAGTGGTTGAGAAATGCCTTCGTGGTGTTATCTCAAAGGGAGAATAGGGTGAGCCTTCGTGGCGTTGGTGTGCCTTCGTGGTAACATCCACCTCTCTAACGGTGACTAGCTTCCCTGCAAGGAAGTGAACATCGGGATACATCTTCGTCTCAGTGACCTTGGTTATCCTTAACCCTAACTCCTTACTTGTGGTTTACTTGTGTTATTTGAGCATACATACATTGCATATTGCTTGTGCTCGTTATATTGTGTTGGCCATTTCTTGTACAAGATTAATCATTCAAGCATACCCTCTATATCCACACATTCATACTTGCATCCCTTGATACATCGTGTTGATATAGTGTGATCTAGTATCTTGTGTTGTTCACCTACTTGTCGTGTGATATAACTCAAATAAGTTTGTGTAACTTACTTGTGCTTGTTAGTAACTGTATTGTGTCCATCTTGGTAGATCGTGTTGTTGATACACGTTGCAGTGCCTAGTGCATTTAGGATTTGTGCTTGAAAAGTACCCTCTTAGTTTATTTCCGCATTAGGTTCAAGCCAAATCCAAAGAAGTTTTTAAATAGCCTATTCACCCCCCCCCCTCTAGGCATCATCGAGGTCTTTTCATCAACTACGAGGACGGGTAAGGAAGCCATCTAGCTCTGCACTTGATTCACCTTCAATTATGAGTAAGTTTGCGACACCGCCTCCTGCTAGAAATTCTGATATGTCGCCTATGCTTGATGATGCTACTTCTGCTATCCATGATGCTTGTGATGATGCTTTGCTTGACACTGCTTTGCCACTAGGTGCGTTCCTTGATGCACAAATTGCTAGATCCAAACTACCATAAAACTAAGGCGGCTGCTACAAATCAGTCGGTTGATCTTAAAAAAGATCAATCGCCTGACTAGCCGTCCGATCTATGCGTGTAGCCACTCGATCACATGCTCGTAGGAACACAACGCCTGCATCTTCCTCCTTTTGCAACATCCCCAGCAGCCCGATGATGCTCCTCTGAAGCACCCCCGGCAGCGCGACACGGCTCTAGTAAAACACTGGCGGCTCAGGAATGCTTCATCGCAACATCGACAACCCCCCGACGATGCTCCACTGAAACACCAGTGTTGCAGAACCATCTCCGGCGAGCAGGGCATGGATGATGCGTTGCAGCACCGTCCCAGCACCGTCGTCGGTGAGCAGCCAACGGATGTTGTGTTGAGCATCGTCCCCCCATTTCAACTATGGATGTTGTGTTGCAATGCAGCGTCTCGGCAGTGGCGACAACAATCGATTCAACGGAGAAAAAGGGGAGGCCGGGCTGCGGGGAGGGGAAAGGGAGACGACGGGGTCCAACGGCCGCGCCACATCTTGACAAGACTGTGCGAGTGAAAAGGGGAAAGGGGTTAGCTCGATCTAGAAGAAGGACCGAGCGGAGGGACAAGAAGATAAGGACATGGCAGGGGGTCGTGGGACCATCGGCCAACATGTCGCGCAAGCGACCCGACAGATTTTTTAAGAAATCGGTCGATTGAATCTAAACATTTTCCTAGAACTAAACGATGGGCCACCAATCTTTTTTTATTTATACTAGGAAAATCGCCAGTGCATTGCAACAAAAAAATATCATCGACTCTAGTATTCCTGATCCAATCATTATGATTTCTCAAAAACAATACCCTAAAATATAAGTGATCACAACAAGCATGGCCTAAAACATAAGTGATCATTTGATTTATGACCCACATCAAATATCCCTCACATGAAGAAGAATTATTCTTTGAAGCACACCATCTTTACAAAAACTCTATGTATGCCTTGTTGGACTTGCAGGCCATGCTTCCTAGTGAGTAAAGGCCAAATAAAACAAAAACTAAACATTTTTTTAATGAATGGTGCGCTTTTAGGGTCGTTGTTTCTAAGTGTTTTTTAGAGACTAATTATATTTTTAGATGACCCATATACAAATTTTATTTTGTCAATGTGAGTTATTCTTTTCTAAAAAGGAGTCTGGTTTCTTAGATGAACTTCCTTGGTCATTATACCCCAAATATGGCTATGTTTGTGGCAAAAAGAAAAAGATACTCAAATGTGTATGTGTGGTTTTTCAAGTAGAGCATGAACATTTGAATGTCATCCCATATTCAAAGGTATAGCTAATTTTCTCATCTTGAGCATGCACGTTTCATGTTTCTAGCGTCGTCTTGTACGTGGAAGTCAAGCACCCCGGAGCGTCGTATTTTTTTTTGGACGTGGCTATCGAGGATAGCAGCACCCGCTTGCGGTAGCGGACGCACCTCAGGACAACCAACGACGTGCATTTATTAATGTTTTAAAAAATTAAAAAATTCATAACTTTTTAATCGGACGTCAGAATATAGATCCGTTTTCATCGATGTGTTTTTTACGACGACCTCTTCAAAACTAGATATCATATGGATAGGTTTCGACGAACTTTTTTTTGAGCAACTTTGTGTGCTAGATGATGCAACTTTAGTGCTATATGCAAGCAACTCCTTCCCTTATTATGACTATCTATCGACGAAGAATTCTTTTTCAGTTGGTTACCACGACTGGCAGTTGACTAGTTTTACTTTTAAAAGCTTTACATAATTAAACAATGATGATCAGTTGCCTACAAATACTGTAAAATTGCTTAATTTTGACGCTCAGTTGCCTACAAAATACTATGAAGTTGCTTAATTTTGATGCTCAGTTCCCTATTACTGATGTTCAATTGCATACGGTTAATGTTTAGTTGCCTGCCATTAATGCTCAATTGTCTGCTATTTGTGAATAGTTATCATAATTGCACTCGAGTATCACAAAAAAGTAAGTAATTTTTACTATGCTTTTTGCGAAACTCTACTACATTCAACAAGCAACTCATGTGTAAATACACGATGCAATACATCTAGCATCAAAGTACTTGTGTTTAGCCAGGGCCGGTCCTGAGGGGGTGGGAGGGGCGGCCGCCCCGGGGCCCCGAAAACAAGGGGCCCCCGCTTAGGTATTTGCGAGCAGCAGGGACGAGCACTTTTAGCTCGACAACTGTTCAAGCCGCCATTACAATCTCTAGAAGTTGTGTTTCACGTAGAAGAAGGCTGAACCGTTATCCCTTTAGCATACTGGGCCTTGGGCCTTTTTGTTTCTTTAGCATGTATCAATGTATATGTGATGGTAGGCCTGTTCTAAATGAAAAACGGCGGGCTGTTGCAGCACCGATTTAGCAGAATTAGCGTATCCCTAAAAAAGCCAGACTTTGCCAAAAAAAAGTAGAATTACCGTTTAGTTGATCCCAATTTTGTTGATATTCAAGAAGAATAGCGGACATCACGACACTATCTATACTGGTCTACCTTAGTTTATCACTACTAATTCATACCATATTTTAGGTGCTCTTTAGAGAGCTCACACCAAATGGTAAATTATGCTGAAAAATCATATATTTTGAGAAGTTGATTTGAGTTTATAAATTGATGGCCGAGTGCTGTATATTTTAGGTACAATACGAAAGTTCTGTTCTTACACCATCATGTCGTAGTTTAGCTCATAGGATGGTAGCCGTACTTGATCTCATGTGTGACCTCCAGCGACAAATGATTGATCTCTTATTACCAATTCTTGATCCCATGTGCGTTTTGGTTGAATAAACCCTATCACCAAGAGAGGCCGGGTCATCAAGGGGAAATCACGCCACACTCACAGGTCACTACGACAGCAAGAATTTAGATAAAACATGTCTATTGGTCTCTTTCCATAGATAGCTTCATCATTAGTGAGTATGCCTCTAAGATTGCTAGTTTTTTTTCTAGATAATACTCCCTCTGTCCCAAAATAAGTGACGTAAATTTAATACTAAGTTAGTATTTTTTATTAAAGTAGCGACATTTTTTTTGGGACGGAGGTAATATTTACCAAGTATTTTTACATGGATTATTTTTTATGTGTTTAAATATTTATCCATAAGATTTCTGTATAGACTTATATTGACTGTTCGGATGCTTATAGTCTATATAATTATATTAAAGGGCCCATGTTATGTATTCGCCCCGGGCCCCCGAAATCTAAGGACCGGCCCTGTGTTTAGCACCAAAGTTGCCTCATCTAGCATCGAAGTTGCTTTTGAAAAAAAATCTTCAGAACATATTCATATGGGATCTTGTTTTGAAGAATTCGTCACGAGGAACACGATGGTGAAAACATATCAAAATTTCGACACATGGTTTGATAGTTATAGCTTTTTGAATTTTTTCATACATGAATTAATGAACATCCAACGCATGTGGAGCCGAGCATGCACATGCGACGCATAATTTAACTATTTCAGTTCGAAAATAGCTGACCGCATTTACCATATGGCTGCTAAAGGGTGAAGTTATTTGACCTTCTAGTCATGATAGATAAGTTTGAAGAAATTTTTGCTAATAGACGATCATACTACACACACTAATAAGAAGTTATTTTTTTAACACTAGAGTTGCATAAATATCATTCTACATATGTTTAAAAAAAAGTTTGTCAAAATCTATGCATATGGGATCTAGTTTTGAAGAGCTCGTCGTACGAAACACAGCCGTGAAAACGGATCGTCGTTCTGACGCTCAAAAGTGATAGTATTTTAAAAAAAAGAAATTAAATGAAATGATGTGCTCGTTCCATCTAAATAGTGCAGCTGCATTTTTTAGTATTTGAGTTTTTTCTTTGTTTCCGGATCAAGTTTGTCGGCGCTCCACCTCACTTTCATCGGCCTGGTCAGATCACCTCTTTGTTGATTTTCTGAACCCACATATATTTAAGTAGATATTGTTTGTTACAGAAAAGCGATGTGGTATTATTCATTACAAACTGAACCTTATTTTCTACCACATACTAGTATGTACGCAACATAAGTGTTTTGGTGAAAGAAAAATATCATTAGGCTATGCGACAAATAGATTTGCGGAATAATACACTATATGTATGAATGCTACAAGGAATATTATCGTTGTAAAAAATATATATTAAAGGAGTGTAATTCCTATTGATTGGTGACATAGTTGTAAGAAACAAAGGAAAATAACCAGTGGGGTGCAGAAACATTAATGTTTAATTTAGGTTTTTTCTCTTTCTAGAACCATCTCAAGCCGCTCAACATGTCCTCTACTCACCCCAGCATTGCCTGAGCGGCATGCACCTTTTTATAATGCGATGGTTCTAGAATACATTGGAGGAAGCTTATTGGTACTGTTCATTCAAATTCCATTGCTTTGAACCGTTAGATTGAGGATACCAACGATCAGGATTCATGCTCTGGATCCATTCAAAACTGATAGATATATATGTTATCTAGTTCAGTTTGTCCTAGCCTTAAACTTGGAAGGAGAGGTCCTGAGCTCAATCCCACCTCAGGCAGCCAGCTTTTTTAATCCAATATAGGAAGCACACTAAAGGCCCACATTAATACTTTTGGCCCAAAATTGTATCTATATGAAGCAGACTGAGGTCCAGCAACGAGCGGAAAATTCGGAAAATGCTATTCGTCGCGCGTTGTGGCAAATTGCCAGGGTTTCACACTGAGAAAGGGCGGGCTAGGGATGATCTAGGCCGATCCATTACAGTTGCGGGGATCCCTGTTTTAGGAACCTTCTAGACTTTCCCAGCCGGGTTTTTTCGGTTTTAGAAACTTTCTACAAAATTTCATGAACCGGTTTTTCTATTTTGTGTTTTCTTATTTATTTATTATTTTCTATTTCTTTTTTTCTGATTTTGTTTCAAAAATGTTCAGGAATTTGAAAAAATGTTTCAATTTTTTAAAAATATAACGGTATTCTTAAAAATGTTCCAGAAGTTTTCTAAAAATGTTTCGGAATTTCAGAAAATGTTCTGAAATTTGAAAAAAAGTTCCAGCATTCGAAACAATGTTCATGCTTCCGACTTTTATTATGGAATTTTAAAAATGTTCCCGTCTCAAAATAATTCATCATTATTTGCAAAAAATATTCTGATTTTCGAAATGTTTCCTTTTTAAAAAAACGCAAATTTTGAAAATAGGGGCATTTCTTAAAATAACTGAACATTTTGCAAATTTGTGAACAAAATTTCAAAATGGGAACATTTTTTGAAAGTTCGAAATTCTTTCAAAAGAGGTGAAAAAGATTTGAAATTCTAAACTTCTTTGAAATTTCGAACAAAATTTGGAAACTGAAAATTTTTATGGGAAAATGTTCAAATTTGAAAAAATTGCGTAGTGAACATTTTACAAGTTTCTGAACATTTGTTCAAAAAATGAAAAAACTAGAAAAAGGAAAAAATGGAAACAAAAAAAAAGAAAAAGAAAAAAGAATAGAAAAGTGAAACTTCTTCGCAAAACCGGAACTGCTAAACGATGTGAAGAGTGAGAAATGTGTCGGCCCATGTAGTCGCATGCATGTGCATTGCGCCAGCAACTTGCCGCAAAGGGCGGCAAATAGGTCGTCAGGAAAAATTGAGATAAGGAGCGTTTAGGGCGAGTTCTTTTCGTAGCTTCTAGAATAAGCTGAAATAAGCTACCCCTACCCAGCTTATTCTAAAAGCCCAATCTAATATATTTTTTAGAGCCTACTAATTAAGTTTTGCTTGCTAGGCTTTTAGGAAAAAAAAATAGTTGGGCTTCTAGAATAAGCTGGATAGGGGGCAACTTATTCTAGAAGTCCAAAAAAACTATCAAAAGAACTGGCCCTTAGTACCACCTCGTACGTGATCAAAATAAGACAGATGGACCATCGAAAAAAAATCTAGACACGGGACGAAATCAAAAATATCATCTTGCTTTATTAGTAGGTATCTTTACCTAATACTAAAGCGGTTATTGCTTCTGTCGAAAAACCCGTCACGCACGTTTTGCAAAAAAAAAAACTCATGTTTTATGGTAATCAACTCGGAGTCCTTGTTGTCCATTGAATAAGTGAAAAAGGATTCGTGTGTTGTATCGGACCTTCGCTTGCTGCGCACGGGCGGTCCGGTCTGCTCCTCTTCTCCCGACCGAACCCCTCTTCCTCCTCCTCCTCATGTGTCTTTGCTTGATCTCGATCCCCTCGCCGTGGTGAGCCTCCCTACACATCTACCCCCGACTTCAGCCGCATGTCTCCCTCGAGACGATGACGACGGTGCCAAAGGGCCCCACATCCAAAGTGGAAGGCAGATCCCCTCCCTTTGCAGTCAAGGACGAGTCCCTAGATTCAGCCGAGGACGAGGCCTTAGATTTCGTCGCCAAGGAGGAGCTGGCGGTTGAGGTGGAGGAGAAGGTCACGATGGTGTTGAGGAGATCTAGGAATACGTGGAGCCGTCGGTGGAGGCCAAGGTGTATGTATGCAACCTTCCCTATGACATGAGCAGTGAGCCTCACGCAGCTCTTGGATGAGTTCGACCTTGTCTAGGTTGCCGAGGTGAGTGTCTCTTCCTCTTAGACCATCTTGAACGATGGATGCTACCCAAAGGTGATGGGATTTGTTTCCCAGTCAATCGGAGTGGATGCATAAAGCGCTTGGATATTTTACTCCACGGGAGCTAGAATATTGAAAGTGTTTGCAGTTTGTAATTAGCTCCCAATGTCCCCACTGCATTGAAATTTAAGAATATCATTGGCACATACATACCACAACAAGTCAGATGTATACCAATAATGTGATAGTCTGGCTTATTAAGGATGATAGACTACTCATATCAATAAGCTCATGTCAATAAGGAATTCCTTTTTTTCCACGAGCCCATTCGAATAGAACTCCTAGGTTAAGCATGCTCGGCTTGGAGTAGTTCTAGGATGGGTGGCCGACTGGTAAGTTGATCCCGGGTACGCATGAGTGAGGACAAAGTGCGCAAAAAAGACTAGTATTGATATGTGGGGACAATCTAGATCCCGCCAGGAGTAAGGACCGCCGACGGGTGTGTCTGGGGCGAAGTTGGTATTAGAGCCGACCATGGCGGTTACACAGATGTTTCCGGACAGATGTGTGGTCATGTTGTTCATGACGTCTGTGACCCGTTGTGGCACACAGCATGGCACATGTACTGGACTGGATACACACACGTTTGTGCCAAAAGGGAAAGCTCGTGTGGCCCGACGAGGACGTCGGTTCCAGTGAGTGGTGGTGTATGTGATAGCCTGGCTTATTAGGGATGATAGACTACTCATATCAATAAGGAATTCCTTCTTTTCCGGGAGCCCATTCGAATAGAACTCCTAGGTTAAGCATGCTCGGCTTGGAGTAGTTTTAGGATGGGTGACCGACCGGGAAGTTGATTCCGGGTGCGCATGAGTGAGGACAAAGTGCGCATAAAAGACTATACTATTGATATGTGGGGACAACCTAGATCCCGCTAGGAGTAACGTTCATCGGCGGATGTGTTAACGTACTTAGCAAGAGGATATTATTTGGTCGATGCATACAGACAACAGCAAGTCGATGACTTTGTTTTGACCATGATGCTATCTTTGAGCAGGACATGATAGTTTCAAAGTCGATATGTGGCATCGATGACAAAAGATGCATCAAGTTCGCACAAGGTAAAATACTGAAGGTGTATTCAATTTGTAATTAGCAGCCGTACTTAGCATCAAGCGGTTGCAGAGTTACTTCAAAAACACCTACAGGTTCAACTTCATGGGCTTTCGTGGCTAAGATGGCTGGATCTAGGGCAATACGAGCATACTGCAGGGCCCAGCTCCTCGGAACATGGTACACATATCCTGTCTTTTCGTATTCAGATAAGCAAGACATCTCTATATTGAGTTTTATATCTATCGAATTGAGGAATTTATCGTTGGTTTTGTGACAGGTTTATATGAATGCTATCCGGGAGAAAACAAATATCACAAGCACATAGAATCAATCCCAGCACACATAAAAACACTCACTACAAAGTATTATTTTTTTAGAAGTTGGCCACAATTTTAGTAGTTGAGTAATGAAACGTTAGCAAGCTCTAATCCCTCCTTTTTAAGGACACGACGCTCTGATTTCGACATGTTCTGTTGATGGATTAACTTCGATACTTTACTGTGACAGATTTCATCAGTTCCTGCGGATGTGTCTGGAGCGTCACAAATAATCTCAATGAAGAGTTAACGTACTTAGCAAGAGGATATTATTTGGTCGATGCATACAGACAACAGCAAGTCGATGACTTTGTTTTGACCATGATGCTATCTTTGAGCAGGACATGATAGTTTCAAAGTCGATATGTGGCATCGATGACAAAAGATGCATCAAGTTCGCACAAGGTAAAATACTGAAGGTGTATTCAATTTGTAATTAGCAGCCGTACTTAGCATCAAGCGGTTGCAGAGTTACTTCAAAAACACCTACAGGTTCAACTCCATGGGCTTTTGTGGCTAAGATGGCTGGATCTAGGGCAATACGAGCATACTGCTGGGCCCAGCTCCTCAGAACATGGTACACATATCCTGTCTTTTCGTATTCAGATAAGCAAGACATCTCTATATTGAATTTTATATCTATCGAATTGAAGAATTTATCGTTGGTTTTGTGACAGGTTTATATGAATGCTATCCGGGAGAAAACAAATATCACAAGCACATAGAATCAATCCCAGCACACATAAAAACACTCACTACAAAGTATTATTTTTTTAGAAGTTGGCCAGAGTTTTAGTAGTTGAGTAATGAAACGTTAGCAAGCTCTAATCCCTCCTTTTTAAGGACACGACACGCTCTGATTTCGGCATGTTCTGTTGATGGATTAACTTCGATACTTTACTGTGACAGATTTCATCAGTTCCTGCGGGTGGAGGACAATGTTAAATGCCTTTCTGATGCTGGCTTTTTCATCAATGTAAGACAGTACAAATTCCACTCTTACACTGAAAATTGGTTGTGTAAGTTAAACAATTATTATTGTAAATAGCATCTGTGTGCTAGTAGATATAGATATAAATATACTCCCTCTGTCATAGTTTATAAGGTGTGCACGTGTACCTAGGTCATTAATTTGACTTATATAAAATATATTGTTTAACATAAAAATATATCATTAGAAAATAGAACATCTGAAGTTTTTAATGATATATTTTTTATAATATATGCCTTTCATTAAGTTGGTTAAATTGACGACCTAGATACACGTGCTGGACTTATAAACTGAAACGGAGGGAGTATATATAAGCCACCACGAACATAATTTTGAGCAATTATTTTTCTTAGTGGAGATATGGGATTTATTCAGCAAAAGCCCGGGCAGAATCTGTCAAAAGGGACGTTACAAGAAAACTAGGTTTTGAGTCAAGCCAGCATTCTGTCACATCACGTGTGCTTGCTTGCTTGGCACACGGATGGGCAGGATTATTGGCCTCTCTATTACAATGCTGAATGCAGAAAGAAGTAAAAACACCTACGTGCTTCCCTATCTCATCTAAGATAGGCGTCACCACTGAACGAGAGTTGTGACGCAAGTTCCATAGCTGAACTAGGTCCAGGCTATCTGTCTCCAATATGACCTTCGTGAATCCCCTTAATCGAGCAAAAAGAACTCCCTCTCGCAGAGCCATCGCCTCGGCTATCAAAGGATCGGTCACTCCACCAAAGGGTTTACACCAAGCTGCAAGATAAGTGTTGTGGGATCGAGCTACCCCACCTCCCCCTCCTCTGCAAAGTTGTCTATCAACACTACCATCCGTGTTGATCTTAACACAGTCCTGCTCCGGTGGTCGCCACCCGTGTCCGGGAAGAATCCGGGCATGATCCCGTGGGATATCTAACAAAGCCAGTGCATCCCTCGTCATGATCATCGACTGAACCGGACATAGAGGACCCCGATCATGAGTGAGGTTATTATGTGATGTCGAGATAGCCCACATGATCGACACCATCTTTGCCCTGTCAACATCCGAGAAACGCTGATCGCATAAAATGCAGCTATTAGGGAGAACATCTATTTCTAGGATTTATTTTGTACTAGCAAAAAAACCCATGCGTTGCAACGGAAGAGAAAATAACACACGCTTTGAACGCAATATATTTTCACATGGCATCACATTTGTGTTGTCGACGATGGCCTTAGTGCTCACACAACGAAAACGTGTTTGAATATACAATCAGTCGGAATAAGATGATAAATATGTTGTTTCTCCCCCACGAGATTTTCCAAAGGTGTGCATGTGTGGTTAACGATATTTTCTTTCCTCTCAATTTGGTTTTAATTTAATGGATATTTATTGCAATTCGTATGATCGTCGGAAAGTGAGTAAAAAAAGGACCGTGCACTACAGATTAAGTTTGCATCAAAAATAATATTTAAGAAGTATTCTTCAGCTAAAAATAACATCCTATTTAGATTCTACACATTTTTTTCAATCAAATTTCATATATAACATGTTAAAATCGGAGTTACGGTTTAAAAGATATGGATAATTTTGTTTTAGATAAAATATGGATTGATTAACTTAAA
The DNA here is from genome assembly GCF_904849725.1 of Hordeum vulgare subsp. vulgare. Classification (NCBI taxonomy): domain Eukaryota; kingdom Viridiplantae; phylum Streptophyta; class Magnoliopsida; order Poales; family Poaceae; genus Hordeum; species Hordeum vulgare. Next base: position 48,698,579 of record NC_058524.1, read on the forward strand.
AGTCAGGTTTTTTTTGTTAAAACAAAAAAACGTTTCGGCTGACTTACATAGGAACGGCGGGTTGATTACCTAAAACATCAGGGATTTTTATGAAAAATGCAAAAAACGGTTCGGCTGTGACTAAAAGATGGACCGCGGGTTGATTATCTAAAATTGTGAGGACTTTTCTGCAAAATGACAAAAAACGGTTTGTTCTGACTTAAAATTGGACTGCGGTTAATTACCTAAAACTGCGAGGGCTTTTCTGCAAAATGACCGACGACGGACGACAGAAGCGCTACGCGCTTTATTATTACTAGCACAAATGCCCGTGCGTTGCAACGGGAGACATTGTTACCTCTTTGATGTATTAGTAAGTTTCTACAGTTTCATCAATGTAGTCTTCTTCCTTTCGCTCGGGTGTGCGACGTCGCGTCTCCTATCCTCTTCGGTGGTCGTCCTCGTCATTAGTCTCCACCCCCGCCACTGATGCTCCTTGCACAAAATTGTGTCGCCGACGGCCACCCAGTCAGTCACGGTCGTTGAATGGACATAGCAAAAAAATCACCGGTCGTAGCAAAATGATAGTGGATGCACCAAATCGTTGCCACCGTCTTCGCGAGGTTGCAACTCTGTTCGATGGATGTAGCAAAAAAACTTCGTCGTTAATGGCGAATCCAAATACGATTGAATCTTTATTATCGAATCATAATCAGTCGTGATGCGTGCATGAGCTATTAATCCCCTCTCTCTCTTTTGTTAGTTTATTTTTTCTTTCAACGCGGGCATGAGCTATTAATCTTCTCTCTCTTTTATTAGTTTATTTTCTCTTTCGAATCCAACTACGATTAAATCTTTATTATTGAATCATAATCAATCGTGATGCGTGCATGAGCTATTAATCCCCTCTCTCTCTTTTGTTAGTTTATTTTTTCTTTCAAGGCGGGCATGAGCTATTAATCCTCTCTCTCTTTTATTGTTTATTTTTTCTTTCAAGGTACACAAAAAATCTTTCAACGCAGTGCGACGAGTGACATTTGTTCCCATGCAATGTTGTCTCTCCCTTCATCCAACCTCGGATGACATCTATTTAGTTATTGATCCATCTCGGGTGTTTTTTCTACAACATAACAAAACTTTTGACCATGAACTTAAAAAAATGGATTTAGTGAAATTTTCTCATTTTTTTAGTTTACACTAATTTTGCTTCATCTTACTATATCTAAACTTTGTTCTTTTTTATATTTGGACTTCTCATGTGATCCATGTGAAGAAAAGAACGATGTTGAATCATACATGCACACATATCTTGTTGGGTCTACAACGATTGCATTTTTCACACCAGGCATTGTCCTCTGTAGGTGGAAATTGTTGTACACTTCAAGCATATCTGTGAAACTGATGCATACCAAGATATGGAAAAAGAAATTTTGCAAATAAAGTTGGCTAAATCAATGAAACACATCAATTAACACATTTTTCACACTCACAAAAACATTGCCAGATCTGCTCATATATAAGTACAACAGCACAAGCACACACGAACTGTACCATGTCTTCCTAGAGAGAAAACAATGCCAGCCTGCTACAAATTCACATAGGATAGATCACTACATGCTCATGCTCAATGCAGATTCATCAGGGAGATCTTGAGGTTGAGGAGGTAACCGGCCTAGAAACGCAAGTGTTGTGCTGGATGACCTGAATGCAAATCGGCAGCTTTTTCAGGTTGTTCGGGTTCAGGAGATGGCATCCTGAATCCCTGCACGCATGCGAATGATCATATGTTACAAGGTGGGATCACATTCGCACATGCCATTTTTTATGTGGACTTTGACCCAAGAACAAACACTAATCTTCGACCTTGCTGAAACAAACTGTTTTGAACACATGATGTAGAGGGTGTTTGGTTGAGCTTCCAGCCAGTTTCCGTCTACCGGCTTCTAAGCCAAAAGCTCCTATTTAGGGGCTTCGGGCTGCAGCTGTGGCTTTCGGCCTTGTCACAGCCGGAGCCGAAAGCCACAGCTGCAGCCGGAAGCCCCTAAATAGGAGCTTTTGGCTTCGAAGCCGAAAGCTGGCTGGAAGTGTTGGAGAACGTAGCATGGGAAACAAAAATTTTCCTACGCGGACGAAGACCTATCATGGTGATGTCCATCTACGAGAGTGGATGAGTGATCTACGTACCTTTGTAGATCGTACAGCAGAAGCGTTAGAGAACGCGGTTGATGTAGTGGAACGTCCTCACGTCCCTCGATCCGCCCCGCGAACAATCCCGCGATCAGTCCCACGATCTAGTACCGAACGGACGGCACCTCCGCGTTCAGCACACGTACAGCTCGACGATGATCTCGGCCTTCTTGATCCAGCAAGAGAGACGGAGAGGTAGAAGAGTTCTCCGGCAGCGTGACGGCGCTCCGGAGGTTGGTGATGATCTTGTCTCATCAGGGCTCCGCCCGAGCTCCGCAGAAACGCGATCTAGAGGAAAAACTATGGAGGTATGTGGTCGGGCAGCCGTGAGAAAGTCGTCTCAAATCTGTCCTAAAAGCCCCATATATATAGGAGGAGGGAGGGGGACCTTGCCTTGGGGTCCAAGGGACTCCCAAGGGGTCGGCCGAGCCAAGGGGGGGAGGACTCCCCCCCCCCCCCCCCAAACGGAGTTGGACTTGGTTTGGTGGGAGGAGTCCCCCTCCCTTCCCACTTCTTCCCTCTTTTTTTTTCTTTTCCTTTGATTTTCTTCTCTTGGCGCATAGGCCCCTTTGGGGCTGTCCCATCAGCCCACTAAGGGCTGGTGTGTCTCCCCAAAGCCTATGGGCTTCCCCGGGGTGGGTTGCCCCCCCCCCCCCGGTGAACTCCCGGAACCCATTCGTCATTCCCGGTACATTCCCGGTAACTCTGAAAACCTTCTGGTAATCAAATGAGGTCATCCTATATATCAATCTTCGTTTCCGGACCATTCCGGAAACCCTCGTGACGTCCGTGATCTCATCCGGGACTCCGAACAACATTCGGTAACCAACCATATAACTCAAATACGCATAAAACAACATCGAACCTTAAGTGTGCAGACCCTGCGGGTTCGAGAACTATGTAGACATGACCCGAGAGACTCCTCGGTCAATATCCAATAGCGGGACCTGGATGCCCATATTGGATCCTACATATTCTACGAAGATCTTATCGTTTGAACCTCAGTGCCAAGGATTCGTATAATCCCGTATGTCATTCCCTTTGTCCTTCGGTATGTTACTTGCCCGAGATTCGATCGTCAGTATCCGCATACCTATTTCAATCTCGTTTACCGGCAAGTCTCTTTACTCGTTACGTAATACAAGATCCCGCAACTTACACTAAGTTACGTTGCTTGCAAGGCTTGTGTGTGATGTTGTATTACCGAGTGGGCCCCGAGATACCTCTCCGTCACACGGAGTGACAAATCCCAGTCTTGATCCATACTAACTCAACTAACACCTTCAGAGATACCTGTAGAGCACCTTTATAGTCACCCAGTTACGTTGCGACGTTTGATACACACAAAGCATTCCTCCGGTGTCAGTGAGTTATATGATCTCATGGTCATAGGAATAAATACTTGACACGCAGAAAACAGTAGCAACAAAATGACACGATCAACATGCTACGTCTATTAGTTTGGGTCTAGTCCATCACATGATTCTCCTGATGATGTGATCCCGTTATCAAGTGACAACACTTGCCTATGGCCAGGAAACCTTGACCATCTTTGATCAACGAGCTAGTCAACTAGAGGCTTACTAGGGACAGTGTTTTGTCTATGTATCCACACAAGTATTGCGTTTCCAATCAATACAATTATAGCATGGATAATAAACGATTATCATGAACTAAGAAATATAATAATAACTAATTTATTATTGCCTCTAGGGAATATTTCCAACAGTCTCCCACTTGCACTAGAGTCAATAATCTAGTTCACATCACCATGTGATTCCAATGAATCCAACACCCATATAGTTATGGGGTCTGATCACGTCTTGCTCGTGAGAGAGGTTTTAGTCAACGGTTCTGAAACTTTCAGATCCGTGCGTTCTTCACAAATCTTTATGTCATCTTATAGATGCTGCTACTACGTGCTATTCGGAAATGCTCCAAATATCTACTCTACTGTATGAATCCGTTTCACTACCCATAGTTATTCGGATTAGTGTCAAAGCTTGCATCGACGTAACCTTTTACGACGAACTCTTTAACCACCTCCATAATCGAGAAAAATTCCTTAGTCCATTCGTTACTAAGGATAAATTTTGACCGCTGCTAGCGATTCAATCATGGCTCACTCTCTGTACCTCTCAACAGACTTTGAGTCAAGGCACACATCAGGTGCGGTACACAGCATGGCATACTTTAGATTCTACGGCTAAGACATAGAAGACGACCTTCGTCTATTCTCTTTATTCTGCCGTGGTTGGGTTTTGAGTCTTACTCAAATTCACACCTTACAACGCAACCAAACTCCTTCTTTACTGATCTATTTTGAACTCCTTCAAAAACTTGTCAAGGCATGCATCTTGTTGAAACTTCTATTAAGCGCTTTCGATCTATCTCCATAGATCTTTGATGCTCAACGTTCAAGTAGCCTAATCCAGGTACTCCTTTGAAAACTTCTTTCAAACAACCTTGTATGCTTTACATAAATTCTACATTACTTCTGATCCACAATATGTCAATCACATATACCTATCAGAAATTCTATAGTGCTCCCACTCACTTCTTTGGAAATACAAGTTTCTCATAAACCTTGTACAAACCCAAAATCTTTGATCATCTCATCAAAGTGTATATTCCAACTCCGAGATGCTTGCACCAGTCCATTGAAGGATCACTGGAGCTTGCATACTTGCTAGTATCTTTAGGATCGACAAAACCTTCTGGTTGTATCACATACAATGTTTGCTCAAGGAAACCATCGAGAAAACAATGTTTTGACATCCTACGTGCAATATTTCACAAATAATGCATCAACAACTAACATAATTCTAACAGACTTTTAGCGTCGCTACGAGTGAGAAAGGCTCATCATAGTCAACTGTTTGATCTTATCGAAAACATCTTTGCGACAAGTCGAGCTTTTCTTAATAGTGACTTATCACCATCATCGTCTGTCTTCTTTTAAAGATCCATTTTTACTCAATAGTCCTATGACCATCAAGTAGTTCTACCAAAGTCTACACTTTGTTTTCATCCATGGATCCTCTCTCGGATTTCATGGCTTCCAGCCATTTGTCGGAATCTGGGCCCACCATCGCTTTCTCCATAACTCGTAGGTTCACTGTTGCTCAAAAACATGACCTCCAAGACAGGGTTACCGTACTACTCTGCAGCAGTACGCGACCTTGTCGACCTACGAGGTTTGTAGTAACTTGATTCGAAGCTCAATGATCACCATCATCAGCTTCCACTTCAATTGGTGTAGGCGCCACAGGAACAACTTCTTGCGCCCTGCTACACACTGGTTGAAGTGATGGTTTAATAACCTCATCAAGTTCTACTACCCTCCCACTCAATTCTTTCGAGAGAAACCTTTCCTCGAGAAAGGATCCGTTTCTAGAAACAAACACTTTGCTTTCGGATCTGAGATAAGATGTACCCAACTGTTTTGGATACCCTATGAAGAAGCATTTATCCGCTTTGGGTTCGAGCTTATCAGACTGAAACTTTTTCACATAAGTGTCGAAACCCCAAACTTTCAAGAAACGACAGTTTAGATTTCTCTAAACTTCAGTCTATACTGTGTCATCTCAACGGAAATACGCGGTGCCCTATTTAAAGTGAGTGCGGTTGTCTCTAATGCATAACTCATAAACAATAGCGGTAATTTGATAAGAGACATCATAGTATGCACCATACCAAATAGTGCGTGGCTATGACGTTCAGACACATCATCACACTATGATGTTCCAGGTGGCATGAACTGCGAAACAATTTCCACATTGTCTTAACTGCGTACCAAAACTCGTAACTCAGATATTCATTTCTATGATCATATCGTAGACAGTTTATCCTCTTGTTACGACGAACTTCACTCTGAAACGGATTTGAACTTTTCAACATTTCAGACTTGTGATTCATTAAGTAAATACTCCTGTATCTACTCAAATCGTCAGTGAAGTAAGAACATAATGATATCCACTGCGTGCCTCAATACCCATTGGACCGCATACATCAAAATGTATCACTTCCAACAAGTTACTATCTTATGTCATCTCAATGAAGACAAGGCCTTGCTCATGTGGTATGTTTTGCATGTCACTAGTGATTCGAAATCAGGTGAGTACAAAGATCCATTAGCATGGAGCCTCTTCTTGCAATTTATACTAACATGACTCAAGTGGCAGTACCACAAGTAAGTGGTACTATCATCAATAACTCGTATCTCTTTGGCACCAATATTATGAACATGTGTAACACTACGATCGAGATTCAATAAACCATTGACGGTGATTATTTAAGAAAATAGAGTAACCATTATTCTCTTTAAATGAATAATCGTATTGCAATAAGCACGATCCAATCATGTTCATGCTTAACGCAAGCACCAAATAACAATTATTTAGGTTTAACACCAATCCCGATGGTTGAGGGAGCGTGCGACGTTTGATCATATCAACCTTGGAAACACTTCCAACACGTATCGTCACCTCGCCTTTAGCTAGTCTCCGTTTATGCCGTAGCTTTCATTTCGTGTTACTAATCACTTAGCAACCGAACCGGTATCCAATACCCTCATGCTACTAGGAGTACTAGTAAAGTACACATCAACATCATGTATATCTAATATACTTCTCTTGACTTTTGCCAGCCTTCTTATCTACCAAGTATCTAGAGTTGCTCCGCCTCAGTGACTGTTCCCCTCATTACAGAAGCACTTAGTCTCGGGTTCGGGTTTAATCTTGGGTCTCTTCATTAGTGCAGCAACTGTTTTGCCGTGTCACGAAGTATCCCTTCTAGCCCTTGCCTTTCTTGAAACTTAGTGGTTTTACAAACCATCAACTATTGATGCTCCTTCTTGATTTCTACTTTCGCAGTGTCAAACATCGCGAATCGCTCAAGGATCATTGTATGTATCCTTGATATGTTATAGTTCATCACGAAGCTCTCACAGCTTGGTGGTAGTGACTTTGGAGAACTATCACTATCTCATCTGGAAGATTAACTCCCACTTGATTCAAGCGATTGTCGTACTCAGACAATCTGAGCACATGCTCAACGATTGAGCCTTTTCTCCTGTGCTTTGTGGACAAAGAATCTTGTCGGAGGTCTCGTACCTCTTAACAAGGGCACAAGCATGAAATCACAATTTCATCTTTTTAGAACATCACTTATGTTCCGTGACGTTTTACAACGTTTTCGGCGCCTTGCTTCTAAGCCATTAAGTATTTTTGTACCGAACTATCGTGTAGTCATCAGAAACGTGTATGTCGGATGTTCACAGCATCCACAGACGATGCTCGAGGTGCAGCACACCGAGTGGTGCATTAAGGACATAAGCCTTCTGCGCAGCAACGAGGACAATCCTCGGTTTTACAGACTCAGTCTGCAAAGTTTGCTACTATCAACTTTCAACTAAATTTTCTCTAGGAACATATAAAACAGTAGAGCTATAGCGCAAGCTACATCGTAATTCGCAAAGACCATTAGACTATGTTCATGACAATTAGTTCAATTAATCATATTACTTAAGAACTCCCACTCAAAAAGTACATCTCTCTAGTCATTTGAGTGGTACATGATCCAAATCCACTATCTCAAGTCCGATCATCACGTGAGTCGAGAATAGTTTCAGTGGTAAGCATCTCTATGCTAATCATATCAACTATACGATTCATGCTCGACCTTTCGGTCTCATGTGTTCCGAGGCCATGTCTGCACATGCTAGGCTCGTCAAGCTTAACCCGAGTGTTCCGCGTACGCAACTGTTTTGCACCCGTTGTATGTGAACGTTGAGTCTATCACACCCGATCATCACGTGGTGTCTCGAAACGACGAACTGTAGCAACGGTGCACAGTCGGGGAGAACACAATTTCGTCTTGAAATTTTAGTGAGAGATCACCTCATAATGCTACCGTCGTTCTAAGCAAAATAAGGTGCATCGAAGGATTAACATCACATGCAATTCATAAGTGACATGATATGGCCATCATCACGTGCTTCTTGATCTCCATCACCAAAGCACCGGCACGATCTTCTTGTCACCGGCGCCACACCATGATCATCCATCAACGTGTTGCCATCGGGGTTGTCGTGCTACTAATGCTATTACTACTAAAGCTACATCCTAGCAAAATAGTAAACGCATCTGCAAGCACAAACGTTAGTATAAAGACAACCCTATGGCACCTGCTGGTTGCCGTACCATCGACGTGCAAGTCGATATTTCTATTACAACATGATCATCTCATACATCCAATATATCACATCACATCATTGGCCATATCACATCACAATCATACCCTGCAAAAACAAGTTAGACGTCCTCTAATTTTGTTGTTGCATGTTTTACGTGGTGACCAAGGGTATCTAGTAGGATCGCATCTTACTTACGCAAACACCACAACGGAGATATATGAGTTGCTATTTAACCTCATCCAAGGACCTCCTCGGTCAAATCCGATTCAACTAAAGTTGGAGAAACCGTCACTTGCCAGTCATCTTTGAGCAAAGGGGGTTACTCGTAACGATGAAACCAGTCTCTCGTAAGCGTACGAGTAATGTCGGTCCAAGCCGCTTCAATCCAACAATACCGCGGAATCAAGAAAAGACTAAGGAGGGCAGCAAAACGCACATCACCGCCCACAAAAACTTTTGTGTTCTACTTGAGAAGACATCTACGCATGAACCTAGCTCATGATGCCACTGTTGGAGAACGTCGCATGGGAAACAAAAATTTTCCTACGCGCACGAAGACCTATCATGGTGATGTCCATCTACGAGAGGGGATGAGTGATCTACGTACCTTTGTAGATCGTACAACAGAAGCGTTAGAGAACGCGGTTGATGTAGTGGAACGTCCTCACGTCCCTCGATCCGCCCCGCGAACAATCCCGCGATCAGTCCCACGATCTAGTACCGAACGGACGGCACCTCCGCGTTCAGCACACATACAGCTTGACGATGATCTCGGCCTTCTTGATCCAGCAAGAGAGACGGAGAGGTAGAAGAGTTCTCCGGCAGCGTGACGGCGCTCCGGAGGTTGGTGATGATCTTGTCTCATCAGGGCTCCGCCCGAGCTCCGCAGAAACGCGATCTAGAGGAAAAACTATGGAGGTATGTGGTCGGGCAGCCGTGAGAAAGTCGTCTCAAATCTGCCCTAAAAGCCCCATATATATAGGAGGAGGGAGGGGGACCTTGCCTTGGGGTCCAAGGGACTCCCAAGGGGTCGGCCGAGCCAAGGGGGGGAGGACTCCCCCCCCAAACCGAGTTGGACTTGGTTTGGTGGGAGGAGTCCCCCTCCCTTCCCACTTCTTCCCTCTTTTTTTTTCTTTTCCTTTGATTTTCTTCTCTTGGCGCATAGGCCCCTTTGGGGCTGTCCCACCAGCCCACTAAGGGCTGGTGTGTCTCCCCAAAGCCTATGGGCTTCCCCGGGGTGGGTTGCCCCCCCCCCCCCCCGGTGAACTCCCGGAACCCATTCGTCATTCCCGGTACATTCCCGGTAACTCCGAAAACCTTCCGGTAATCAAATGAGGTCATCCTATATATCAATCTTCGTTTCCGGACCATTCCGGAAACCCTCGTGACGTCTGTGATCTCATCCGGGACTCCGAACAACATTCGGTAACCAACCATATAACTCAAATACGCATAAAACAACGTCGAACCTTAAGTGTGCAGACCCTGCGGGTTCGAGAACTATGTAGACATGACCCGAGAGACTCCTCGGTCAATATCCAATAGCGGGACCTGGATGCCCATATTGGATCCTACATATTCTACGAAGATCTTATCGTTTGAACCTCAGTGCCAAGGATTCGTATAATCCCGTATATCATTCCCTTTGTCCTTCGGTATGTTACTTGCCCAAGATTCGATCGTCAGTATCCGCATACCTATTTCAATCTCGTTTACCGGCAAGTCTCTTTACTCGTTCCGTAATACAAGATCCCGCAACTTACACTAAGTTACATTGCTTGCAAGGCTTGTGTGTGATGTTGTATTACCGAGTGGGCCTCGAGATACCTCTCCGTCACACGGAGTGACAAATCCCAGTCTTGATCCATACTAACTCAACTAACACCTTCGGAGATACCTGTAGAGCACCTTTATAGTCACCCAGTTACGTTGCGACGTTTGATACACACAAAGCATTCCTCCGGTGTCAGTGAGTTATATGATCTCATGGTCATAGGAATAAATACTTGACACGCAGAAAACAGTAGCAACAAAATGACACGATCAACATGCTACGTCTATTAGTTTGGGTCTAGTCCATCACATGATTCTCCTAATGATGTGATCCCGTTATCAAGTGACAACACTTGCCTATGGCCAGGAAACCTTGACCATCTTTGATCAACGAGCTAGTCAACTAGAGGCTTACTAGGGACAGTGTTTTGTCTATGTATCCACACAAGTATTGTGTTTCCAATCAATACAATTATAGCATGGATAATAAACGATTATCATGAACTAAGAAATATAATAATAACTAATTTATTTTGCCTCTAGGGCATATTTCCAACAGGAAGCCCAACCAAACACCCCCGTAGTCAGCCACATTGTCTCAACTTTCCTCGCTCTCTCCATGGTCGGGTCTCACCTCGTATCAACATGAACTGCCACTGTCCAAAATGCTTCACATGTTTTGAAGAATTTAGCTATCGGGAGGATGCAATGAAATTAGCGAAAGCCTTTCTTGTAGAGATTGTTTCTATGGCTGCTCATAAGAAGCACCATCAGGTCCATATTAAGAGCTTTTGTGATGCTATGGCTGCTCATATGGAGCACCTTCAGGTCCAAATGGAGGGAACATACCTGCATTTTTCACATTTTTTATCAAACTGCAGTTCAACTATGCCCAAACCTCAAACCAACTCATCCATAAATATATAGAAGTGTCATCCAAGTGTCATTTTTCAAAGGACACACACAAAGCAAATGTTGAAGTTATTTTCTCGTGCAAATTAGAGAAGGGCAAAACCTCCTTAAAGAGAGAGTTCAGTGAAAGACACGGGGCTCAATACCAGCATGATGGTAGAGAGGCTGCTCTGCACCGCGTCCCAGCCGAAGCTCCTCCACGAAGATGAGTTGTGGAAGGGGGATTTTTGCGCGCCTCCAGGTGGGCATGGGGAACCAGGGGCTGGCGGGGCATTGGAGCTAGTAGGGCTAGGGAGGAGTTGGAGTTGGGGACCCAGAATCCCGGTCACAGCCATCGGCACCAGCCATCAGCAGGTGCCGGGGCGCCGGAGCAGGGTTATGCGCCTGATGGTGGAAGGCTCAGAAGGTCGCATGGCGGGGACAACACCGTCAGATGGAACGGTGCGCGCGACCGTAAGGTGGGGTGGCGGCAGGGCAACACACTGACCAGGATAGGTGGTAGGGACGGTGCCACGGTCGAATCTGGGTCACAGGATGGGGTGGGGCGGGACGGCGGCCGTCCTCTCTGCCTCCGCCCGCCGTCGGCAGCCCGTCTCCAGCCCGTCGCCTCCAAGCGCCGTTGCCGGCAGTCGCCGACCCATCGCCTCCTCGCGTGTCGCCGGCGAGAAGGCCAGCGAGAAGGCCGCTCCTCAAGACGGGAATGGATAAGCCGGGAGGGGGGTTATGTAAGTGTATGAAACGTTTTTTTTGCACTTAATGAAGGACTGCGGGTTGATTTCGATAAACCTCAGGGACTTTTTTGCAAAACAGTCACGACGTACGACAGAAGCCATCCGTGCTTTATTATTAGGAAGGACAGAGGAGCTTTATTATTAGGGAGGATAGGGGAGAATACGTACTCTATATACTACTACCAAACAAGCATTTATTTACAACCAATGTATTCGGAGGGAATCAAAGAGTGCCTAGAAAAAACGTGAAAAACACGCTCTGGGTCGAACGGGGGGGTCCCACTGCAACCATGTACACGTCTCATGGTCGGTGCAGAACCGTTTTTTGGTCAAAAGAAAAGATAAACAAGCCATCAGCACCGTACCAGTCCAGACCTTCTTTTGCTTCTGATGATTCGCGGAAAAAGAGAAAGAAAAACGTCGCACCCTACGCGACGCGGCCGCGGTGGGTCGTACTGGACGCCGCACCACGCCCGTAAACCGAACCCCGCCGACCGGGGTCAACAACGATCCGGTAGGAACAGAAAGTGCCTGCGTCCCCTGCCCGCCAGCCCAAACAGTCCTCCACGGCCCGCCGCCAGCCCCTTCGGGCTGTCAGCGGAGGCCGCCTTAACGCCGCCGCCCGCCCGCCCGTCCCAGCCGCGGTGGCGCCACGCGGTTTCTCTCGACCGCACGCCACCCACGCGTCGCCGCCTACCAACGCCCAAAGCCACCAGACCACCCCACCACCACCAGACCACCCCACCCAAAGCGCAGCTACTCCAGCCTGCGAGGCTGTCACGTCCCTCCCTCCCAACAAGTCCTCCTCCCCCACCACGCCGTTCCTCCCTTCCTCCCTCCCTTCCTTCCCCTCCAAGCGACGACTCCCTCCATCCCTCCCTCCATCCTCCGCGCGCGCGCCAGCTCCGTTCCCGCCGGGGACACGCCTCAGCGCCAGGAAACCCGCCGGGGACGCGCGGCCGCGGGCGGGGGAGGACGCCTCCGATGCACCACAAGCTCTCGCGGGTCGCCCACAGGGTCCTCTGCTGCGGCAGGCAAGCCTCCGGGGACGATCTGTAAGTCCTGGCCAACACCGACGCCGCCTCCCCTTCCCCCCTCCTCTCTTGCTCTCAACCGGGCGGGCTCGTCGGCGAGTCCGGCGGCGACGCGAGGCCCCCTCGATTCGAGCTCGCCCTCTCCATCCAGGGCGGGAGTTTCGCGGCGCCTGCTTGCCTGGCTAGGGTTGTGCTACACGAGGGTGCCGCCTGACCTACGGCGCCCCGGGACAAGTAGTGATTCTGTTCGCAGTTCGGCCTGGTTCGCTTTGTAGGAGCGGCGGCGGCCAGGGAGGCTCGTCGGGGCTGGGGAAGTAGATGCTACGGTACGCGATTGGGGGGCGAATCTCATCTCCCGGAAGGTCCAAAACGTGCTGGGTTGTAGTCTTGGTGTTGGAGGACGCATCTGCATCTGTCTTGTTTAAGCGAAGCCTCTTGTCTCGTTGTGATGTTAACAGTTTCGGGGATGTTATCTCGATGTATAGCGCTCCTCTGATTTTCTCCTCTTGGATTTAGGCAAGATTGGTTTAGGAATTAGGAGCGCTAGTGAATTGCTGTCAGTGCAAAAGGGACCTAACTGATCGTCTGCTTCTGATACTGGGGAGTTCATGATCATCGTGTAATCCATCGCTTTGTTTTTCCAGGAACGACGAGCGGAATGGATCCATCAGGTGGGTGTTCTCGTTGAGGGAGCTCCGGTCGGCGACAAATAGCTTCAATTACGACAACAAGATCGGAGAAGGCTCGCTCGGGAGCGTCTACTGGGGACAAGTCTGGGATGGCTCTCAGGTTCCTGCTCTTTACATGTTGATGATCCATTTTGTACATTTCCCAATTCCCTTTCCCATGATGGGAAGAATGCCAGCTTTATCGCCTTGATGTTCCTTGCTGTCTAGTTGGGCCAGTTTATTGCTTTACTTGCACTGTTGGCAAATGCTATTCGATAGCTGCCTAACTAATTAACAAGCAACTGTCAGTTATAACTACTTTAGTCTGCTCTGGAACACTGATCTTTGATTGCGTTAGGTAGGATATCCTCTCATAGGCAGGTCAACTTAGACAACTTGCTACAGCTTTGCAAGTATAAATCTGCTGAATAGAAAAAACAATCCAGCACATGCCCTGACTTGGCTCCAACTACAGCGCCACACGTCTGTTTTTTATTAAAGAAATCACACACTGACCACCCTAAAATAGCATATATGTTCAAAGGTGCATTAGTTCTGCTGTTACCTAGATGGCTCTGCTTACACCAATAGTTATTAGCCGAGTTAATTTTGATAAATATTTCTGGATGCAGATTGCTGTTAAAAAATTAAAGAATGCAAGAAATGGGGCAGAAATGGAATTTGCTGCAGAAGTCGAATCCTTGGGAAGAGTAAGGCACAAAAACCTCCTGAGTTTGCGTGGATATTGTGCTGATGGACCTGAGCGCATTCTGGTGTATGACTATATGCCAAACTCAAGTCTTTTTGCACATCTCCATGGAACACATTCTTCGGAGTGCCTTCTTGACTGGCGGCGGAGAACATTTATTGCCATTGGTGCTGCTCGGGCTCTAGCGTGAGTAAACATCCTCTTTGCCCATAGTAGAATGACATGGATAATTCATTTATTTTTAATCCCGGTTAGCAGTTTCAGAAAACTCATGGGTGCTTCCTCACAGGTATCTTCACCACCACGCGACATCCCCAATAATCCATGGAAGCATCAAATCGACCAATGTGCTACTGGATTCGGATTTCCAGGCACATGTTGGGGACTTTGGTCTTATGAAGCTCATCTCAGATGAAATAGATCATGACAAGATTATCGGTGAAAACCAACGAGGCTACCATGCTCCTGAGTACGTCATGTTTGGCAAGCCTACAACAGGTTGTGATGTCTACAGCTTTGGCATAATACTTCTGGAGCTTACTAGTGGGAGAAAGCCAGTAGAAAAATCAGGCTCCCAAAAAATGCTCGGGGTCCGCAACTGGATGCTCCCGTTGGCGAAAGAGGGTAGATACGATGAGATCGCAGACTCAAAGCTCAACGACAAGTATTCCGAGTCTGAGCTAAAAAGGGTGGTGCTGATCGGCCTAGCGTGCACGCACAGAGAACCGGAAAAGAGACCAACGATGCTTGAGGTTGTGTCCCTGCTGAAAGGCGAATCGAAAGAGATGCTCCTGAGGCTTGAAAAGGAAGAGCTGTTTAGGCCAGACTCGAAGGCTAGTTCCGTCGGAATGTCGACTCCGGAAGGGAGCACCGACTACATTCTTAAGAACGATGAAGGGCTGGCTGGGGCTTGATGGGTTGGTGTACCCTGGCCCCTAGGTATTGGTAGAGTGGATATTCTTTGCTGAATTGGAAGCTTGGTCTGCATGGTTTGGCTTGACTGAAATGTATAGGATTGGTTTGTTATTTATGATGATCTCCTCCCTTTTTTTGAGAGCGGGGGAGATGTAGAGAGGTGAGTTGGCTTTTATAGAAAGTGCTTTTTGTGTCCACTGGGTGGAAGACCCATATACTCCCCAGATGTTTGGGCATGCTTGATCCTGTTGTCAACTGTGTTGGTCACTCTGAACTTCTGCATACAACTGAATGCAGATGTCTGGATGATCATGTTCTCTCCTTCCTGACAATAAGTCCTCTGCAGGATTTTCATCGCTGAGCAAGTTGTGGCGAAAAGAGATGATCATATTCTGTCTATAAGAAGTTCTGCCTACCCTAAGCTAGACCATTTGAAATGATTTTTATCGAAACGGCAGTGATCAAGAAAAATATTTTAATCGTAAAACGGATCATAAACACTAGCGCATAGCGACATCGGCTTGCTAGAGTCACTTATAATTACTTGAAATCATTGCAGAGAAAGTAAATTATGATCAGCACCGCGAAGGGGGCGTGGCTATGTCTCGCTAGCTCGGCTTGCCTACGGAGCCGGCAGCGGGCATGTGGCTTCGTCACATTTACATCGTGCACGTGTCTTTTTTCCTTCTGTATCCTTTTGTTTATATTTTGAAAAATGGTAAGTACATATATTGCGAAATATTAATTTAGTAAAAAAAGTCGAAGTGTTCATCGCATGCCTGAAAAGAAAGTCCACGGCGTGTAAAAAAAAAGTTTGCTCAACCTTCAGGAAATGTTTGTGCCATTCAAAAATTCTAGATGACATTTACAAAATATTCACGCTTTTAAAAGAAAAAGTATATGATGTTTTTGAAAAATGTTATACAATTTAAAAAAAATCAAAACAATGTTTCATACCATTAAGTAAATGGATGTTACATTTAAAAAAAATGTTCACACGTTTCAAAATATATCTGTGACGTTTTAAAAATATTACACAATTTAAAAAAAATGTTTGGATAGTTTAAAAATATTTTGTATCGTTCAAAAAGATTGTTTCAGTGTGTATTTAAAAAATGTTTAACACGTATTCACAAAAATGTTCAATGACATTTGAGAAAATGGGAATCTTTTTTTTTTCAGGGTCAAAAGATGGCAATCATGTATTAAAAAATGTTGAGCATGTACAAAATGTCTTAGATGTACACAAAAATGTAAAATGTATGTGAAAATAAGTATTGATCAAATCATATCTTCAAATAATATTAATCATGTATGTTAAGGACATTAAATATGTACGCATTTGATGCATACGGAAAAAGTATAATGCATATAAAAAATAGACATGTGTCGAAAAAGATACATGAAGAAAAGCACAGCAAACCAAAGGGAACAATAAAAAGTAAAAAATCAAAGAAAATAAGAGGAAAAACAAAGCAAATCCGAAGAACCGATCCAAAGCGATAACAAAAAACACAGAAAAGAAACTCACGCGGATAATACCGTGCCGACTCAGCAGAAGCACGCGAGAGGCGAGACCGACTTAGATCCGCATCGGGCATGAAATAGGGGAGCAGCTTTGCCTTCCTTATAGCGACACCCAAGCTAGTATCTCCTTAGGCGTTTTTGAGATAGTATATCACCTTAGAGGTTGATGCTAATGACCCGTGCCATGTCAGGATGGGAACGGGCCAAGTCGACCCAATAGGTAAGGCCAACTTCACCGCGCGACCCCAAACAGGCGTTCATTTTGTTCGAATTTTGTCCGTTTAGGTAGGGCGATGGGGTCGTGTCCGGACCTGTCTTGGGATGCGCTGGCCGTGCGTCCAGCACGCGATCGCATCATGTCCGTCTTACATTAATAAAATACACCATCGCGTGTCAGGCCAGCTTCGTGGGTGGAGGTGGGAATAGAAAAAGAAGGCCCAGATCGCATTCTGTCCGCCTTATATTAATAAAATACACCACCGCGTGTCAGGCCAGCTTCGTGGGTGGGGGTGGGAATAGAAAAAGAAGGCCCGTGCCACCGACGGACGGGTGAGGGAAGGACAAGCACGCACGTTCGGTTTGCCTGTTTTACCCCAAAGGCAGCACAAACTTGCGTCGGAATGGGTCAAAAGCGGACACAAAACGGATAAAAGTCCGTTTACTCCGGCGCGCTGAGCCGTCTGGTTCGTCTGTTTTACCCCAAACGGACGCGTGCAAACAGTATGAAGTCGCGCGATGGAGTTGGCCTAACTGGCCCGACCCACAAAAGCGAGGTCGATGGGTTGGCTGGGTCGGACCTGAATCATAATTGGGTCAGGGGAGCCGGTACCTGTTGACCCGGTGGGTATGCTGGGCCTACCCAGCGCAAAGAAGGAG
The DNA here is from genome assembly GCF_904849725.1 of Hordeum vulgare subsp. vulgare. Classification (NCBI taxonomy): domain Eukaryota; kingdom Viridiplantae; phylum Streptophyta; class Magnoliopsida; order Poales; family Poaceae; genus Hordeum; species Hordeum vulgare. The sequence continues at coordinate 48,716,086 of NC_058524.1, forward strand.
GACACAGGCAGTGGTTCATGGACACATGTAGGCTGCGGGCGGACGGCGTCTGGTAGCCGAGGGCGGACACAACGTAGACCGAGGCTCAAAAGAGCCAGGATCATTGTGCGTGGTCTGAAAAAACACAAGCTCTAATTACTGATCAATAGCGAATTCGCGATGGAACACCCGCTGGCTACCACCCAAAATCCAATTCCTAATATTTGACACGCCGCAGTAGGTGCCGTGCAATCTGCGGGTGAACCGTGATCCATGTGAGGAAGACAGTAATTTTGTACTACACGAGAGGGTAGAACGAGTGGCTGCACAGAAGTGGGTCGACCCACGATACCCGATGGTCCAGTAGGGCCAGATACTGTACGTCATTGGGTCAACCCGTGGCCTTGTGAATTGGCTTCGAGGCCCGGGGGGGCAGGACCAGGTCCAGGGCCGGGTCGACCCATTCCCATCCTCGGTGCCATGTAACTTCCTGTAGATTAGTTTATTTTTCTTCCCTGTTTTCATTTGTTCGTTTTTTCATTTTCCTTTTTTCGTACAATTTTTTAAATCATTCTAAATGCATACTCCCTCCTTTCCATAATATAAGTCTTTCTAAAGATTTCACTAAAGGACTACATACAGATGTATATAGACATACTTTAGAGTGTAGATTCATTCATTTTCCTCCATATGTAGTCCCTTAGTGAAATCGCTTAAAAGACTTATATTTAGGAACGGAGGGAGTATATTCCAAACTTCAATTTACTTCACATTTTGGAAGTGCTGAATTTGAAAACGTTAATGCAGTGTTAGCTTCATTATAAAGAAATGTTGTTAGCATTCGAAAAAAGTGGTGAAATTCAAAAACTGTTCTCACATTGCAAAAATATGAACATGATTTTAATTATGAATGGCTATACTATGTTTAAATTTATATATATAATTAGAAATAATTAATAATATCATACTATTTTTTTGTATTCACAAGGATATTACTGTTTGTGAGCCTATTTATTCTGGTAACTATTATTACCTTATTCGAATTTCAAGGAGGCCCAATCATATTACTCCCTCCTTTTGGTTTAGAGGGCGTCCGTGCTCAGAATTTTTATTATATTTGGGTCACTTTGATTTAATTGAGTTAAAGAATTTTGAGTTCCACATCATATTTAATAAAATTCAGGGAATTAGTGGTCATGCATGTAACTTATTCTACATGCAGTCATGCACCATGCAAGTCCAGTGCGAGGAAGGGTGTCGCACTTATTGCCTCGGGAGTTGAATAAATGGTAAATATTTTATTGGACAGTCTTGTATCCATAAATATCATGTCATTCACTCAAAGTCTATCTTGATTGATGAGTTTTTAGATTTGAGCCCTCTCAACTCTTGTTTTTCCTCTTTTTTCGTTTTCTTTTCTTCTTTCCTTTTCTCTTTTTGTTTTTTTAATATGTTTCTTCATTTTTTACATTTTCTTTTTTTTCATTCAACATTCATAAACAAGATCAACATTTTTTTAAAATACTTACTTAACATTTTTCAAATTTTCATTCAACATTTTTTAAATACTTGTCCAATACTTTTCAAATGTATTTTTAAGTACGTTTTTTGTAATATATATATATATATATATATATATATATATATATAGAATATTTTACAGTATTAAAAAGGTAAAAAACATGAAAAAAACAAAAGGCAGGCTGGTGTTTCCCGCATTCGTGGGCCGGCCCAAGTGACGATTCCCTTCAGCGGGGGGTACGCTCTTGTCTTGATTAATGTGAGATATAGGGCACCGTGACAACTAGCTTAGGTCGTGCTTGGATTGAGTGTAATATAATATAAATTTATTAATTTTATAAGTGTAATTTATAGGGTTTGATTAATTTCCGGCCGAAAATAATACGTATATCCCGGGATGTGTATTTTTACGGGTGTATCGAAGGAAAACACGGTAATTCAAGCACGACCTTAGTGTAGATGGGCATAGAAACAAATAACCACACGGCTTTATTTTACCGATGGGCTTCTACTTTGGTGCTGGACTATCTTTATGTCTTTCCTTTCAAAAACTGACAACCAGAGGACGACAACTAGCTTAGCATAGATGGACACAAAAGCAGAGAAACACACAGACTTTATTTTGACGATGGGGTTTTACTTTGGTGGTCGACTTTTCTTATGTGTTTTCTCTTGACTTCTCTTTATGTTTTTTCTATCACATTTTTGTTTCCCGAATAAGAGCATGGTTAATAATATAGCCAGTTGTTGGCTATATAAAAATGTTGTTCATCAAGATTTTTATGTAATTTGATGTATTTTATTTATTTATTTTGAAAAGAGAGAAAGACCCTGAGCATGTAATTTGGTACCATGTGGATACTTGCATCAACCACAAAACCACCATAGCAGTTCCAGCCTCGGCGGCAAGCCATGCGTGTCCCAGCGTACTCAATTAGCCTGTCGATGTCCTGGAAGACCGCAGTGGTGGAATTAGCTTTTCACATCAGGATGGTTCGTTCCTCAAAAAGAATTGACAAAAAATTTTGACATGTGAACGTTCTAACTAGTTCTCAGTATCACGTAGAAATAGATCAATATGGTTTTGCAAACACACTATAATTCTCAATTAAGACTAAGTTTTGCATAAAGAAGCATACATAGTACATACTACATGGACCATAGACATACCTTGAGAAGTTCAAAAAGACCATGTTTCCAGCCTCCGTTTATGCATTACCATGAAGGTATCACACAAGACACTTGATCAAAAAACCACACACAATCATCATTTTCCTTGGCAGCAACAACAAGAACTAGCTCAAGGTGATGTGCAAAACAATGAATATAATAGGCAGAAGGTGACTCTTTCATGATCAACGTTTTCAGTCCTTTAATTTCTCCTCTTATATTGCTAGCCCCATCATATCCTTCCCCACGAATTTGAGTTATAGTCAAACCTTGATCAGTAAGTAAAGTTTCAATTGCTTCCTTAAGTAACAACTAGCAAAAGAGCATTTGTGTTGCAACGGAAGAGAAAATAACACACGCTCTGAATGCAATATATTTTCACATGGCGTCACATTTGTGTTGCCGACGATGACTTTAGTGCTCACACAATGAAAACACGTTTGAATATACAGTCACTCGAAATAAGATGAGAAATATGTTGTTTCTCCCCATGAGGTTTTCCAAAGGTGTGCATGTGTTGTTAACGATGTTCTTTCCTCTTAATTTGGTTTTAATTTAATGGATGTTTATTGCAATTCGTATCGTCGCCGGAAAGAAAGAAAAAAAGGACCGTGCACTACAGATTAAGTTTGCACCAAGAATAATATTTAAGAAGTATTCAACAGCTAAAAATAACATCCTATTTAGATTCTACACATTTTTTTAAGTAAATTTCATATATAACATGTTAAAATCGGAGTTACGGTTTAAAAGATATGGATAATTTTATTTTAGATAAAATGTGGATTGATTAACGGAAAAGTTAGGGTTTTTTTGTTAAAATACGGAGGGCGGGTTGATTACCTGAAACATCAGGGGGTTTTCAAAAAAATGCAAAAAACGATTCGTTTTCTGACTTAAATCCGGACTGCGGGTTGATTACCTGAAACATCAGGGAGTTTTCTGAAAAATGCAAAAAACGATTCGTTTTTTACTAAAAACGGACTGTGGGTTGAATACTGGAAAAGCGAGGGGTGTTTTTTGCAAAATGACCGCGACGGACGACAGAAGCGCTCCACGCTTTATTATTAGGGAGAGATAAAGTAGTGTCAGTTACATGAACAACTCCAAGAAAGTGCTCACATGGCCTTCCTACTTTTTATCAACAAAACGCAAGCATAAAGCTAGTTCTTCTTTATGTGATATATTACTAGACTCATCAGCTAGAATAGCATAGTGCTCATCACCAAGTTGTTCCTTAGTTTGCTTTCTAGTAAGTAATGCACAATATTGGATAATTTGATGTTGTATCTGATGAGAAGTTAATTTGCAGTTACCTAGTGCATTCTTCAAAACATACTTGTTCACCTTCTCACTGTTTGCTCCAAGCCACTTCAATAGCTCAAGGAAGTTTAATTCCTCTGTTGCTAGACTGTTCAGTTTTATCATGACCACAAAATGGCAATCCTTGATGAAGAAGAAACTGCAAGCATCTAAGTGAATACTTCAACCTTATCTTGTAAAGACGCATATCCTCACTATTCATCTTCACAACAAGATTATCAATTGTTGCATGAGGACTAACAAATAAGTTTATCTCTCTTGAGTTGCAGTGTGCACACTTGTTACACAACCAACATGATTAAGAAGAGCATCCTCTCTATTCCAACCCCCCCCCCCCCACACACACACAAAAACCATCAGTAAATGCATTAGTTTCCTTACCACTAGTTTTTTCTCTTTGAACAAGTAACATGCAAAGCAAAATGCAGATTCCTGCTCGGCTGGAGCAGAGCAGGGACGGGCCGCTGGCGGGTGGGAGATTGCAAGGCGGCGAGGCAGAGGAGAGGCAAGACCGCGGTAGCTTCCTCGACGATGGAGGGGGTGCGACCGGCCGCGAGAAACGGTGAGGGCTGGGCGCGTCGGGTCGGGATCGAGGGTAGGGCGCAACTGCGCGAGGGCATCGGGGACAAGGGCGACTAGGTCAAGCGGTTGTGTTAATTGTGCTGGATTTTTAATTTCTGGACCAATAAAAATGTATAAGTATATAGGTCGTCGTAAAATCCCTGGCCACCCCTGTACGCCCGCCACTCGAAGACCGCCTTGGCGGCATCCAGTTGGCCGAAGCGCTCCATCCACGTCGCCATCAGCAGTGCCTTGCCAGCATCAAAGAAGTTGTGTCCGGAGAGCCTCTTGACGCGCACCCACGAGACCATGAATTTTGGATTTTTGAAAAAACGGCCTTCATGAAGGCCGGGCTCCAAACGGCATTTTTGATGAAGATGTCACTACTAAGAAAATCACACCCCAAAGAGGGCTTCGCCGGGGGACACTTTACCCACACCTATTGCAATCTCAGCCCAGATCATTGAATTGCAGAGCCGAAAAGTTGTCGCTCGATAGCTTAGCAGTTCTGCCTCCTCTTGACAGTCTTGGAGCTTGATAGGAGGGCCGAGCCCGTAGTGGTGCCAAAAATGCGGCCCGCACAGGTCCCAAATTCTGGGGAGGGGGGCAATTTTTTTATATAGGCCTAGTATCAAAAAGAAAAAAAAACTAAATGTCACTGGGCCTGGTGACGATGGAGGGAGTACATTATAAATTATAGGCCTAGTATTAAAAAGTTTGCAAAGCATGTGTGACTTGTATGTTGTGATCATACTTTTTCCAACTAGGATCACGAAAAAGAAATCTGCCTGCTAGAAACATCCTTATGTATTACAGTACTACCTCCATCGCAAATTATGAGACGTTTTTTCGCTATTTTAGCCTACCAAAACATTTTATAATTTGGAACAGAGGAAGTACTGTTCTGTAACTGATTGCCGAGAATGACAGATAAAGATTACCAAGCTGGGGATAGTAGCACGGGAGATGCTGATGCAATAGACAAGATTGGCGTGGAAGAGCCATCAATCTTACACTACATAATCCCGAAACACATGAAAAAGAAGGGCATTTCCAACCCTGCTTGTACGATGCACGATTAGAACTTGAAAACAAACAGTTGGAATAGAAAGCTCCCAGTCCTATGAACATATGGCGTATCCATGGCAAATTACAAAATCTACCAGACGAACCGTTGGAACTGGAAGCTCTCAGTGACAGGAGTTAGCTAGCAGCAATGTGCACACACGCATATCCTTGGATATTTACAAATGTATAATAACTTTGTAATCGGTTCTACTACTTTAGGGAGAGACAAGAAGATAAAACATGGATGTGTTAATTTCTAGTGCCATTAAAAATAACTGCATCCAACATACATAAATCATGTCTAACTCAGATTCACCGTATTATTGAACCCTCCAATTCCATCAAAGTGTAATTCTGCAGAGCTGGGCACTATAGCCCGTCCTTGCTGAACTTGGAACGGCATACCTGTGTATTCTCCTATAATCAGAGGCATAACCGTCGTCGATGAACCTCCAGATGGTATTGTAGCTGTCACGGTTGGATTTATGTCGCCAGTAGTAATGCCCAAGTTAAATGGTGCCTGCTCCAAATAAAGTCAAAAATGACAAGGATGCTAAGGTGTTTACTACAAATAAAAAGATGAGAAACAAAGGTACCTGAGCTCTGCTATTACAACCTGGGTCATCCAAACAAACAGGTTGTTGACTCTGTTTCAGATTGCAACAGTGTTAGCTTACAAAAATGCATGAAAAGAATATTGTTGAACAACTGAGAACAAGAACTAGATACCGCATGTTCCATGGCATGTTGTTCTATAATATCATCCTCGCATGATTTTCTATTTTTACGGGACCGTTTCTTGTTCAAATTCGTGGAGCAAGCCTGAAATAAATGCAAAAATAGTGAGTTTTTATAACAAGTAGCTTATGAACAAACGTAATATATGCAACAATACCTTTTGTTCAGCTTTCTTCTTCTTTTCGTTTGGTCGACAAATAAGCTTATCAAGCATAGATTCTTTTCTCAGTGAAGGAGGACATCCAGCACATCTAACAGCTATTGGACTTGGTATAGTTTTACTTGTTGTCTTTCCATTCGAAGATGCATCTTCCTGTGTAGCAACATGTTCCTTCCCATTTTCAGAACTTGAGTCGCTAGAGAATCGAATTTTCAGGGTGCAAAGTTCTTCCATTAAAACATTGCATGAATCATCTGACAAGGCGCCTATCTCTGCAACTGGGTAGAAAGAATTGCACAATCTATCAAAACGTTTTGCAACAGGTGCGTCTTCCATGCCGCCATATGTGCATCTGACAAAGTTGTGCTTTCTGTTCACATCTTTTTTCCACCGATCATGAATGTATTGTGGAGGAACTTCCTTGATTTTCTTGTGAGTGAGCACACATAACACATGCCTACAGAGAATACCCGTGAACTCAAAGCAGCGACATGAACATTTAACTTCAAATTCTTCCTCACTGAAATATACATGGTGCACAATATCTTTTCTCCATCCTTTATCTTCATCAATTAGCATATCCTCGGTTATTTCATATGTTTCTATTGCCCCCTCCTTTTGCGCCAACTTCCGATCACAGTACATGGTTTGTGTTAGCTCTTCTTGAAATTCTTTGAACTTGCAATTTGCATAGGCTGATTGAAATTGCTTCTCGATGTCAAAGTGTGTGACACAAGGTATGGTTGAGCTCTTGTTTGCTCGTAATTCAGCAGGGTCATTCAGCTCAAGCCTTCGCTTGACAGGGAAGTCTAACTTTTTGTTGCATCTGAACCGCCGAGGTTTAAATGGACTTAATGCATGGTTATGATCCAAAATGACCGTCGAAAGATGGAACCTCCCATCAGGCGCACGGGTAATATTAATTTTAGCTTTACATCATGTCCCGGCTGTTCGATTTGGCTTCAGCACATTTCCTGGGTTGGACTGGGTCTTACCATAGCGAGAGCAGCAAAGCGTAAGGTACTTGAGCTGTCCATCATCATCTCTGTGTGAGCTCCTTCTCGTCACACCGAAGCCTTTTGCTTTAGCATATCTGTTGTAGTACTCTCTCACCTCATTCTCGGTATGAAAGGAGATCCCCAATTCAGGGTCTCCGAGTGATCCATCTGGTTGAGCTTCAGCAGCACGGTCATGTGCAAGCTCCGCATTGCTTTCCCTCCGTTTCTTAACGCCGTCGTCATCGCTCGAAACAGACATGTCACTTGTTTCTTGAACGCCACCGATCCCATCATCCATTCCTATAAATCACGGAAAAAATATCATTCTCGCAATATAACTAGACTAATAATATGGTAGCATATTGACCTAAATGCTGGCAATCTAACTACGAACTTGTGAACTATGTACATGCCGGACTTAACGAGATGATCAGGTCAGTAACGGTGCTCCTGTTGCGCTAACTCCATTTTCACATACATGCATTGATGATCTGGTCAAGAAAAGCTAGATGAAAGATGCAGAAGTTGGGCAAGAACTTTGCCTGATCATCAGATAAGTAACAACACCTCGTACAGCCAGCTCAAGACCACGGCCATTACACATTAAAGAGAGCCAGGCCTGACTTGGCAGTTGGCACAAACCAAACACTGCAGGAATTGAACAAGAACCTCACCTCCTGCCTCCCTATCCTCGAGCTGGGTCAGGCACACCGGCACGCACGCACTCCACCCCCAGCGCCGTCTTCTGCTTCGGCGGCGCCTCGCGGTGCACTGTGATGGGCGGCGCCGGCGCCCACAGCGGTTTTGGCGAGCCGGTTTTTCTGCCGTAGAAATCTCCTTCAGCAATTAGGGCGAGAGAAAGCAGGAGGCGGCGATCAGGTCGATCTGCGAAAACCGAGCTGCCTTTCTGGGTTTTCTTTTCCTACGTAAAAAGCGGCACTTTATCTTTTCCATTTTATTTTCTTTTCCATTTTCTTTTCCTTTTACCTTTGGCCGGTGTGGCTCGTGAATTCTGAGAGGCGGCATCAGGAGGGTCATTAGCCAAAAGGGCGATAACTTGGCAACCAAAGTCAATGAAATAATCAATCCAATCACGAACAAATGAGACGAGGAATTTAGTTTAGTGAAGCAGGCTCTCATTCCGGAAGCTACAGGCGGAGGAAAGTAAAAGAAGCATGCAGAATGGGATCAGCTTGAGCACGTCAGGTTGCAGCTAATTTCTTCTTGTGTTCATTTCTTCAAAAATGATAATAATCTTGTGTTCATGGCATGAATTTCATAGGAGAAATTAACAGATTGCCAGAGAAATAAGATGGAGCCGCGGGTTAGACGCGAGCGTTCTTGGCGCAGAAGATGGCGTCTCGCAGCGTGGCCGGCATTACGTCGATCAGCTCCCGTGCGTGGAGGGTGTGGGCGCGGCCGGCGGTCTTCCTACGCAACCGCCGCGTCGCGATGAGCTACCGCGGGTGGAGGGTGTGGGCGCGGCCTAGCACATTAGGCTGGTCGTAATGGATAGTATCATGCATATGATACTAGTGTATGATACCACATCCGTAATGCCACATCCGTAATGCATAGTATCATACTTTCTCCGTCCCAAAATTCTTGTCTTAGTTTTGTCTAAAAATGAATGTATCTAAATACTAAAATGTGACTAGATATATTCATATCTACACAAATCTAAGACAAAACTTTGGGACGAAGGGAGTATCTTAGTATCATACTCCCTCCGTCCACAAATAAGTGTACATATAGATTTGTACTTAGTCAATTTTTTTAAAATTTGACCAATTTTATAAAAAATAGTAGCAACATACATGACATGAAAATGATATATTTGAAAACTTCATGTAAAGATAAATCTATTGATATTAATTTGATGTCATAAATGCTAGCACATTTTTCAATAAAGTTAGTCAAAATTTAACTAGTTTGACTGACAGAAAAGGAAAAAGTACACTTAAAGGATGCTTGGATACGTTTTAGTCTCATGAATAAAAATAATGAGACTAAAACTTGCTAGCCTCACCCATGCTTGGATCCAAGTACTAAAGAGACTAAAATCAAGTTAATGAGCACTTATTATCCTCCAAACCCTCCAATCCAGAACTTGCATGAGGAGTTAAATGAGGAGAGAGATGACTAATGCACATTTTAGTAGGGGTACCTCTGACTAAAAGATTTTAGCCTCAAGACTAGTTTTAACCTCTCTTTAGTCAGGGGTGCTTGGAACTTTAGCCTCTTAAAAGGACTAGTTTTAGTCAGACTAGTTTTAGTCTCTTGGATCCAAGCACCCTCTTATTACCGGATGGAGGGAGTATGATAGTTCATTTATTGTCATGCAAGACAAGTAGTAGCACATCATTTAATATGATACGGTATCAAGATATGATACTCAACTCTCTCTTTCTTCATTTAATTCTATGCCACCTCATTAAAATTGCCTAGTTGGCATGCATGATACTAGCTATGATACTCCTATGTGAAAATTAAAGAACAGAGCAAAACAGGGGACGACCGACACGCCATGAAATCATCTAAGATGAAGAGAAATTTGCTCGTTTGTTACTAGTACTACCACTTTATGAATGGCATGGAGGTAAAACAAGCACCTCTAGCTCATTCCTTAAGGCCCCGATTGGATGGTTTGATATTTTCTACCCCTTAACCATAAATTACAGGAGGTCAAGAATAAAATACCCATTATGAAACGGATGGGCGAAGGGGTTGTTGGTAAACTTTGTCACCTAGGATGATGTGACGATAAATAAATAAGGAGAGAGAGCAAAGTTGTAGGGAAACGCTCCCCATCATACGTCCGATAGGAGGGAAACTTCAGACCGATCGTGGGACGTTCATTGGTGTTCCATCCCACGGTCATTGCCTCCCATAGAAATCTCATTCAAAGCACCCATTTCCTATTATTTCTCCCAAATCACGTGCCCCTTCCTCTCTCCCCTAATTAATCGCCCTCCTCCCAACCTACTCACCGTGGAGCTCATGATTCCATCGCGTGGCCCTTGGTCTATTACCCATGACCACCCAGATCGGATCCACTCCACTAACCCACTCGTCGATGCAACCTATATTCCACCGCAGCAGTGCGTCTCCCCTCAGCAGGCTACCGTTAGGATCACTCAGTGGACGGAGTACGAGCAGGCAGCAGGCACCGTGGTGGGCGTGCTTGCGGTAGCTTGACTACAGCGTGCGCAAGCACACTCAGCACCGGCAGCAGTATGTGTGGCATTCCACCCACCATTGGCATGCGACATGAGTCTGCATGTCCTAGTTCAGTTCTTTTGCAATATGCACATACAGACCTGCAAACATTGCTTGCTGCTAGAGCGTGCTTTTTATTCAAATCGTGATCTATCATAGTTCAAGTGGACTTAGGGTCACATAACTCCCACTTATGTTGGATCCTACATATCACAAAATTTGCCTACATCTTTGCGGCAATCGGCCTTTCGTTCTCAGGTTTCTATGCTTCCACTAGGTCTTGCATGTGTTGTGATTTGAAGATTTTTTCTACACAGACTCGGTGCTTCATATATATGAAATGTGTTGTATGTCGCATTCTATTTATCGTGATTGTTTCCGTGCAAATGAAAGTAGTTCATCAGCAAGACAAAATGTTTCTATTGTATGTAAATAATGCTTCTATTGCATGAGCAAGTGCTTCCTAACTTTGCTCCTATAATGCTTCTTTGGTACTTTGCTCGTACGTGCTCCTATAGTGCTTCGATAGTAATGCTAAGATATTTTGGCTCTCACTACAATGTGCTTCTTATTTACTTATGTTGTGGATTCTAATATCTTTGGAAGCTATCTTTGATGCATACTCTTCTTATGTAGGAAGCAATGTTTATTGCACATTGTCATGGGCAATAGAGAGTGGTGACCTTCGCTTCACCAAGGGCTTCTCTGGGACTATCGAGGGCGAGTGTATATATGGAGACGACGACAACGAGGCGTCTGCTAGTGGTAGCACCGGCAATGGCGAGGACGTCGACCGATAACAACAACATCACCCTCTCCCATCAGCGCCATGCTTGGCATGCTCTTCGAGAAGTAAAACAATATTGATACAATCAGGAAGTAACTAACGGGAAGATGTGTAAGTGCTACTATTGAAGCAGGCAATGAAACTAAAGGATGCATGTTTTTCCTTGTTTTTATGTTGACGGAACACTAAATGATATTCTATGAAGCTCTGTAAAATTCTGTCGGAAGTAAGTAACTTTGATTATAAGATATTAAGCATATACGGAAATAGAAAAGGGAGCATACTTGACAATGGTTGAAACAATAATTCGAAGCATGGAAGCATATGTTATGAACATTTAAATGTTGATACAATGACAATTGGAACCATATCTAATTTAAATCATGGATGTATGATCCGTTGATTTTGTTGGTGCCAAAGCAATACAATAATAAGTTATGCAGATTTAATAAATTTTGGACGAAGCAAATGAATTACTAGTAAATCAAAGACGTTGAAGAGCATAATTCATGGAAGCATTTTATATAAGAAATGAATGAAGCACCCCACTCGGTACTCATAGGGCTGCGATTTACTACAAATTATGAACATGACAATAGTGTTGGAAGGTGGAAGCATGACTTATGTAGAACGAAAATAAACATACAGCTATGAAGCATGGTTTACAATGCTTGAAGCAGAAATATTAAAGGGAATCAATGGCAAGCATCACCAGACGGTGCATGGAAAGTACAGGTCATGCATGTTTCATGGAGCAGTTTTCTTTTAGGGGTTAAAAAGCTAGGGCTGATGGATCATGGATGGAAACTACCATAACCTGCTTAACTATCACAGGGCACATGCCCACGTCCAGCTAGTCCATTAGATCGGACATTTAAATCAGCTCCAATCGTACGGCAGTGCGCTGGTCTGATGGATAGCTAGGGATGAGTAGTCTGATCCCTAGTGGTTCTCAAAGTTGTATGTAGATTAAGCAACAGCTCTTGCACAAGCTCCAAGGTTACATAAAGAGCAATTGCATTTATTCTCTTTTCTCTTATTGGATAATTTAGATGCAACCATTGGAGTAGTTGTATGATCCTGGTTGATTGATGACATGGACAATTTTATCAACAAAACTACATATAAACTATTAAAGATGCCCTAATACCAGAGGATTTGGAGAAACCAGCGAAATTATTGCCCCGTTCCAATCGCATGGTCAACCCACCCATCGGTGATTTTTACCGGTGTATATTTTACGGGTGTAATCGGACGGAAAACGACATTCTAAACATAGCCTAAAGTTACATGTACTCCCTACTCCATGACAAAATACTCCCTCTGTTGTAAAGAAATATAAGACCGTTTAGATTATAAAAATACTCCCTTTATTTCTAAATGTAAGTCTTTTAATTATGAATTACATACAGATATATAGATATTTTAAAATATAAATTTATTTATTTATTCGTATGTAGTCCTTACTTATAAATCTTTAAAAAAAAATAGGAACGAAGAGAGTAGTTTTTCTTTTGCATTACTCAGAGTTTAGATGTTACAATCTCGTCCTACTAGTTTCATGACCTCATCTGGTCCAGAGCCTAGCCAAACAATAGTCTCGCGATACATCCTACCAAAATTAGCTAAGAGAATAGTTATTTAAACGCTATTATATTTCTGTACTTACTATAAGAGAGTTTATTAGATCGCTAAAATAATAATCCAAACATTTTTTTTTATTGATAACAATGAGTATATTTGAGAAGAAGAAAAATTGTTTAGGCTTTGTTCGATTCAACCTCCTTCCAAAAGGTTTGGAGAGGATTGAAGGGAAATTTGGCTTGTAGGGGAGGATTTCATCCCCACAATAAACTTTTCCTTGGCCGCTCAAATTTAGTCCAGCCGCAGGGGGTCTGAGCAAAAAAAACATGTTGCATCTCGCTCACCTCACAAACTTCCTACCCACCTGACCCCGCTGTCAGCCATTCCCCTCCCCCAATGACTGGCGGAATGAATAGGGTGTCCTCCGCCACATCCTTGGACACCATCGTCGACGCCGGACACCCACCGGCAGCCATAAATCCAGCGACATTGCCACAAAAATGGGGTTTTTTTCACTGTTTTGGCCCGAGGGGGGTAAGTTAATCACGGAACGAACTCGTTTGGAAACAATTTCATGTTTTGACCCTTTTCAAACGACATAGATCGTGGCGTTGCAGCCCTATGGAGAAACGCCACTCTATTGTGGCGTTTCTGACCATGCACAAAACGTGTGTCAACTGTGGTGTTTCTCGTCGTGTGAAACGCCAGCCACTGTGGCGTTGCGGGCCTGAGATGAAACGCCAGGCACCCTGGCGTTTCTTGGCTTTATAATTTGCCAGCCCGACCCCGTCGGACACCAACCCCCTTTCTCCTCTTCTCTGGTTTGTTTCTTTGACCAAAAAATATACTCTCGGCCTCCAGATCCCCCCCTTCGATCTCCCTCCTCCCTCAACCATTTTGCTGGTTCTTTGGGGCAAATCGAAGAGGCCGGTAAGCTCCTCCAATCCCTCCAATTAGTTTTTGCAATGACTTTGTATTTGTGTAGATTTTTTTGCACTAGGTGTAACGTATGTTTTGAAGTAAAATATATTTTGTGATGGTTAATAGGTGTAGTTTATGGTGGTTCTAGGTGTAGTTTATGGTGGCTGTAGGTATAACCTAGTTGTACTTCATATTATTGGCACTAGATGAATGCCTAGGTTTAGTTCATATTAGTGGCACTACGTGAATGCCTAGATTTAGTTCATATTAGTGGTAGTAGGTGAATGCGTAGCTTTTTTGGCACACTAGTTTAATGCCTAGATTTAGTTCACACTAGTTTAATGCCTAAAAGAATTTTGTACATATTATGTAGGATGTTTCAGCCAGATAAATATCCGGGACTTGATGAGTTCTACGAGCAGAAACATCGTGCGGTGCTAGTTGAAAGAGGAGAGGTAATTATGATGGTCTTGATGATTATTTTTTTATATTCCATGATTTTCATATTGTGACAAATTATGCGTTTGTTGGTTTAGGTTCCTCCAGTACTTCGTTTGAGGGGGCACAAACCGAATGAATCTCTGTTATATGACCCTCGGTACGAGCCTTATTTTAGAAGAATGGATCTTCTTCAGTTTGTGCTCAACTTTAAAGGGACACCACCATGGTTGAACACCACGGCCCTTACCGCCCTTACGGACCGTTGGAGGCCAGAGACGCACCCTTTTCACCTTCCTCTTGGTGAGATGACAATAACTCTGGAGGACATTGGTATGATCACCAGGCTTCCTATCGAGGGCAGGGCTCTTACAGGGAAGGTTAGGTCCGATGGATGGCGACAACGGGTTGCAACATTGGTTGGTGTTGAACCCGAGCCATGGACTAATGAAGCCAGGAAGGATCCTAGGCCATCCGGTGTGTTGTTCTCTTGGATACAGAGATATTTTCGCAAGTGCCCAAGGGATGCTAGTCCGCTTGTTGTGGAGAGGTTCGTCAGGGCTTACCTCTGGAATCTTTTGACCCAAGTGGTGTTTCCGGATGGCACGGGGGACACAGCCTCATGGATGTTTTTGGATCCTCTTCGTGACTGGGATGTTAAGTGGAGTTGGGGTTCGGCGGCACTAGCCTTCTTGTACCGTCAGGTACGGTTTAATATCATGCATTTTTGTTTTATTCAATGAGTATATGATGCATTTTCATTATATTAAATTGGTATATGATGCATTTTCATTTTATTAAATTTATAGTTGGATGGAGCATGTATGAGGAGCAAGCCGACGTCCACTCTTGGAGGTTTTGTTTGGGACCTACAGGTTTGGATGTGGGAGCGTATGTCTGTTGGTCGTAACCTCAGCCTTCCTTCAGAAGAACCTTGGATGTACCCGTTTGACGAAGATGAGGAGCGGTACCCCACTATCGCATACACATGGGCTAATGTCCAATGGACGAGTATCGCAGCTATGGGGCGGTATAAGGCATACATAAGCGAGCTAGACATGCTGACTTATGAACAGGTAAATGCTTTCGCAAATTGTCTGGAAATTTTTCATGAATGGTCGAGTGACTTGTCGTTATGTAGGTGAATTGGAGGTTGTACACGGTACTTAGGCAGTTTCCTCTGAGCAACATGTGCCTTCGTGACCAGCATCTTTGGCGTGTGCGGTGCCCCATGATATGCTTCTTTGCGGTGGAGTGGCATCTTCCTCATCGTGTTTCAAAGCAGTTCGGGGTACAACAACGCACCCCGCCGGATTACGTCGAGACAAGTGTGCAGCTACATAAGTGAGTATTTTGTATCACGTGTTTATCCTGTTGATCAATGTCTAACACGAAAAAAGGAACTGATGTAGTATTGAACTATTGCTTTGTAGGACAAACCGGCAAACCAATAAGAGTGTCATCAATTGGGAGGAGCACCACATGATTTGGGTGGACATGTGGAATGCTCACAGACATGCTTGAGTTGAAAATGATCAAACACCCGACACTGACGAGGCGGCATATTTAAGGCATTGGAGTGGATGCGTACAGAGTATAGAGTTATCCATAAGGCAGCCTGGACTCGTTCTGATTGCTTGGACTTACTGCCGAGTGAGGCTGCTAATGCTGCATTCAACAATTCTATTAGGGAGATAGTTGGAGCGCATCTTGACTATGGATCTCTTCATGACCGAGTGGTACGTATATTCTTTAAAATATGAACAAATGTCATTTACTCGTGGGTGGTATGTCACATATGTTTTATCCAGGGCACGGAGCTATGGAGATGTATCAACGATAGTAACGTGGCCCTTGGCCGTGCCCCATCTTCACAAACGGACGAGTTTGTTAGAACTACTCTGCAAGTTAGATGCCTTGTTAACCTTTGTTTTAGTTGTCGTAGCTTTGTTAGCATATTAACATGTCATTATCTTTTCCTTGCGCAGAAGGTCGCCAATCGGTGTCGCACACTAGCGGCTTCACTTTCTTACCACGGTGTTTCGTCCACCGATGTGAGGGCACGTGCGCAGTACATGATGGATGTGCAGTCTTCCACTCGTCCGTCTACCAGCCGTCCACGGCCTCTTCCGCTCGTCCGTCTTCGAGTCGAGCACGTGCTTCTTCTAGCCGAGCACATGTTGAGGAGTTTGAAGAAGAAGAGGAGTCAGACAACGAGGCCACGGATCCGGACTTCATAGAGTTTGGGGCTTCGCAGATGGAAGATGCTCCGCAGCCAACTCAACCCACTCAGGCGACGGAAGAAACACGTCGAGCTAGCTCAAGGAACGTCGACGTCCTGGCTGGCAGAATACTCCAGAGGGCTACGTCACTAAGGGCAAGATGGCTGCGAAGAGAGGAAGGAAATGAATTATGAACTATCAGTGTCATGTCATGCTAGTATTGAACTTGTCTTATGGAGTTTTATGTACTTTGAAGTTTGAAGTAAGAACTTGGGTTATGTAGTTTTAAGTACTATGAAGTTTGAAGTATCAACTTGGCTTATGGAATTTTAAGTACTTTGAAGTTTGAATTAAGAACTTGGGTTATGAAGTTTGAAGTATTAACTTGTCTTGTCATGCTAACTTGGGTTATGTAGTTTTAAGTATCAACTTGTCATGTCATTCTAACTTGGGTTTTGAAGTTTGAAGTTTGAAGTATTCATGGCTGCCGAAGACATGGAAATTATGGTACTGGACTATGGGAACATCACTGAGGCTGGCGTTTCTTGTAGAGGCTGCAACGCCATAATAGCTGGCGTTTCTATGCAGGATGCCAACGCTGCCGAAGACATGGAAAGTGTGGTTCTAGACTAAGGGAACGCCACAGAGGCTGACGTTTCTTTTAGAAGCTGCAACACCATAATAGCTGGCGTTTCTATGCAAGATGCCAACGCTGCCGAAGACATGGAAAGGGTGGTACTGGACTAAGGGAACGCCATTGAGGCTGGCGTTTCTTGTAGAGGCTGCAACGCCGTAGTAGCTGGCGTTTCTATGCAAGATGCCAACGCTGCCGAAGACATGGAAAGTGTGGTAGTGGACTAAGGGAACGCCACTGAGGCTGGCGTTGCAGGGACAGGATGAAACGCCACTGAGGCTGGCGTTTCACATACATGATTTTGCCCATTTAACATCTTCACACAGACAACATATAGACCACATTTAGCACCTTCACACAGACAACATACATATCATATATGCAACTAAGAACAAAGAATACACACATCACATAGCCCATATAAAGTACAAACATCACAAATAGTTCCCATTAAAGTTCACACATAACGTCCAAAGATGCATAATAGGTTCTTAAAGTACATAATAGTGGATTACATAGTCAGATAGCGCGCAAGCGAACAAGGTTCAACACATAGGGTTCAAACATGAAAGCGCGCATGAGAATAGAAGCCTCCGGCTCTATTGTGTCAAGGAAGGCCCCTTCCCCTTTTTCTTCTTCCTCTCTTCTTCCTCTTCGTCTTCCCTTTTGCGCATTTTTGAAGCCTCTTCCAGCACCCTCTCCATGAAGAGTTCATTCTCCCGCTCTCTCTTTGCTGCACCCTCTGCCATAGCAATCTTAAATTTAGCTGTCCATTCTTTGTGACGTTGCTCCATCACCTTCTTGTGATGCTCCTTCATCTTTTTCTCATAAGCACGGTGCTCAAGGAACATTTTGAGGTCCTCCTTCCTCTTTGCTTCATTCTCCTCGTACTGGCGCTCCCTCTCCATGATCTTTGCTTCGGCTGCGTCCTGCTCTCTCAACTTCTTTGCAGCCCTCTCCATCAACCGCTGCTCCTCACTGGTTGCATCCTTCTCCGCCCCCACTCCATTTTTTCCTTGTTGGTTTGAGATGCCGCCATACCTACATAAAAACATCAAGGCTCACAGTTAGTACAATAACATACAAAGGAGCATGAAAAACAACATGATAGATAAGTCAAATATGTGACAACAAAAAATATACAACATGACAATAATAATGAAATGTAGTAAACTTACGTAAATGGTCCTCGTAGGTAACTGAACATTCCTCTACCACCACCCGAACCTCTACCCATAAAACCTCCACGAGTACTTGAACCACCACGTCTACCACCACCGCTGGATCCTTGGCCCACAGGAAGGCCACCACATCTACCACTGTTGGATCCTCGTCCCATAGCAAGGCCACCATTTGAACCACCACGTCTACCATCGCCGGATCCTCGTCCCATAGTAAGGCCACCACTTGAACCACCACGTCTACCACCGCCGGATCCTCGGCCCATAGCAAGGCCACCACTTGAACCACCACGTCTACCACTGCCAGCACTTGAACCACCTCTGCCCCCCCCCACACACACATCACTAGTAGATGCATTGTTTCTTTTGCAAGTCCTCTTATTATGTGTCGTTTCATTGCAATCACCACATTGGTTCCTATCATGTGGCTCCATGAAATGTCCACTACCAAACTCTCTGGTGCTCATCAGGTCATCCATATCATTCCTGTATCGTTTTGTTCTCCTTCTACCCTTTGGTTGAACCATCATCTCTGGATCCAGCCTAATATTAGGGCCGTGATACTCTGGCCACTGTGATGGGTCAAGAAAAGGGTGGAATCTCGACGCCCATGTTAACTGATGAGTTTGCAAGTTCAATTCATGCAACCTCACAACTACACCATCAGAGAAGGGCAAATTCCTCATGCGACATGCCGTCATCATGTGCGAGCATGTCCAGTGGTACTTACTAGGCCGCTCACAAGTGCAATGCCGCGTCCGAAGGGAAACCATAAATGAGCGACCACCATATGATTGCCCATCTCTCGTTGTACTGTCTGGCTCATCCACTTGGTATTTCATTTCAGCGTTATCGAAACAAGTGGCTCGCTGCATGGCTGACTTCTCTTTTTGAAACTCTAGCCACTCGGCAACCTTTTTCGGATAGATCTCATTGGGAGGCTTCTCACTCTCACCAATCAACTTGTCGATTTCTTCGGAGTGCTTCAGAAAATACTCATTGAGCTTGTAAAAGGTTGAAAAGGACGTGGATGTCGCCTAGAGGGGGGGGTGAATAGGCGCTTTAAAATAGTTAAGGTTTAGGCTTGAACAAATGCGGAATAAAACTAACGTTTAATATGTCAAGCACAAAACCTACAAACAACTAGGCTCATCTATGTGCACCAACAACTTATGCTAAGCAAGATAAACAACTAAGTGATAGCAAGATATATTACAATAAACAATATGTCTATCACAAAGTAAAGTGCATAAGTAAAGGGTTCGGGTAAGAGATAACCGAGGCACGGGGAGACGATGATGTATCCCGAAGTTCACACCCTTGCGGATGCTAATCTCCGTTAGAGCGGTGTGGAGGCACAATGCTCCCCAAGATGCCACTAAGGCCACCGTAATCTCCTCACGCCCTCGCACAATGCAAGATGCCGTGATTCCACTAAGGGACCCTTGAGGGCGGTCACCGAACCCGTACAAATGGCAACCCTTGGGGGCGGTCACCGAACCCGTACACGTGGCAACCCTTGGGGGCGGTTACCGGTACCCGTACAAATTGCTCGGGGCAATCTCCACAACCTAATTGGAGACCCCGACGCTTCCCGGAGCTTCACACCACACTGATTGAGCTCCGAGACACCACCAAGCTTCTAGGACGCCAAAGCATCCACGAAGAACAATATCAAGGGTACTAAGTACCAAAGGTAGTAAGCTTCTCAACTTCTCACTTCCACGTATCACCGTGGAGAACTCAAACCGATGCAACTAATGCAATGGCAAGAACACACGAAGTGGTCAAGTCCCTCACACTCAAATCCCTCCACAACAACAAAAGCTATGGAGAAATATGAGAGGAAGAACAAGGAGCTCACAAAGAACTCCAAGATCGAGATCCAAGGGGTTCCCCTCACATAGAGGAGAAAGTGATTGGTGGAGATGTGGATCTAGATCTCCTCTCTCTTTTCCCTCAAGAACAAGCAAGAATCATTGGAGGGATAGAGAGTAATCAAGCTCTAAGAATGTCAACAATGGAGATAGAACAAGAGCTCAACGGATGGATAAGTCCAAGGGGGAAGAAGACCCCCTTTATATAGTGGGGGAAAGAATCAGACCGTTACCCCCACTCTCTGCCCGAGCTCCAGCGGTACTACCGCTGTCTGCAGCGGTACTACCGCTGGCACTCCAGTGGTACTACCGTTGGCCCCAGCGGTACTACCGCTGGGCCCCTGGTAGTGCAAAGGCACTACCACCGCCAAGGAAGTCTTCGCAAAAAGGTCCGTCCACGAACAACCGCTAGGAAGGCGGTACTAAGCTCAACATTCTCCTTTAAAATGGATGCTTCACAAGAAGTAGAGTTAGTAGCACAAGCATCATTAATAGCAATAAGAGGAGAAGGCACCTTGGCAAGCTCTTTAGCATATGAAGCTTCAAGTTGAGCATGAGACTCGGTGAGTTCGATGAGCGAGCTCTTAATAGCCCTTGAGCCATTTCCGAGGTGCTCATAGTCCTCAAGGAGTTTAGCATGTGCAACTTGAAGCTTATCATTTTTAGTTCGAAAATCATTAGCCACCACGAGAGCTCTATCATAGGATCCCTTTAATCTAGATAATTCTAGAGCAAAGGTTTCCTCAAGATATTCCTTGGTGGTTTGTTCATTATCAAGAGCTTGAGATAGCTCTGCGATCTCATTAGCGTAATCACGCTCATGACCTTGCATTGTCTCAATGGTGGCCTCATGCTCCTCAAGATGAGCTTCCAACTCCTCAATGTATTTCTTGCCCTCAGTGGCAATAGACATGATTTCCAAGAAGTTGGAACAAGCAAGTTTATTCTTATAAAGAGATTTAAAAATCATTTCACCCTTAATTTTTAAGGATGCAATATTATCACTCTCTTTATCATTATCCTCATCCCCATTATCATCAACATCATCATCATGAGATATATTGGAATTCAAAGTAGGAGATACCTTTGAAGCCTTAGCCATAAGGCAAAAGTGAGTCACAATAGATGATGATGTAGGATCCCTTGAAGCATCATTCAAGGCCACATCTTGTTCCATGGAGTGATGAATTTCCTCTACATTGTTAGCACAACAACTCGAGGAAATATATACATTTTTATCATGGCAACAAGATATAGGAGGCATATCATCATGAGATTTAGACAGGCAGTTTTTACATGATATGCACGGACTATCAACACAAGCATGTGAAACATTTAGAGTGCTCGAAGTGTTAACGCCCAAAGATGAAGCATTGCAATAATATAGTGATGAGGGATCATCAACAATAAACCCACTTTCATTATTGCAATGGTCACCACTACTCACCATATCATTACCTTGTGGCAATCCACATGTAGGTGAAGTAGATGAAGTTGAGAAGACCACACGACCGGAGGTGGAGGGAGAACAATCATCCCTGCAAATCTTGGACACACCATATTTGTCTTGAAGCTTTGTCCACAACTCATGAGCATCCCGGAATGGCATGAGTTGAAATATAACTACATTGCTCACAGCATAAAAAGCACATTAGAAGCTTGAGCATTGAGATAAGAGTTTTTCTCATCCTCTAAAGATATAATTTGAGAATCCTTTGGAGGAGAAAAACCCATATCTAGAATTCGCTCTAAATTTGGGTCCATGACCCTAAAGTGATTAAGCATGTGAATTACCCAAACATCAAAATTTATGCCATCGAAACTAAGAGTGTCAGTGAATCCTAAACCCCTAGTCAACATCCTTACTCTCTAGGTGGTTAAACCTGATAAAGAGAGACCTAGTTCTGATACCAATTGAAAAGGACGTGGATGTCGCCTAGAGGGGGGGGTGAATAGGCGCTTTAAAATAGTTAAGGTTTAGGCTTGAACAAATGCGGAATAAAACTAACGTTTAATATGTCAAGCACAAAACCTACAAACAACTAGGCTCACCTATGTGCACCAACAACTTATGCTAAGCAAGATAAACAACTAAGTGATAGCAAGATATATTACAATAAACAATATGTCTATCACAAAGTAAAGTGCATAAGTAAAGGGTTCGGATAAGAGATAACCGAGGCACGGGGAGACGATGATGTATCCCGAAGTTCACACCCTTGCGGATGCTAATCTCCGTTAGAGCGGTGTGGAGGCACAATGCTCCCCAAGATGCCACTAAGGCCACCGTAATCTCCTCACGCCCTCGCACAATGCAAGATGCCGTGATTCCACTAAGGGACCCTTGAGGGCGGTCACCGAACCCGTACAAATGGCAACCCTTGGGGGCGGTCACCGAACCCGTACACGTGGCAACCCTTGGGGGCGGTTACCGGTACCCGTACAAATTGCTCGGGGCAATCTCCACAACCTAATTGGAGACCCCGACGCTTCCCGGAGCTTCACACCACACTGATTGAGCTCCGAGACACCACCAAGCTTCTAGGACGCCAAAGCATCCACGAAGAACAATATCAAGGGTACTAAGTACCAAAGGTAGTAAGCTTCTCAACTTCTCACTTCCACGTATCACCGTGGAGAACTCAAACCGATGCAACTAATGCAATGGCAAGAACACACGAAGTGGTCAAGTCCCTCACACTCAAATCCCTCCACAACAACAAAAGCTATGGAGAAATATGAGAGGAAGAACAAGGAGCTCACAAAGAACTCCAAGATCGAGATCCAAGGGGTTCCCCTCACATAGAGGAGAAAGTGATTGGTGGAGATGTGGATCTAGATCTCCTCTCTCTTTTCCCTCAAGAACAAGCAAGAATCATTGGAGGGATAGAGAGTAATCAAGCTCTAAGAATGTCAACAATGGAGATAGAACAAGAGCTCAACGGATGGATAAGTCCAAGGGGGAAGAAGACCCCCTTTATATAGTGGGGGAAAGAATCAGACCGTTACCCCCACTCTCTGCCCGAGCTCCAGCGGTACTACCGCTGTCTGCAGCTGGCACTCCAGCGGTACTACCGCCAGCTAGCGGTACTACCGCTGGCTGCAGCGGTACTACCGCTGGCCCCAGCGGTACTACCGCTGGCCCCAGCGGTACTATCGCTGGGCCCCTGGTAGTGCAAAGGCACTACCACCGCCAAGAAAGTCTTCGAAAAAAGGTCCGTCCACGAACAACCGCTACGCAGGCGGTACTAAGCTCCTGGAGTGGTACTACCGCTGACCAGGGGCGGTACTACCGCGAGCCAGCGGTACTACCGCTAGGGCCAGCGGTACTACCGCCAACTCTAGCGGTACTACCGCTAGGTCCAGCGGTACTACCGCTCGCCACTGAAACAACCATAACTTTCGCATACGAGCTCCGAATCGAGTAAACCCAAGCTTGTTGGGTTCAGGACGACAAGAGCTATCCAAACAGCGAAATCTTAAGACCATGCGGTTATGAATATGCCAAAGATATAGAGATGTGAGATCTCTATGAATGAAGAACCGGCAAAAACTCCAACATCGAAAACATCATAGTAGATGCATATGGACTCCGTTTTCGATGAACTCGAGCTTGTCACGAAGATGACCATAAGCTCTAAAACTCACAAAGAGAAACACCAAACAAGAACCAAGAAGTATGATGCAAGGATGCAAATGGTTTGAGCTCTCAACGAACGATACGATCAAGCTACTCACTTGAGAGCCCCCCTTGATAGAACAGCAATCTATCCTAACCAGAAAACCTATCAAGGGCAAACCTATACCTTGCACCTCGTCCTCTTGAGCTAGATGATGATGATCTTGGCTTCCTCAAGATGGACCACCTTTCTTGATTGTGTAGGCTTGATGAAGACTAGTTGATTGCTCCCCCATACTCACTATGGGTGAGCCACTCGTCGGCATATCTTCACAAGTCCATTGCCACCACAATGGACGGCAAGCTTCAAGCATGCTATCTTCGTGCTGATCCACTTGAACTTGCACATCGCAATCTTGATGACGATCACAACTTGACGCCATACTCCATGGGTTGTATGAGATCTTCCCTTTGACGCAAGCCCATGGAAACACACCTAACCCCCACATAGAACTCTCACAAAGACCATGGGTTAGTACACAAACACGTAATGGACAATGCTTACCATACCATGGGATCACTTGATCCCTCTCGGTACATCTTGTACGCTTTGTGTGTTGATCATCTTGATTTACTCTTTGTCTGAGATCTTGATCAACCATTGATGATGATCACAACTTGACGTCATACTCCATGGGTTGTATGAGATCTTCCCTTTGACGCAAGCCCATGTAAACACACCTAACCCCCACATAGAACTCTCACGAAGACCATGGGTTAGTACACAAACACGTAATGGACAATGCTTACCATACCATGGGATCACTTGATCCCTCTCGGTACATCTTGTACGCTTTGTGTGTTGATCATCTTGATTTACTCTTTGTCTGAGATCTTGATCAACCATGTGTCTCTATGACCATTCTTTGGATAATACCTTGAATACCATCTTGGTCATCATATAAACTCCTTGAACCCAACAGATGGACTTCAAGAAGTGCCTATGGACAAATCCATACCATGGGATCACTTGATCCCTCTCGGTACATCTTGTACGCTTTGTGTGTTGATCATCTTGATTTACTCTTTGTCTGAGATCTTGATCAACCATGTGTCTCTATGACCATTCTTTGGATAATACCTTAAATACCATCTTGGTCATCATATAAACTCCTTGAACCCAACAGATGGACTTCAAGAAGTGCCTATGGACAAATCCTATAAATGTAACTTAAGGCAACCATTAGTCCATAGGAATTGTCATCAAGTACCAAAACCACATATGGAGATATATGCTCCAACAAAGGTATATTCAGCTATTGCCATGACCGGCAACTCACGTGCCCCCTTCAATACAAAGTTGAAGCACTCAACAAGATTGCTTGTCATGTCGCCATATCTCATACCTCCTTCGTCACATGCTCGTGACCACTTATGTCTCTCATCTATATTCCTTTGTAGGAATTCTTTCCCATCTTCATTTGCCTTCTCATACATTTTGTTCAATCGTTTCGTGAACGACTCAACGGAGAAGGCCACACATGCGGAGTTAAGATCCTTGCCAGATCTTTGTTCTTACAAGCCATGTAAAAGTTTGCAACGAAGTGCCTCATGCACCATCGATGGTGAAGCCTCGCATGCCCTGGAATGTGAACATTCACGGCCTTCAATATGCCTTGGTACCGATGGGATATGATGCATACCTCCCTATTGGGAGGAATCACCGTGCTTCTCACAAGTCTAATGAACCATTCCCAGTTGTTTTGGTTCTCCACTGACACCAAAGCAAATGCCACAGGCAACACCTGATCATTAGCATCATGTGCCATTGCTATCATTAGTGTGCCCTTGTATTTGCCAGTCAGGAATGTTCCATCTATAGACAAAACCGGACGACAATGCTCAAAAGCTGCAATGCATGGGTCAAACATCCAAAAGGCACGACGGAACGCTCCTTCAATATCTTGGACATAGTGGTACATTCCGGGGTTTCTATAGGCCATTGCGCCCAGCAACCGGGGTAGCATGTTGTACGCCTCTTCCCATCCACCGTACAACATTCTAAAAGCGACATGTTTCGCCTTCCATGTCTTCCCGTACTTGACCTTATATCCAAAACTCTCGAAAACCCAACTCATTAACAATTCACTTTAATGGTTGGATCCTCAGCTATATGTTTCTGGTATTTATAACCGATGAATTCCGAGGTTAACTGGCGGTGTGTCTCTGGTGCTTCATCTATCGGCGGTGTGATTGGTGAGTTGCAATGCAACTACTTATCTTCCACAAACCATCTTTTATGAGTCTTGCATTGACTTTCCATTTGCATTTTTCTACCTTGCATTTCACGGTGTATCGCTTGTGGCAGTCCGAGTGCACAACTCTGAAAGGCATGTAGTGTTTGACGGCATACTCACACAACCACATCTTCAATTCTAGAATGTCCTCGAACATCAAACTTTCTTTAGGTAAGACGTACAAATCGCGTTGGGTGTGCTACTTGGGAACATTCTAGCCTCAATTGTCTTGCTCATGCCACCGTCAACTAAAGCCTTATCTGCAAGGCTAACATCAAAAACAAGGGAACTTTGTGATCCCTACCGGTGATTTTTGTATACCACTCCGCTTCTTTCTCACTGAAGCCATCCTCATCCAACTCATTCACCAGGCCTTCATCATCCGACTCATCCACACAAGCACGCTGATAAACAATGTTAGGATCCATGTCATCATGCCTTACTTGAGCCTCTACGTCACCAACAATGTTGTGTTGCCTCTCATACTCTTCGTCGGAGTCATGACCATCATCTTTGATCGGTGCACTACCTCCAAACTCATATTGGGATACTCATTGACTTGCACTTCTACTTTATGCTCAACAATAGGTGACACACCATTATACGAGCTCAAATCATCTACTAAGGGTTGGTTCAAGTCAACATGAAGAGGAGCATTGACCACCGTACTAGCAAACACTTCGAGTGACTTGTCTATCGAGGATGCAACAGCCTCCTTGTATGCAACCCAATGCAAATTGGACTTGATAGGCATTGTC
The DNA here is from genome assembly GCF_904849725.1 of Hordeum vulgare subsp. vulgare. Classification (NCBI taxonomy): domain Eukaryota; kingdom Viridiplantae; phylum Streptophyta; class Magnoliopsida; order Poales; family Poaceae; genus Hordeum; species Hordeum vulgare. The sequence goes on from NC_058524.1 coordinate 48,743,141, forward strand.
TTCATTCGACACTTGTGTGCCGACCCAACATCATATCTTCCTAATAATTCTACTTGGTCACTTGGATCAACCCACTTCAATCTTATCTGAGTTTCTGCCACAACCTCTTCATAAGTAGGACTATCAAGAAATGTCAACACTTCCTCATATTTGTCAACAATATCAACATTCATGAATGCCTCTTTGTCAACATAATGAATATTCACAATCTTGTCCATCTAAAAAAGGGGACAAAATTACCAATTCTAAGTATAACAAAACAACTAAGAAAACATTACCCTAACCATTGTCCATCCAAATTAGGCATTAACACAAACCCTAACACTAAACCTTGTCCATCCAAATTAGTCATAACACAAAACCTAACACTAACCCTAACCCTTGTCCAACCAAATTAGGCATAACCCATAACACTAAATCTTATCAATAAACCAACCAATACAATGCATAAATGGAACACCTAACGCAAAAAAAAAATCTACACAAATACAAAGTCATTGCAAAAACTAATTGAAGGGATTGGAGGAGCTTACCGGCATCTTTGATTTGCCCCAAAGAACCAACTAAAAGGTTGAGGGATGAGGGAGATCGAAGGGGGGATCTTGAGCACAAGGGAGAGCTTTTTCGTCAAAGGAAGAACAAGAGAAGAGGAGAAATGGTGGTTGGTCGGCGAGGGGGTCGGGGTGGCAGAATATAAAGCCAAGAAACGCCATGGTACCTGGCGTTTCACCTCAGGCCAGAAACGCCACAGTACACAGGTGTTTCACAGAAGGGCTGCAACATCACAGTAGAGTGGTGTTTCTCCATAGGGCTGCAACACCAGAGTCTATGGCGTTTCAAGAAAAAGGGTCAAAACGTGAAATTGTTTCCAAACGAGTTCGTTCCGTGATTAACTTACCCCCTCGGATCAAAACAGTGAAAAAACCCCAAAAACGGCGGCAGCAAGGAGGGCATCAACAAATCTACACTAGCAGTCATCGGCTGTCGCTCCACCGCAAAAACCATACCGCACTTACCGACTGTCAAAAGGGGGGTCGTCGGTCATCGACTAGGGAGCAACATGGCAGCGGCAGAGGTCAGTTCACCCCTATGTGCACAAGAGCATGAAATTGGTCAAGGCCAAGGAAAAAACTGGGGACAAAGTTACATGATGGCATCTACAGGCCACCAAGCAAAATGTTTCAACTGTTATCATGATGCACTTGTACAGCACCGTGCTTGAAGGGCAGGCTTACAACACAAGGTATTAGTCTCAAGAGACGGAAAACATCATACAACATGTCACGTCAAAGTTACACACGTCACAGAGCTCTCTATTCAAAACTGAGCAGAGCTCATTGCAGGTTTCGATACGCTAACATAGGGCGGAGTGGGCGTGCTAAGGTGGCTACGACTACGAGAAGGTGTCCTCCCTGTCCCCCTCAGCAACCTCGCCCTCCTCAATGTTGCTGAACTCCAGGAAGTGTGTTGGCCTGTGGTCCTCGTGGTAGAAGTCGCGGGGTGTGCCCAGCTTCATGCTGTACTTCATCAGCGGGTCGTGCTTGACTCCCATGAAGTTGTAGTTCCACGGAGCGTTGTCCGGAACCTGGTGGGAGACACAAAAGTGAAAGTGAGCATTCCGAATTTGAGTTGGCTCTGAAGAACAATTTTTACAAATATCAATCCTATTAAGATGAGTACACATACCATGTAGAATCCAAGGAAGCGGTCGCTGAGAAGCATCTGGACCTTCTCGTAGTGAGTTGGAAGATAACCTTGTGGGTTGCTCCCGTTGTCCTTGTTGCCACGGGCCCACTCATAACCACTTGGTGTCAATTTGTATGCAGTCAACGAGCACGATCCTGGGGTGAAGCTGCAGGTCAAAATGATGCACTTCTCACCATCCCACTGTTTGTTGTTCTCCAAAATTTTAGCATGTGATGTCAAATCCTGCAAAGCACAGCAGAACAAACAGTTCAGTATATGAGACTTGCATAGCAATTGAAATGTGCAAGAAACAACAGAAGTTCAGTAGCGAGACACTGGCTCACAGGCAAAAAAGGACTATACTACAGAATGAGACAAAAACAAAAGAACCAACAATTCAGCACTGAAACTGTCACAGGCAAAAAGAACGCTATTACAAAAGGTGCAAGAATCAAAAGAATCAACAGCAACAAATTTCATGTATAGTGCATTGTGAGTTGGAAAGATTAAATTGTGTAAAACATGCATTTTAATATTCACATTCAGAATTCAAATGTCCCAAGGGAGACAATTAGCCGCTCATGGAGAAGACATAAATCTGCTTGATCAGACATTATAGAATTGTGCGCTGAAATTCAGCTACTTAGTTTAAATTTTGGATAAGGATCATAAGGTTGGGTTTGAAGATACAAACCTGAGGTGATAGCTGAGGAGCTTCATTCGGCTGGGTATGCATCCATCCCAACGGCTCCAGGTCAGCAAGGAACTCATGCTCTGGGAGATTCGCTGGCAAAGTGACCATCTGGTGAGTTCCATGCTGTGGCGGAATGGATATGCATCTGATCTCCTTGACTTGGGGATTATCCTGTGGACTCAGCCCATACAGGAAACCTGCAACCTGTGTCCGTAGATCTGCTATGCATATGAACTTCTTCAATATATTCTTTGGCATGATGTAAGTATAGCCAGTCTCCTGTACACATAATACAAGCAGTAAGTAACCATTGGGCAATTGTTATTAGGTGGTTTTATGGGTAAATCGAAGAAAAGGAATTGCAGTACTGACCTTTATATCATCTGAGTTAACATAAATGTGGTTGACACGGAGATACAGGTTCGTAGCAGAGATGGCCCTGACACGCCAATCTGTCTTCGATGCAAATGCTGCTTGCTCATACGGACTGGTTGTTGTGACAATGAGCTCATCTCCATGCACATTAACTGTCCTTGTTGTCTGTGCAGTTACCTGATTTGTCTCTCGGGACTGCAAATTCAAGCAAATCCAAGAATGAGGAAAACTGATGCAATTACTATGCATAGAAACTACACAAAGGCTGGTATAGAAAGTTTTACCTGTTTCTCAATCTCAGCTATCTGTTGCCTCTGCTGTGACGGTGGAGCTATTTCAGCACCCAGTATTATATCACGAATCTCAGATTGCGTAAGTGCAGAAGTATTAACGTTGTTTTTCTTCGCATAATCAGAAAGAATGAGATCCCTGAGCGCGCATTCGACCTTCAGCCACTGCTCGTCAGTCAAAGATGGCCAGATATGATGTGGTTCCGTAACAATTGTCTTGTCAGGCTTCAGCAACATCTTAGCCTTCTCATTATTGACATGTAATGCTCGTAATATAAGTACAAGACGAGAGAATGCGGTGTAGGACGAGATACTTTTCAGCCAGTCATCGTATATGTTATAAAGAACCATCTGTGGTTCCGTAGCCTTGAGAATAAGATCACCAAACTTCTCAATCTTCAAGCAAGCTTGGAATGGCAGCTGCAACTCACTACCCTTGATAACAATGTTAGGGAAATCAAGCAGATGGACTTCCAATGGATCCAACATACCCTTCCTTGTCACAATAATTTGCTTTGGCTGCTCTTCTACAGGAAGAGACCGAACTAATGCAGCAACCTCCTCGGCAGTTTTCCACTTGGCCAGCTGCCCTAGACGCTTTTGTCCTGCCCATACACTTGTGTGGATGACCTGCATATTATAATCCATTTTCATTTAAGTCTTCCAAAAGTTGTGATGCTGCGCAGTTATGCAATAATTGCAACAAAACTAGAGGTAAAAGCAAAAGAAAAGGAACAAACCTTCAGAAATAGTTGCCCAGTTCTTGGATTGAAAATAAAGATAGCACCATTGATTGGTTTGGTGGTCAGGTTACCCTCAAAGGTTTTGTGAATGGTGACTCGATAGACATTCGTGTCATCCACAAACCATATGATTTGATTGCTGAATATCTCTCCATAGTTCTGTGAAGACAGATATGGCTCGGTGGGTTCAGATGAATACAGCTGAAGACCCTTTCTTATTCTCTCTCTCAGCACATACAGAGCAGGATTTGACTGTCAAAAGAAAAAATAAACAAGCATGTCGTTTATTAAATAAGACAAAAAATTTAACAACACAGATAATGCCATAGAGTTAGATTTGTTACAGTTAGCATGGTTATTACCTTCATGATCTTGTTCATTGCTTGCTGGAGGAGGGGCTTTGACCCAGGGAACCAGTTGCCAAAGGCCGAGTGCAAATTATAAGCTAGATCAAGTCCAATCATCACTCCTGCAATAAATATTAATCAACATTAAGCACAGAGGATTCAGACAATGGCAAGAAATTGAAAGTTAATGGATACAACAAAATCATACCAGTCGGAGAAGGGTAGATGGACATATTATCTGTCGTGTAGTCCATAAATTTTGCTCTTGTATAACGTTCTATGTCATGTGAATCATAGTCTCCCCATCGTAGTTGCACATCAATCCAGTACTTGTTACTCGCTTTCTGATCAAAAACATCCTTCGACTCGGAAACTAAGCTTGGTTTGGACATCTGCCACCTATGTGCAGCAAAAAGGAGGACATCTGCACATGAACTGTTCATCTTGTAACTCTTCCTGGGATGTATTGTCTCCTTCTGTACTGTCTCAATCTCCAGTGCATCCAACTCCTGATCCAGAACTTGGCAAAGATCCATAACAACACTTTCATGGACCTTCTGCCAAAGATGTGCACGGAAAATCTGAATCAGAGAGATCTTCAGGGTTGGAATTTTACCATGCATGAATATCCCAGTCAGATCTAGCTGAACCTGGAAACCAACATATACGTTTGCACGATTAATGGTTGGCGACCACCAGAGGGTAAATCTTCTGTTGGGGATTTGATTAAGCCCAGAACGCTGTGCATTTGTCAGCTTTTTGTACTTCATTGATTCCTCGAAACCTGAAGCCTTCTCCCAAAACAAACCCTCCCAAGTGGGGAAATATGTCCCTTTAAATAAGGTATGTTCCAGGATACCTTCCACACCACCAAGTGCTTGGATGACATCAGTTCTGTAGTTATTCAGATTCCATAACTTTCCATCATGCCGCTGATGTGTCCACCAGAATGGGTTCTGTTTCAGCACTTGATACTGCTTGAAGTCTGTCCGCACCCTCCACCCTTTGTCGTAGGCCAAAGTGTGGCGGTCTTTTTGGAATAAAGTGTTGATACGGGGTATGCCTCTATCCCATGAATCTTCCAGATCTTCAAGTGTTAAGCGCCTATTCTGCGATTGTGCTTCCTGCCTCTTCAAAGCATACTCAGCCCAAACACGCTGAGAATCAATAAACTCGCTCTCCCATGGTTGGATGTAGCGATACAAGTTAGGGATAAGCTGATCCTCTTCATGACTCATACCACTTCGAAAATGTGTCACACCAACATCTGTCTGTTTGCTGTACCTAAGATCACTCTGTGGTATCAAAATGTGACCCATTGACAACATACCCAAACCTCCAATTTCCTTGGGTGTATAGAAGATAACTGGTGGAAACCTGCTAGGCATCTTTGAGTTCAGGCCAATCTTTATGCGAGTCTGGATC